>NW_028230446.1:21278086-21600173 GCF_043228905.1 Azolla caroliniana | reverse complement strand
AAGAGACTGTTACATTCTTGTCACATGCGCATAATTGTGCATGTGCTCACACATACTCATCCTCACACTCATACACATTACACATACCGAACAACCCCTTTAACGTTGTCGCGTTGTTACGCGCGTGCGTGGAGAAAGGTGGGACCACGGGGGTCTTGGACCAGGGAGTGACAGAGCGTAGGAAGTCATGCTTCACCGTTTCCGGGGGACCCCAGAAGAACATCGGAAGCGACCGAAGGGAGAGAGAGAAAGAGAGGGAGCGCGCGCTTAACACCGACTCACGCACACACACACACATACACACACATGCCGACACGACTCACGCCCTTATGTACAGGAAACGCAGAAAAGGGGAAGCACCCGACATCGACCGAGACGCGAATAGACAGACAAACGCAAATGTATATATATAAACAGAAGAATACATTCCCGGCTTCGAGCTGTTCCAAGGCAGGTTACAGTAGTCGTCAGCTGCCAAGCCGCCGTCGGGGAGCTCACAGGCTCGTCGCGCCGAGCGGGGTCTTGCGTAGGAGATGAGCTGAAGCAAACCCTAAGCGAACACGAAGGAGAAGAAGAAGAAGAAGAAAAAAAAAACTAACTCTAAACCTAACGATATACCGTGACTGGGCCACGTTTCATGACTCAAGAACCTCGCTACGACCCGCGAATCACGGTTCGCGGGAGAGTCGTGTCTTGGGGTTCCTGAACCCTGCCACGTTTCATGACCTCTAATGCAAAATGGGCAACCCTTTCACAAAGGGCGTCCCCTTCCTTTTATAGAACAAGGAAAGGGATGCATTACAATGTGGGACAAATCCCGACTTACATGGGATTGTCTGTCCCGACTTGACTACTCTTTGGCGCCATAAAGGCGCCCTCGATATTCACACTAAATGTATATGGGTGCGTACACACGCTGCACCCCGCCGATGTAGCCAATGTTCCCGGTTTCCGCCTCTGGCCGAAATTCTTCACGACATCCGCCCCCACCTAACTGCACGTCCACCGGTACGTGCCAAATCTGGTTGAAGGGTGAGAGATTTCGGCCGGTGAGAAACCGGTCTCCCGTGATCCGCATCTTGGCTCGCTACCGGTTTGATCCGCCGGCTTCGAGTCTTCCTTCGCGCTCGCCTCCCCGTAGGCTCGTTCGACCCGTCGATGGGTCCTCCGCCGCAATCTCCGTAGTACGCGTACTTCCGTTGGCCCTTGTTCGGCCGTATGAACGCCCCGCTTCTCGTTGTATGCCCGATGGCCCGCTTGGCCTCCGTTGATCATTCGCGTCGCCCTGATTGCCATCCCTTGTCATTTCGCGTTGCCCTCGTCCTCTCGCCGCCACCTTCCTTCTTCATGGTCTTACATCGCCGCGTCGGCTCGAACCGCCATGGTCTCTAGAACGGTGTGGGGATCCCTTTCCGGTCTTCTCCGCGATACCTCCAAACCGCGCAACTTATCTCCATGCTCGCCTTTTTGCTTCGACACCTCTGTGTGCCATGTACCCCCGCCCGTGGTTTGGCACCGCTTGTGCCGTACTCCGGTTCATTGCACGCCTTGTCGGCCCTTTTCCGACCAGATCGTGCATCACCACTCACCCACATACCGGTGTCCTTTGCATCCGAGGAAAACCCCGTAGTAGCCCGCTTGGCCCTTCCCGTCTTCGTGCTGCCGCAATAGGTCCTGATTCTTCCGCTTGCCGTCATCCCCTCGCCCCCACCAGCTTGTCATCTCGGCTTGGCGTGTCTGTCTTCGCTACTTCGACAGAGCTACCGAGATCTACGAAGCGAGTGTGGAGGATCCTCCTCCGGCCTCTCTTGCCATCCCCTGACTCCGACCTTGTGCAGTCCACTAGGCACTTGTCACCTCGTTCTCGGCACCTCCCTTGTGCCGTCTTCCGCTTCCTTCGTTCAGCCCCGTCCGCGCCGATCCGGCCCGCGATGGCCACTTGCGAGACTCTTGTTCTATCCCAGGTGTGCCTTTCCAGCCTGACACACCTCCCCGTGTTTGCCCCTACCGGCTCCTTCCAAAACCTCGTGTCGTCGGGTCCCGTTCCTTGCCGCCACCAACCTTCTCTCTCGGTCTCATGTTGCCACGTTGGCCGAACTGCCGGAGTCTCCGGTTCGGTGTGAGGGTCCCATAGGACCGGACCCCGTTTCTATGCTTGCCGTAATTCAGGTGCCTTTGTTTTGAGTCCCTCCCGGACTCTCCTCGTGTCTTCCGCATAGTCGGGTCCCATTTCCCGCCGCCACCTTCCTTCTCCCTCGGTCTTACGTTGCCACGTTGGCCGAACAGCCGTAGTCTCCGGTTAAGTGTGGGGATCCCGTAGGACCGGACTTCCTTACGCCCATTGCCTTTGTCACCTCGCCGTCACCGTCAGTATCTTGGTCTTACGTCGACCGCGTTGCCGACTGTCGAAGTCTCTAGAACCGGTGTGAAGGAACCTCCTTGGGCTTCCGATTTGCCTTCCCGACCCTGTCCCGAGTCGTCCTTTTCCGCATGCCGAGAGGGCGTTTTGTTCCGCACCCTCTCCCGTGGTACTGACGTACCGTGTCCTCGGCCTCTTCGTAGGCCAACTCTCTCCCTCCTTCCCGGAATGGTCATCCGGGAGTCCGCTCCGCCCGGTTCTCGCTCGGGTTCGTTCGTCTTTCTCCGGATTGCCGAGTCCCATTCTCCTGTCGCCACCGATCTCTCTTATAGGACTCACGCCGGCACTCGGGCCTGCAGCCGAATCGACATAAGGAATCCCATAGGACCGGCTTTCATTCTCATTCCAAATCTCGACCTTCGCTCGGTCGGTCTTTCTCCCCATGTAAAAGAGGGTGGCTCGTCCCGCACCCTCTTCCGTTTCGGCACTGTGATGCCGAACCCGGCCCCGATCGAACAATCCACGACCGGATCATGCTCCACCCGTATCGGAATGCCGATCTCCTCGTGCCGCGTCCGTCCTCGGCCTCCTCGCAGGCCGTTTCCCATCCGACTTCGTTGGCATCGTGCCAGGACTCCTCGGTACCGCCATCCATCTCCTTGATCTTACATGGGCATACGGGCCCGAATGCCAAGTTCTCCGGAATTGGGTCCGTGGGCTTTCGTCCGCTCCTTCCCCGTATCGTCTCGCCGGTGATTCTCGGTCTTTCGTCGCCGCCTTCCTCCGCTTGGGACTCACGTGGGCACTCGGGCCCGACTGCCATCGTCTCGGGAGCAAGTGTGGGAAGACACAAAGAATCGCCCGTCCATTTTACACCCTTGTCCGTAGCCACTGACTCTTCGTGGTCGGCGGTCGTCTTCTTACCGATCGCGCAAGCCCCGTCTGGGCTTGCTTCTCCAATGACCGGGATCTCGGGCGGACACGCCCGAAACCGCCGGTCCCAACGTTCCGGTTCCGCGATCTGTATCTTGGCCTCGTCCTTGGCCATTCTATCTCCGCAAGTCGAGAGGGCGTTTCGTTCCGCACCCTCTCCCGTGGTACCGACGTATCGATCTTCTGTCGTCGCGTGGGGCAAGTCCGTCTTCTCAGTCTCGGCTTGCAGCTTCCGTCTTTCCTCTTCCTCGAGCATCGCCTCGAGAGCTGCGTACGCCTCCGCAATCCTAGCCCCAACGCCGACCCTTGCCGACTCTCTTTGTCATTCGGCCTCTTCCCGCTGTGATGGCACGCCGTCGCGTACCTTCCTCTTAGCCTTGTCGGCTCGCTCATCATCTAGCCGTCGGCACACCCTTCTGACCTTCAACCAGTCCTCTGTAAGCCCATTCGCTCCGTCATCGTCTTCGAGCTCAATCCCGATGGCCTCCCGTTCCGCTCGGTCGATCGACCTGACGAACAATAGGACCTTGTCCACCCCCACCAATCCTTGTTCCCGCTCCGGGAGCCGAGCAAGCCGTCGCTCGAACTCTCGGAACGCCTTGGTCGCGCCCCGGTGGGTCTTTGCCGATGCTACCCACTGGTCGAAGTCGTGTCATCCCCGACTCTTCCGCCATCCTCCGAATGCCCTCGGGAGCGTCTCTTCGAAGGCTTCCCATGAACTGTGAGCCTCACGGAGCACCTTTATTTCCGCATGCATCCGGACAGGCACGACCCGACAGAAGAACTCCAGCCTCAACGCCTCGTCTACGCCACGCTCCTCCATTTCCGCGTTATAGGCTTCCAAGTAAGATGGGACTTTGTCCCCGTTGAAACGGTCGACTCTTTCGACCACTCGCTCAACAGCTTGTTGCGCTACTTCTCACCTCATCACCACTCGTGCCGACTCCAACACCACTTCGGCCACCATCTCCGCAAGGTCGTCGTCTTCCAATTCCATCCTCCCTTGCCGTCTTTCACGTCGGGTTCACCAAATATGTCGCGTTGTTACGCGCGTGCGTGGAGAAAGGCGGGACCACGGGGGTCTTGGACCAGGGAGTGACAGAGCGTAGGAAGTCGTGCTTCACCGTTTCCGGGAAGCACCCGACACCGACCGAGACGCTAATAGACAGACAGACGCAAATGTATATATATAAACAGAAGAATACATTCCCGGCTTCGAGCCGTTTCAAGGCAGGTTACAGTAGTCGCCAGCTGCCAAGCCGCCGTCGGGGAGCTCACGGGCTCGTCGCGCCGAGCAGGGTCTTGCACAGGAGATGAGCTGAAGCAAACCCTAAGCGAACACGAAGGAGAAGAAGAAGAAGAAAAAAAAAACCTAACTCTAAACCTAACGGTATACCCTCTAATGCAAAATGGGCAACCCTTTCACAAAGGGCGTCCCCTTCCTTTTATAGAACAAGGAAAGGGATGCGTTAAAATGTGGGACAAATCCCGACTTACATGGGATCGTCTGTCCCGACTTGACTACTCTTCGGCGCCATAAAGGCGCCCTCGATATTCACACTAAATGTACATGGGTGCGTACACACGCTACACCCCGCCGATGTAACCGATGTTCCCGGTTTCCGCCTCTGGCCGAAATTCTTCACGACAACGTTGTCGTGAAGATTTTCGTCCATAGGCGGAAAACCGAGCGAAGCAAGCAAACCCGCGATGTGCAACGTTGCACATCACCATGTTGTATTTCTATTTATCGATAGTGATAAGTATGGTGCTAGAAATGCACCTTAGGATTTGTAAAGTGTAAAGGTGATGTGCTTTTGCGCGCACATCCACGTGAGAGAGGGAGATAGGTACGTGGTAGTTCGTGTAGAGGTGGGAGTTAAGACCCATCCTTCCCACCTCCCCTAAAATCAAGGGAAATATCCCCATTGATTGAAAGGGGATATTTTGTAGCACCCTTTTTGAAAACGGTCTTCTCTCCTTGTGCTATAAAAGGAGAGGAAGAGCACCATTGTGGGGGTTGCCTTATTTTGGAGTGTGAGTGAGGTATACCATTTCGTTTAGGGTTCCTTAGTTAGGGTTTCTTTTCTTCTTCGTCGGATTAGGGTTTCGGGTTTATCATAGCCGTTCGGTGCGGCCTACGCGGCCGCCATTTTGTAATCGGTTTTCGTTTCTAATATATCTTGTTGAGCATTTGGCCTCCATCTTCCTCTTGTTCATTCTTTCTCTTCTTGTGCTAAGCTCCATTCCGAAGTCCTATTCCTTCTCCCCTTCTCCTTAGTCCAAGACCCCCGTGGTTCCGCCCTTCTCCACGCACGCGCGTAACAACGCGACAACGTGTTTTACCCTTATATCGCCCCGTACCACTCCTACGGGTAACACTTCACTTGCAACTCAAGCATCTCTATGTCCAAATAGTATGCAAGACATCATTAAAGATGTGATGCTAGAGGGGGTGCAACGAGTGAATAGAAAACGATCGAAAGCATGAGACTGCATTTCGAATGGGAGAAGAAGAATCAAATGAATCGTCGCCGTTGTAGTAGAAGAAGAAGCCATAGCCAACTGGAAAGAAAGAGAGACCCAAAGACCAACCCCCACCTATGATGATGATGATGATGACGCTTCCTCTTCTGTAGGATGAACGCCATGGATGTAAACTTTGGCCTCCTCTAAGTGCCCCTGATTCCCAAACCTGCATGTATAGTGGGGCAACGCAGAAGGAGTTGGAGCAGGAGGAGGAGCCATGGCGGCTGCCACTGCTAGTGGCCCAACAAGAGGAGCCGCCAACAGATCACACATCCCATGATAATACACCCCATTGCCGGATCAGATAAAGAGCTTACTACTGCTTGCATGAACATGGATCGAAGCACAAATGCACGCTGACTCTGTTCCCGTGCTCCCTGCAACGCGACAGAGTATCTGTTCTTAATCCCTACAACACTTCTTCCATTGCCGCCATTTCTTGGATCCATCGCCATTATTAATCCTCTCTTCTGCCACAACGATACTAGGGGGTTGTCCTCTTCATGCTCTTTTATTGTAGCTACTGTTCTCCCACTGCCATGCCCTGTTTCGGAGTTTGCTTCAGATCTCGAATCTTTCTGCTTTATCTACACGCACCTGTTGAGGCCAAGTGAGATACGGCTATCCAATCTCATGGAGTGTGATCTCTGATGCATAATTATCCCCGCCTCTGGTCAAGGTCAAGCTCAAGGTGAAGATGGGAAGGCAACAATCTGCCGTTCTATCCGATCTAGCATCCCCGCGATTACAAAGACTTTGGGATCAGTTGCGGATAACATTTTCCCCAACATATGGCTATAATAGTGGAAGGTCTTTACACATGAGGAACTCTGAATAGAATGGTGGCAGAGATGGCCACGGTCACAAACGGCCATAAGCAGACATCCGAAGGTGGCCCACATGTGCGGCCGAGACACGTGGCGCGATTACGGCTGAGATGCACGGCTTAGACGCACGGCCGAGATGGGTGGCTGAGAGTACGGCTGACACGAGCGGTTGAGAATGCGGGTGGGTGAGACGTGTGGCTAAGAGTACGGCCGAGATGCAGGGCCGAGAGTACGGCCAAGTCGCATGACCGAGAGTACAGCCGAGACACGCGGCCAAGAATGCCCCCGAGACGTGTGGTTGAGTGTACGGCCAAGACGCATGGCTGAGTATACGGTCGAGACGCGCGACCAAGAGTACGGCCAAGTGATGGCCGAAAGAAGGTTGAGCCAAGAATTGGCTGAGAGATCAGCGTCAGCCAAGAGCCTACCGAGATACGACGACAACCGACGGTGGCGGAAAGACAGAGAGCCAGCCAGCCGGCCGAGAGAACCAAACAACCAGCAGACAGAGCTAGCGGGTCGAGACGGCCACCAGATAGAAGGAGAGAGGAGGCCAAGAGAAGACAAATTGGAAGAAACGAAGAGGAGGAAGAAGAAGCAGAAGAAGAGAAGAACGTAGAAGAAGAAAAAGAGGAGACAGAAGGAAACGAAGAAAGAGAAGAGGGGTATGAAGAGAAAATTTTAGAAACATAAGGGCAGAGAAGATGAAATTTTAAAAGCTCAAGGGGTGAGATTTCAAAAAGTGGAGGGCAGAATGTAGAATTTCGAAAACTCAAGGGCCAAAAAACAAAAAACAAAAAACTTGAGGGTAAAAATTTTAGAGACCAAGGGTACAAAATACAAAGCTCAATTCACATGAAGAAACCGAAAAATACACATACATGTAACAGAATCATGAAAGGGCCATGCCGCAATGGAGGAGCCAATTGGTGTGTGATCCAATTGAGCGATATGCTGACCGAATGAGAAGGTTCGAGTTATGCAATGCTCCGATCGACGTTATGGATCGTAGAGCTATGATCCGGTCGATGGATTTCCGACCGTTGAGATGACCGATGGAGTTCCGGTCGTGAATAGTTGCCATGGCGAGTGGGTTCACCGTGCGATGCACTGTCCCACAGGCGTGTCATGTGTTACCCATAGGAGTTGTACGTGTCGTGAATCAACGATTCGATTCACCTTCTTCACTCGGCCACAACCGAGTAGTTACGGATCAATGAAGCAGAAAATAGGAACCAAAAGAGAGAAATACACGATTACACAGGGATTAACGTGGAAAACCCTAGATGGGAAAAAACCACGGGAGTACAAGACTCCAAACAACGCTATACAAAGAGAAGTATACAATGACGAGCTCAAGGCGACGACCTTGAGCTCGCTGTCCTCGCCACAGGCGGCGGAAATACACAGAGGCATCGTCCTCTTCCTCTCTCGCGCTCTATCTCTCTCTCTCTCGCACGGCTGCTCCCTCTTCACTCCTCTAAAGTGGAAAAACAGAAAAAAATAAGAAGCAACAGTAAAACTGTTTGCCCTAAGTCATATTTATACTTATATGACTTTGGGCTATTTACAACTGTAGCCACATGGGCCCATAGGAAACATATTCACGGATATGTCCCTGCATCCGGATCGCTCTCCGGGTACATTCGTCATCCGGTACCGAAACCGAAACCGGGACCGTCCCGTCCGGATCCGACCATCCCATTCGAAGGGACCGTAATCCCAACAAACTCCCCCTTCACTTCGGCATGGGATGTCTCTCCAATCCGATCCTCTTCCGGCATGCTTCCAGCTTGTCGGGTGTGAGCACCTTGGTCAGCATATCCGACCCGTTCTCGTCCGTGTGGATCTTCGTCAGCACGAACTCCTTGTCTTCTATCCTTTCCCGGATCCAGTGATATCTTCGCTGGATGTGCTTCGTCCGGGAGTGATAGGCCGCGTTCTTTGCAAGGTGGATTGCACTCTGACTGTCGCAGTAGAGTCGGTACTCCTTCTGCCGGATACCGAGCTCTCCAATGAAGTCCTTCATCCATATTATTTCCTTGCCGGCTTCAACAGCCGCCATGTACTCCGCCTCCGTGGTTGACAGCGCAACCGTCTTCTGCAGCCTCGACTGCCATGAAACAGCTCCCCCTGCATACGTCATCACATACCCTGATGTGGACCGGCTGGTATCTGCATCAGCCGACATATCCGAATCGGTAAAGCCGTCGAGTTCGGGCTTTCCGGAGCCGAATCGGAGGCACACGTTTGCTGTGCCCTTCAGGTATCGGAGTATCCACTTGGCCGCGTTCCAATGCTCTTTACCGGGATTGCTCATGTACCGGCTCACCACTCCGACTGCATATCCGATGTCCGGTCTCGTACACACCATGGCGTACATCAAGCTCCCGACGACTGAGGCATACGGCACTTTCTTCATATCCTCCTTTTCAGCCTTTGTCTTGGGACTTTGCTTGCTGGACAGCTTGCAGTTTGTCGGGAGGGACGATCCGACCGGTCTCGCTTCCGACATGTTGAACCGGTGAAGCACCTTCGTCACGTACTTCTCCTGTGACAGCCACAACTGCTTCTTCTTCCGGTCCCGGATGATGTGCATCCCTAGTATTTGTCTCGCCAGACCCAGGTCCTTCATTGAGAAGGTTCGGTGAAGAGCCTTCTTCAGCATCCGTATCTTGACCTGGTCCCGTCCGACGATCAACATGTCGTCCACGTACAGGAGGAGTATTAGAGAGTCTCCTCCTTCGAACTTCTTCACAAACACGCAGTGGTCGGACTGCGTTTTGAGGTACCCTTCGTCGGTCATGAAGGAGTCGAACTTCCGGTACCATTGCCGGGGAGCCTGCTTCAGTCCGTAAAGGCTCTTCTTCAACCGGCATACCAGGTGCTCCTTCCCTTTCTTCTCGAATCCTTCCGGTTGCTGCATGTAGATCTCTTCTTCGAGGTCACCGTGAAGGAATGCCGTCTTCACGTCCATCTGTTCTACCTCGAGGTCCATGCTTGCCGCTATGCTCAGCACCGTCCGGATGGAGGTCATCTTCACTACCGGGGCAAATATCTCGTCGAAGTCGACGCCCTTCTTCTGCTGAAACCCCTTCACCACGATCCTGGCTTTGTATCTCGGGGGGTTTCCGGCATCTCCCGGTTTCAGCTTGAACACCCACTTGTTACGGAGTGCCCGTTTTCCTTTCGGCAACTCCACAAGTTCATATGTGTGGTTCTCATGCAGGGAATCCATCTCGTCCTGCATGGCACTCAACCACCTGCGGCTCTGGGTGTCATGCTTTGCTTCTTCAAAGCTCTCCGGCTCCCCTTCGTCGGTTAGCAGCACGTGCTCTGGTTCCGGAAATCTCCGGGGGGCCCTTCTCTCTCTTAGAGGATATCTCCGTTCCGGAGCTTCGGTAACCGGTTCTTCTGATTCTTCTTCTTCATCCGAATCCATTTCGGGATCGGGAACGGTTCCGGTATCATTTTCATCTTCCTCGGCCGGTTCTCTTTCTTCACCGTCTTCGGCCGGATCCTCGAGTGCTAACCGGTCCCTTGCCGGTCGGGACTGCTCCTCGTAGAGTTTATCCTCACCGGTCGACTTGGAGCTCTTCATCTTCTTCTCCGACTCCAAGTCGGCGAGTGTCTTGTCCTCCATGAAGATGATGTCTCGACTCCTGAATATCTTCTTGTCGACCGGGTCCCATACTCGGTAGCCGAACTCGTCGTCGCCGTAACCGAGGAATATGCATGGCCGGGTCTTTGGATCTAGCTTCCCTCTCTGGTCCTTTGCCACATGCACGTATGCGAGACACCCGAACACCTTCAGATGCCGGTAGGATACTTCCCTACCGGTCCACACTCTCTGCGGCGTGTCTCCGTCCAAAGGTACTGAGGGTGATCTGTTTATCACATATGTCGCCGTCGACATTGCCTCAGCCCAAAATCCCTTGGGTAATTTCGCATGCGCCAGCATACTCCGGACCCTCTCCATTATGGTCCGGTTCATCCTCTCGGCCAGCCCGTTCAGTTCCGGCGTCTTCGGCACAGTAAACTCGAGCCGGATTCCCTTCGAGCGACAGTACTCCTGGAACTGCCCCCGGTATTCCCCTCCGTTATCCGCTCGTATCGCTTTCAGCTTCTTGCCGGATTCCCTTTCCACTCTCGCGTGGAGATCTTTGAAGACGCACAACACTTGGTCCTTTGTCTTCATCGGTGCCGACCACAGTTTTCGGCTATGATCATCGATGAATGTTACGAAGTACTGGGCTCCGCCATGTGACTTCGTTTCTACCTGACACACATCAGTGTGCACCAACTCCAATGGTGCGCTACGTCTCGTCGGTGGCCTTGAGTGGAAGGAGGTCCGGTTTTGCTTACCGGCCAGACAGTCGGTGCACCTCTCCAGGTGCACATGCTTCACTGGAATAAGATTGTCTTCTGCAAGCCTCTTCATCCCCTTCTCACTCATATGGCACAGTCTCTTGTGCCACAGCTCACCGGCAGTGTCGGCTGCCACATTCAGCTCTTCCGGACATAACCGGGCATTCATCAGGTACAGTGTGTTGTCTTTCCGGGCCCGAGCCACTATCAGGCTCCCCTTGCTGAACTTCATTACGCCGTTCTGGATGCTACCCGTGTAGCCTTCGTCATCTAGCCTCCCGGCCGAAATCAGGTTCAGTCGGACCTCCGGAACGTGTCGGACATTCTTCAGCAGCATTTTGCATCCGGTCGGGGTTGTCAGCCACACATCTCCTATGCCGGCAATCCGGCACGTACCTTCGTTTCCCATCCGAACACAGCCATGCTCACCGGCTGTGTAGGATGAGAAGTATCTTCTCTCCGGGGTCAGGTGGAACGATGCTCCGGAATCGACCACCCAGGTCGTCTCATCGCCGGCAATGTTTAGCTCACCTTCTTCGGTGATGAGCATGATTTCTTCTTCACTTGCCGCGAGTGCCGTCGTTCCTTTCCGGTCCTGCCCTCGCCGATCCGAACCTCTCCGGTCCGTGGCTCCCCGGTATGCACCGTTTCTCTCCGGTGACTTCTTCGAATCGGTGTCGTCGGCTCCGTTGTCTTTTCGGTAATGCCGACAATTCTTTCGGAAGTGCCCCGGCTTCCCACAGTGGAAGCATGTGGGCCTTCCTCTTGACTGCGACCGGGTCCCCGACTTCTCCCGTCTTTGCGGACTCCGGTTCCATTGTCTTCCCCGATCCGATTCGGTAAATAGCATCTTCGGTTCGGAGGCCGGTTCCTTGTCTCTCCGACGCGCTTCTTCGTTCAAGATACTTGTCTTTACCGTTTGCAAGGACAAGTTATCTTCGGTGCAGGAGGTGCTGAGAGTCACCACCAAGTTCTCCCAGCTGTCCGGCAATGTACACATCAGGATGATGGCTTGCATTGCATCCTCCAGCGGGAACTTGATCGCCGCAAGCTGATTCACGAATCCCATGAACGTGCTTACGTGTTCCACCATACTCTCGCCGTCCCGGTACTTGAGATTCACAATCTTCCTCATCAGGGAGGTCCGGTTCAACGCATTCTTCCTCTCGTAGAGGCCCGACAGCTTCTTCCACATTTCATATGCGTTGGTGTCGTTCGCCACATGTTGTAGGACGCTTACATCGACATATTGTCGGATCGTCGCTACGGCTTTCCGGTTCAGGAGCTTCCACTCCGACTCAAGTACCCCCTTCGGTATTTCCAACCTGTCAATCGGTTCGTACAGGTCCCGAACAATCAGAAGATCCTCCATCTTGATCTTCCAGTCGGCGTAATTCTGTGCATTCAGCACCATCATCCCCGGCTGCCCGCTGCCGCCGCCTTCCATTTTCTGCAGCAGTTCGCTCTGATACCAATTTGTCGTGAATCAACGATTCGATTCACCTTCTTCACTCGGCCACAACCGAGTAGTTACGGATCAATGAAGCAGAAAATAGGAACCAAAAGAGAGAAATACACGATTACACAGGGATTAACGTGGAAAACCCTAGATGGGAAAAAACCACGGGAGTACAAGACTCCAAACAACGCTATACAAAGAGAAGTATACAATGACGAGCTCAAGGCGACGACCTTGAGCTCGCTGTCCTCGCCACAGGCGGCGGAAATACACAGAGGCGTCGTCCTCTTCCTCTCTCGCGCTCTATCTCTCTCTCTCTCGCACGGCTGCTCCCTCTTCACTCCTCTAAAGTGGAAAAACAGAAAAAAATAAGAAGCAACAGTAAAACTGTTTGCCCTAAGTCATATTTATACTTATATGACTTTGGGCTATTTACAACTGTAGCCACATGGGCCCATAGGAAACATATTCACGGATATGTCCCTGCATCCGGATCGCTCTCCGGGTACATTCGTCATCCGGTACCGAAACCGAAACCGGGACCGTCCCGTCCGGATCCGACCATCCCATTCGAAGGGACCGTAATCCCAACAGTACGGGGCGGTATAAGGGTAAAACACGTTGTCGTGAAGAAAACCGTCCCTTAGCGCAATCGGTGCATAGCGCGCGTGAACCGGCTCTTCACGCGTGCGCGCCCTTAATGTATATAATAGGGAATTAGGTACATAGGTATATCCTGGGTAGTTAGATTCGGTAGGTAGGAAGTAAATGAGGGAGACGGCTCCCTTCTTGACGATATAAAGGAGAGGGAGACGCAGGGAGAAGGGATCGCGCGTTGAGGAGGACGAAGTGTTGTCGGACCGTAACCGAACGCTTCTCCTCTGTTTGTTCTCTATCGCTCTTCTCTGCAGGTTTTCGGGAGGCTCGTGCTGCTTCGAGGAACGCCCGTGTGCTTCCGGCAGCACCTCCATCCTATCCCCTTTCGTGCGCAAACGAACACGCATCGGCATCTGTTCGCCGGCCTGGTCGGTTGTAACCGCTCGCGCACTCTGTTGTGTATTTGTTATTCATTAATATACAAACTTTCGTGTCTCTCTGTCTCTGTGTCCATTCGTGTTCTCTGCGTTGACGGGCCGTGTCCCTGTGTTTCTTTGCTCATACGTAACCGATCGTCTCTCTCTCTTTCTCTTTCCCCTCCTATCACCTGCTCTTCGGTTCAAGACCCCGGTGGTCCCGCCTCGTTTTCTCCACGCACGCTGTCGTGAAGAAAACCGTCCACAAGCGGAATCGGTGCACCGGAGCGTAGGAACCGGCTCTTCATGCACGTACGCCTTATGTTGTACATAGAAGATCCTGGGTAGGTAGATTCGGTAGGTAGGAAGTTAATGGGAAACGGCTCCTTCCTTGCCTATAAAAGGAGGGAGACGAGGAGGGGGGAAGAATCACGGAATCAGAGAGGACGAAGTGTTGTCGGGTTGTCGGTCGAAGGCTTCTCTCTCTTCCATACTCCGTAGCTTCTTTCTGTGCAAGTTTTCGGGAGGCTCGCGCTGCTCTGAGGAATGCCCAAGTGCTTTCGGCAGCACCTCCAACCTACTCCTTTCTTTCTGAGCGTTTGCGAACAGGCATCGGCATCTATTCGCCGGCCTGTTCGGTTGTAACCGACTTCGTGCTTCTTGTTGTTTGTCTCTGTTAATATATACATACATACCTTCGTGTCTCTCTGTGTTGGTTTCCCGCTCGCGTCTTCGTGTCGAAGGGCCGTGTCCCTGTGGATCTACGCTCGCACCTAGTGGGTCCCTTCCCTTCTCCTTTCTCTCTTGCTCTTCGGTACAAGACCCCCGAGGTTCCGCCTCATTCCACGCATCCGCGAGGAATACCTCGATATCTTGGTGAACCCGACGTGAAGGAGGCGGCAGAAGAGCAGAAGATGAAGGGGTCGGATCTTGCGGAGGCCATGGCTTCAGCCGTGGATCAGATATTGAGCGCGCGCGAGGGCACCGGCGCCCTCGACAGAGCCATTGAGGTGGTCGTCGGTACGATCGGCCGGTTCAGCGGAAAGGATGCCACGAAGTATTTGGCGTCCTACGGGGCAAAAATGCTGATGCGGGACATTCCGGAAGAGAGGCGTCTTGCCGGGTTCCCTCGAGTGGCGATGCCGAGCATCCATGCGGAGGTGCTCGAGGTACGGGCGGAGAGTCGTACCTGGGAGGAGTTCGAAGGCCGACTCCTAGAAAAATACGGCCTGGACGACGCGCTCCGGCTTTCGAAACGGGACTTCATGGGATGGGTGGAGTCCCTCGGCAAGGGAAGAAACACGTCGGCACTCCTCCGGGAGTTTGAGGAACGCTTTGCGCGCCTTTCGATGCTTGACCGAACCGTTCTGGATACAAGCCGGGGCCTACTGTTTGTCAAGTCGGTGGACGAGCGGGACCGGGATCAAGTCGGCTCCTTGCTCGAAACCGAAGACGGACTGACGACCGACTGGGCTGCGGTTAAGAGAGTCTATGGCCGTTTCAACAAACGGTGAGAATGGGCTGACAACGGGGCGGCCGGTGCGGGCTCTATCACAACAAGGAGGCTTGAACCGGCACCGCAAGGGCGAAGGGCAGAGACCCGGGAGTGGCTCGAAACCGGTTCGGCTTCGACCGGCATGGTCGATGACTCGTCCGGAGGAGCAGCGCTGGAGGAGTTGACGCGGGCGATAAAGGATCTCCAGATCGCCCAGACTCGAAGGGAAGGCGGCGAACCGGCTCGTGACCGACGGCCGACAGCAGGGAACATGTGCATGTGGTGCGACGAGGTCGGCCACATTCGGAAGGACTGCGGCGATTTCACAGAGGCATTGAGGAACCGGGTGGTGTACCTGTGGGAAGGCCGAGTGCATGCCGGCGATACCAAAAGGGCCCTAAACCGAAACGACGGGCGAGGAGGTATGAAGAGACTGATGGAAGAGGCAGCGACCCGACACGTGGAGGCCATCCACTACTCGGTGTCGGCCGGTATTCGGGTCGGGGGCAGCGAGGCCCGAAAGGAGAGCAAAGACGGATTCTGGTCAGCAATGCTGGAAGGCCTCGCCGGCGCACGGCTGAGGAAAGATGAAGCGGACCGCACTAAGAGACGGGTCTGGGAAATAACCAGGTGGAGCGACCCGGTCGAGGAGAAGACGGGCTTCGTATAAGCCGCCTGCCGGAACTACGAGGCTCTGGTAGAAGACAAACGAGTGGGGAAAGTCGGAGCGGCCGGGCCCTCACAGCGATACGAGACCCGATTCGGGCAACGACGGAACGAAGCCGGTGGGTCCAGCGCGCAAGATAACCCCAGGAAGGGCGGATACCGACTGGGGACGGAAATAGAAAGGACCACGGACCTACGAAAGGTCCTAGAAGAACGGATCCTCGACAGCAAAGTGGAGCTGTCATTGCGGGAGGTGCTAGGGATCGCCAAGAAGGAGTTCCACGAGTCCATTGTGGACCTGGTGAAACGGAAGAGGCTGTCGACGGAGACGGAACCGGAAAGACCGGTGGAGGTGCGGACGACGCACATCGACAACATGGCGCTGGAAGATGAGTGGGCGGAGAGTCACTATTCAAGGCCGCACTGGGCCCGAGCGACCACGGAGACCCCGGTAAAGATCGGAGATGTTCAGGAACCGGTGGTGGCACTGGTGGACCACGGTTCGGAAATAAACCTGATGTCCATGGACTTCTATAAGAAGGGAAAGTGGCCGATCAACACCAAGCACGGGTGGAAGATACGGGCGGCGACGCGCGCCACCGAGGAACTGCATGGGGCCTACCCGAACGTGCGAGTCAAGATCGGCGACGTCGAGATTGACCAGCACTTCTTCGTACAGGAGACGTCCTCGCACCCGGTCATATTAGGGGAACCATACATCACGGCGGCGCGAATGGGGACCAAGGTGCTGGACAACGGTTCGGCCTACGCAAGGGTCAAAAGCCAGGACGGGCACCATTCGGTCCAATTTCTGACGGTGCGACCGAACCACGAGCGAAACCGCGAATCCCTCGGTGGCGAGAACCGGGAGGATTTTTAGAGAGGGTTGCCAAGGCGTGGGGCCAAGACAGTCCGGACACTCGGGAAAGACCCCACAGTTGTACGATAGGTAAAAAATTTTGCTTCTCCAACAACGGAGGGTGTATGACAGTCGGCATCGTTGGCCGAGAAAAGGCAAGGGCGGAAGTGCGACTTCGAGCGTGCGGAGTTCGCGGCCCGGACGAGGAAATCAGCGGAGCCATGGAGGCGGTCTCCTTCAACGACACCTTGGGAATGCTGAGGAAGGTAGCCGGAGAAGACCTTAACGAAGACCGGATGATACCAGTATGTTCCGAAGAGATGTACGAAGTCATCGCGAACTTCAGTCAGGGGCTTGGGTCAGATCGGTTTTTTGTTTTTTGTTTTTACCAAAATAGATTAGTTGATGGTATTCTTCAAATGTTTGATATGATGGATTGCTCCTCCACTCACTGTTCCTTGCCATCTATCTAGGTCCGACTCCCCCTCTACTCTTGAAGAAGTTGCTTTTATGAAAAATATACCATATCACCAAATTCTTGGTAGTTTGTAGTACTTAGTGAGTTGCATTCGCCCTAACCTATCATTCTCCACAGGTTTTCTATCACGTTTTATGGAGCATCCAAGTCCTTGTCATTGGGAAGCCTTGAAGCGTGTCCTCTAGTACTTAAAACTATACACGTGATATGACCCTCTCTTACAAAGCCTTGTCTGACTTCTCTAAAGGTGGAATGGCGGCTCCACAACATGGCAGGATAGATGTAGACTGGGGGTGGTGGCAAAGATACCTCATGATCTACATCAGGATATCTCTTCACATTCAATGGCGGTGCCATCACTTGGAAAACAAAGAAACAATCTACGGTGGCATTGTCCTCCACAAAGGCTAAGTATATTGTTGCCACCTTGGTCGCTAAAGAGGGACTTTGGCTAAATTCCATTTTCGATGAACTCAACATTATCCACATTAATAAGTTCCAGCTTTGGTGTGATAATAAGTCATGCATTACGCTAGCACGGTGTCGCGGTTTCCCGCGAGTACGTGTTGGATCCGAGGCGAGACCACGGGGGTCTTGGACTAGGAAGTAGAGGAGAAGGAATAAGACACAAAATGGAAGCTTAGCTCAAGAGGAGAAGAGGAAGAATAGCACATAAGCATAGAATAGAATAGATGGAGGCAAGATACACCCACAAGACAAGAAACATCAACATGTTATATTAAGAGTTCACAAAAGATTACAACCAAGGCCGCATTGGCCACAACCAAAAACGACTACAAGAAAACCCTAATTGGATAAGTAAGCCAAGAAGCATAGAAACCCTAAAAGAAACCCACGAAGAAAACCCTAGAAGAAACCCTTAAAACCGAATAGAACCCCTCGACCTAAGTGGTATACCTCTCTCACTCAAAATAGGCAACCCCTTCACAAGTGAACCCTCACTCCCTTTTATAGTAGTAAGGGGTGAGCACATTACAAGAGGGAGTCAAATCCCCTTTCCTTTAATGGGGAATATCTCCCATGATCTTAAATCGGTGGGCCTTAACTCTCTCTCTCCTATCACATTCACTCTCAATGCCCACTACTCATTTTACTCTACAAAGTACACATCACATTTATGCCTCTACAAACTTCGTAGTGCACCTTTAGCACCTTCGATTATTACCCTTCCCATTACATTTGTTTACTTATTCTTATTACACAAATTTACAAGTGCATGTGCAATGTTGCACATCCCCATTTTATTTGTCCCTCCCGGTTTTCTCACCGTAACCAGAAATCTTCACGACAACGGAATCCAAATATCACTGAACAGAACAAGCACATTTGGGCCTACTATCATTTTTTGTGTGAATTATTTGAGGATGGTACCATTTGCCATAATTATACTCCTACCCTCCACATGTGGGCAGATTTCTTGACCAAACTAGTGTTGCTGACAAATATTGGTCTTGTTACCAACATGTTGGCCTCAAATGTGGTGCTAGAGTTACGAGAGGGTGTTAGAAACAACAAAACAGTTTCAAAGCAACTACTTTTAGTTGCCACATTAACTCTACACCACATCTACATTAGTTACTATTATTAACTATTAGTGTTAAACTTTTCTTTTTCTATTAGTAATTGTACTTTTCAAACACATCCAATGTTCCCTCCACTTCCTCTATTATATAAGGTGGAAGCTAGGAACGTTAGATTGTTGTATTTTTTATGTTCTAGCTAATGTAGCAATTAACTCTTGTAGTTGTATTCCAGCCTGTAATCCCATCTTATTATCTATTACATAGCAGTTGCAATTCTCCTTATTTTTGTTCATGTGCCTCTCATTTCCTTACAGTTACATGGGGTTAAGACTAGTTACTCATATTTAATACAATAACTCGTAGATTAAGACAACACACCACTAATTTGATTGCAAAAACATTTCCTTTTCAAAATTGGAGGTAGACTAAGAGGTAAAACTTTGAGTTTCGGTGGGCCATGCTCATGAACAACGATCATCATTGTCTTCATCACGGTATTAAGGAAACAAATATAACACATTGTTGTCTTCACTGGTAGGCTACGAGTAGTTCGAGACGTTGAGGAGGACATTAGCAAGTTGAATGACCTTAATTGCCAAACGTTTCTTGATTGTATGTTGGTCAAATATAACCTTAGACGGTGAAAAGGCATTGTGAAGTGGCTTCTCGTCAGACAGAATTGTTTGGTTGAAGTGGAATATCAAGTTGAAAGTTGGGAAGTGTAAAGTATCCTCCAAGAGACTCAAGATGTTGACATGCAATTCGTTGATTGATACTTAACAAACACCCTTAATTACTCAATTAATTAATAGACTCTCAAATTTCCATGGGGTTTATAGCCCAACAATGAGGACTTAAGAGAGTAGAAGAAGAGTGGATATAAAAATGCCAATCGTCATTTTGACCTCGAACATATATTTTTTAGATAAATGAAATGCATAGAAAAGTTCAATAAAATTTTCGAGTTTGGTTTGATAATTGTGAGTTTGCATAATTAATGTTAATTATTGCTATATTTAGAAAAATGTTAAATGAGGCCAAAATGTAAAAACAAGGAATTGATCAATGAATAATTTACGTTTCTCTAATAACATTTGCTTAAACGAGAGAGAATATTTCATTTGTTACATTTTATGAGAAACCTTACTCATTTTTTAAAAGAAGTGTGCTCTACTCATTTTTTAAATGAAGTGTGCCCGAAACCCTGTCGTGGCATGGAAATGTCACGACATCCTCCCCCTTTAGAACTAGACCTGCACATCCTCTAGCATGAGCCAATGAATGTCTCCTTCTTCAGCTTCATGGATGTCATCTTCGTTGAGGAAGTTAGTGCTTTGATCTTCCCTTCTCTTGAATAGCTTAATTCGCTTTCCTGCAATTGGTAACTTTAAAGCAACTCCATCCATTTCAATTAGGAAATACGTTG
Source organism: Azolla caroliniana (assembly GCF_043228905.1). Taxonomy (NCBI): domain Eukaryota; kingdom Viridiplantae; phylum Streptophyta; class Polypodiopsida; order Salviniales; family Salviniaceae; genus Azolla; species Azolla caroliniana. The sequence continues at coordinate 21,580,217 of NW_028230446.1, read as the reverse complement.
CATTTTTATTCACTTGTCTAATGATATATGGATCGAACCATCTTTTGGAAAATTTGCGAGAAGTACTATGTTGGTTATCCAAGCTGCTATCATAAACTATGACCCAATCACCTTCTTGGAGCTTTCTTGGTCGAAGGCGATGGGTTTTATCAAATCTTTCTTTGTTCCGTAGTTGACATTGTTTCATCCTTTCCGTAGCTATTTGAACATCTTCATCCTTTCTTTCTAGTTGTCTTATTCTAAGAGGAAGCAAATCTTCTCGACTCATTTCATTTGCCCATGGCAAGGAAACCCAAGAAAATATCGATTGCTCTACTGGCATAATTGGCTTTTGACCAAGTATCAATTCTGATGGCATAAAGCCAATTACGAAACTGTGAGTAGTGCGGTCAGCCCATAGTGCATACAGTAATAGATGAGGCCAGTTAGCTATCTTGCCATCACAAGCTTTCACCAAAGCTTTTACTATAGGGCTATGTCCACGCTCAGCCTTCCCATTAGCTTCAAGGTTATATGTCGTAGTTAAGGATAGTAGAATTCCCATTCTTGAAAAAAATTGTTCAGCTTCGTTAGAATCTAGTTCTCCTCTGTCTGCAACAATCTTCCCAATGCACCCGTACCTACATATCACATCTTCAAGAAGGAACATACAAACATCTGAAGTGGTTTTTTGGCGTAGGGCTCGGCCTTCCACTTGATTTGTCAAATCTTCTCTTGCCAATACAAGATATCTCATTTGCCAAACCCCTACATGCATCATTACAATATCCACAACCCATTTATAATGTAGAGATAAAGAATAAGTAGGTTGCAACCCATCACGATGCCGAATATTTGAATAATTTGGCAGTTCTCACATGATTGTACATAATCTGCAACATCGTTGTACATTCCAACCCACCAAAACTTCTCTTTTAATTTTGAATAGGTGGCCCAAACTCCACGATGACCTGCCCATAAAGCATCATGAAATTCAAATATTAGTTTTTGTTGCTCTTCCCTTCTTCCAACCATCCTTTGCGGAATCCCTTTCACAACTTTTGGATGTCTCCAAAGATACCCCTCATGAAGAGAAAATTTATAAGCTTTTTTTCTTATTTTATGAAATAGCTCCCTTGACCATGTTCCATCTTTCTCATGAGTACTCAAGTATTTTCCAATTTGTAACATCTCCCCCTCGTACTCAAATTCACGAAGAATAACATGAACACCCAAATCACATGACCCCTTCAAGTTACAATTTATGGAAAAGAAATCAAAACTCTCATCTTCTTCATCAGTCATTACCATAGTATTTTTACCTTTAAACCTCGCTCTTGAGAGCATATCGGCAAATGGGTTATCCGTTCCTGCAATGTGCTTGATTTCAGGACATAGTGATTTTATGTAAACTATCCATCTAAGCATAGCTATATCAGATGTTTCATAACTTGAAATCATTCCTAGCAATGGATGACAAATGTGTTTCAACCACAACTTCAGCACCAATTAAGTATTCACGATCTATTTTAATAGTTGTTAACATACCCCATAACTCTTTCGCATTCTGTTAAGATTTTTGCACCAAATCGAACTGCATATCTCAACCCATCCTTCTCTTCTTGGCTAACAGCCCAACCGATCCCGATTGGACTTGTATCCACAGTAACAATGATGGGGTGTTCGTTATCATACCTAGCCTTCCGTAAAACAATTCAACAACATTTCCTTTAGTTGGCGAATTGCATCTTTATGTACATTAGTACAAAGGAAACTTGAATTCTTCTTAAGCGGATAAGCCACATGTCGCACATAAAGCGGATAAGCCACATGTGCGAAATGTCGAATCCAAATTCGGAAAACACACAAGCACCCAAAAACCTACGCACTTTTGTTAGAGATTTACAATCATCCTTCAGATTTTGAATTGCATTTACCTTAATTGGGGATGGCTTTCTTCCGTAGGGTTCACACATGTGCCCTACAATCAGAACTTCAGGAACCCCAAACATAGGTTTTTTACTTGAAAATGTAAGATGAACCTCTTCTAACCTTGAAAGGATTCCTTCACAAGCACCAATGTGGTCTGCAACAAACTTTCTACATCCGTTTGGCATGAGTTTTTCATCCTTCTTATTCATCGAGCATCATTTAATTGGAACATCATCTAGAAAAGGCATAGTTATTTTTGGCACAAAATCTCTTAAAATTTTATTCATAGCATTCACCATATGTGCTACAGAATTTGTAGCACCTTGAGGCAATGTACACATTCGCATCAATCCAATTGGTGTTCGTATAGTAGTTATATCACGACTATCAATAGCAAGCTGAAATTTATCATATCCTGAATACAAATCACACATAGAATATATAGCTCTTCTTGCAAAAGCTTCTGCAAAGGCATCTACAATCGGTCCAACACCGATGTTTCGAATAGTAACTCTATTGATAGGCTGTAAATCCTTAATGAACCTTAATGAACCGTTCTTTTTAGGTACAATAAACCACTTATTTGAGTACGGGTCATCTGATGGCTCCAAGATACCCATTTCTATTTTTTCCTTAGACAAAGTTATTACTAGCAGTATTTGGGCTCGAGGAACAAGGATAGGCCTTAAATTCCAAGGAATATGCAGAACTATAAATATAATCATTAGTTCCACAACTATTGGGTCTACACAACCAATTTCACTCAACTCAAATGCAAACGTTTTCCCATTACTAGCAATCATATTTCGAAAACATTGTATCTCAACAGGCAAAAGAAAATCATTCTCACCAATTTTTAGTTGATCTAGAGTAGCATTTGTAAACTTATGACCAATATCCTTAGAATCCCACAATGTTGGCTCAAACGCGACATTCTTTTTCATTTCAGTACTATCCATAGTAGATGCATGGCCACGGGCTTGACCTTTTTGTCTATTGTTTTATATTTAGTGTTAACTTTTATTGCATAGTTATTTTTACTTGCTTTTTTAGCCATTTCATGATAGCTATTTCCAACCATTTCGCTATTAGCTATACAACCATTTTTTTCAATAAAATCAACAATATGAAGGTACATATCAACAGAATTTACATGAACAAATCTCTTGTCGCATTCTTTCTCATTCAAGCAATTTTCTAATATTTTGACTATATCCACATCTAAATGTCATCCCATTCAATCATCCCTGAAGTGCACAATGCATCCAACATCTTCCTACTCCCTTTATTTTGTGCATGACTTTCCACACCAAAGTAACAAGTAAATCCATCCATTTTATTAGACAAAGTATGTTTTATTAATTGGAAAACATTTTTGCAAGGAAAGAAAAGCTTTGGGACCATTGCGTCCCTTCCCATCAATGATCCTATTTAAAAATCCGACTCATAAGATGACATATCATGCTCATATGAGTTAATTCGTAATTCTTCTTTATTTCTATCATGCTCCTACCTAACAGTAAGAAATTGAGCACTCCTTTTATCATCAGTACTCTGAATTCTAGCATATGTTGAGCCATCTTCAAGCACCTTTGTCTCCATCCTAAAAGATGTGATATATGGTTGACCAAGAATCACTGGGTATAATGAGGTCTTTTGGACAAAGAAATGTTGCTCCATTGGCACATCTCCAATGGTGACTTTGATGTTTGGGCAAGCTCCATGAAGTCGCTCGGTCATTGAATTAGCCAATTTTACCCTCCACCCATGATTCATTTCCATTGGTCATCCGCCTTTCCTATAAATATCATAAGAAATTAGATTAATTTTTTAGTCGTGGTCAATTAAGGCCACGACTGGATCTTCACAGGTGTCTCAGTTGTTGCTCTTGCCCAATGTTTCTTAGCATAGTAGCTTTTTAGCTCTTTCGGCTTCTCTTCAAAAGTTGTCGTCGCAATAGCTTGTGTACCAACAATGGAAGAGCTTGGTTCACCTTTGAGAACTTCCACCATTGCTTTCTTTACTTCACTTCCTGGGTTTTCTGCGGCTTCAATATTTTGTCATTTTCTTTTAATTCCATCTATTATTGCATCATGAAATTGTTTTTTAGCTATGCCCAAAAGTTCCACCAAGGAAAGTTCCATTTTGCTATCTAAAATTCTTTCTTCCAATACTTTTTTTAAATCAGTTGAAGCTTCAATATCAGATAATAATTTGAACAAGGGACTCTTCTTATCCTTACCTTTTTCAATGTCAAGGCTTACCATTTTTGGACTTTCTGTCTCCCTCTTTTTAGCGCTTCTTGTTATCTTCATTTTCCGCCCATTTCCGTTTCTCTTCGATGATCACTTCATGGGCTTGGGTTGTTGCAACCTTCGCGAAAGTTGAGAGGCCATCCACTAGGTCTTCCCAACCAATTTTGCTTCGGACAACATCACCTCCAAACTTCAACTTTTCAAACTCGATTTTACCCTTTCTTGCAGCTTTCAAAATACACAGCCAAATTTCAGATTCAGATCCTCCTTCACCAACATGGATGAATGTAGTTGTTGGTTGATAAACAGCTTGTGTCCTAGTTATTTCCGCGTCTTCGATATTCCTTCTCATACCACATCTTCTAAAGTTAATTCAGAGAGGTAATAGAGTTTCAGAAGAATGAATCTTACCATCTTTGAAGAATATCACCCCTCTTTCTATCGCTTCTTGATATTTATCACACCCTCCTCTTGAATGGTCGACGCTATCACACCATATGCATCTTCTTTCATAATCTTTTTGGGGTTGTGAGGATTTTTCTTCTTATAGCTTTGCAACATGTAATGAAAGATCTTTTATACCTTTGATAAGATCGTCCATCACTGTTTCGGGTAGATGCCTTCAAGAATAATATGACCTTCTCTTGTTCCAAAAGAGTCCTTTCGGTCGTCGTTAATTGATTATAACGAGCTTCAAACTCTTTCAACAACTCCATCACCGAAATATTCTTGTCCTCTTTGTCCACCCAACCCAAGAAACTACTCCTTGATGCTCGGATTGTATCACCAAGCATGTATTCATTTAATAAAGCTTTCTCAAATGCAACCCAATCATTAGAACTTGTTGCGAGTTCAGAGACTCTATTTCTCAAAGGGAGTTCAACCATCCTCACAAAATTCATTTGAACATCATGTTGATTTAATCCTTTACTACCCATCTCAGTAACATATACTTGTAAGAATTTAGTTAATATATTTTTACCTTCAAAGAGACCTATTTTCTCTACAATCTTGTCAATAGCATGTCAATCGATTCGTTGAAGAGTAGTTGCACGTTCTTGGCTTTGCATCATTCTTTCAATCATTTGAAGCACCATGTTGATTTGTAGCTCCACGACGACTTCTTGGTTGATTCGTGGCGCCAAGACTGCTTGTTGGTTCTCCATCTCTCGTAACTTCCCATTTCACATCGGGTTCACCATTGTCGCGTCGATCTCGGCGTACGGGAGCAAACGAAAAGAAAATCACGAATCTGGGAAGTAAGCATTGGGCTTCTTGTCAAAGAAAGAGGAGAAACGGAAATAACTTGTATTGATATTTGAAGATGATTACAAAATATTTCTTGTACAATAATATAGCTTGTCCCTCCTATTACAATAATATTCCTCGTCTCATCTCCCCTCACTCTTTTCCCGTTCCCTCTTTAAATAGGTGCCCCCATGCATATGATGCATGTACGGGTACAAGACATACATGTAGTGCATGAAATGCATGATCGCCATTTGGCGTTCATGCATTACATGTGATGCCTGATAGATATCCCACACATTTGAGCTTTCATGTATGAAAATATACATGCATAAGTATAAACATTAAAATATAGTTTTATAAGAACAAATGGCTTAGCCTAATGGTATGTGCCTTGTGTTTGGTATGTGAGGTTGTGGGTTCAAGTCTTGCAAATGTTATTCATTACAATATTTTAGATTATTTTTCTATTGTGTAGCAAATCTTTCACAACACCAAAACCCGCACATGCTCTTACTCATCGAGGCCTCGCACTCTATATAACCTTTTACAAATATTTGAATAAGCTCATATAAATTGGTAGAGGTTATTTTCTCATCGTGGCATGGAAATGTCACGACAGCGGGATTTGGCATAGAGGAGTTCACTTATGACTCGGATATCACACTTCTTGTTGAAACATTGAAACATGGGAGCATGATACTCAAAGGATTCAAGGTTTAGGAAACTATAATGTACACTCTTTGATATAAAAGAAAAATCTAAGAAAAAGAAGAGGACAAGGAGGGGTGGCATGTTTGATTAAGAATGAAATAGAGAAATATGTGTTAATCATTAAAAATGATGAACATAAATGTTACATATGGCTCAAAATAGAAATGCCTAATGATTTGCCCACTTTTGTAGTTGGATATTACATTCTTCATCAAGATTTTAACTTGTATGCTTGTTTGGATAAAGATCAACATTTTGCCAATCTAGAAGATGATATTGCTTATTTCAAATCCGGAGGGGAAGTTATTGTCTTTGGTGACATGAATGCTCGTACAAGAAGTTTCCAACTTGATTCACAATAATCTTTCATGCCACATATCTCAAGGATGCAAGAGGATATGCAAATGTATAACCACTCTTCTAGCAATGAAAAATATCTAGACCAATTTGGGAAGTTACTCCTACAAATGTGCAACAGTAACGGATTGCTTATTGCAAATGGTGTTTCCTTATGGCCCAACACTAATGGTTTTACATGTAGAAAACACAACGGAAATAGTGTGATTGACTATGTGCTATTTCTGAAGGTATTTCGGATCGTATACATAATGTTAATAATTGGGTAATTAACTAGGGTTAATTAGGGTCTAATTATGTGAGTATTGATAAAGCAGTGGAAGATTATGTGCTTTGTGTGTGTATGTGTGTGAGAGGAAGAGAGAGAAGAAGATACACTTATAAACAATAATATAAATGGGGAATGATTAACAAGAGTGTAGCTAAAGACCTTTCTCCATATTAATAAGCATCAAAATACAACAATACCCACAATGTGGTATATATACATCTCATGTGCAAGGGTGCACATGTGTGAGGAGAATATAGGTACAATGATCTAAGTCCTATATTCAATGAACTTGGTAGTGGAGGATCTAGAATGCATCCCACTTAAGTACAAAATCCTATTTTATTAAGGCTTTAAGGTCAACACTTCTAACTAGATTCTAATTATGTAACTATTAAGTTACATAGTTGACTAAGTAGCTAAACCTAGTTGAGCTTGATATCTCAACACATAAATTTTCACTTGGTGAATGGACACCGGAATCCAATCATAGGGCTTCATGTATTGATCTGAAATGTATGCATAGGTTTGATTGTGAGAAGGCCATTGAAGATAATAAACAATCGCACTTGAGCATGAACCTCAAGCAAGCGCCCATATATTAAAAGATGGTTGAGGATATGTTACAAAATTTGACAAAGATACAACATGGTGCTACACGAGAATGCACATTGGAAGCTTTTAAAAAAGTCATTCTCTTATGTACAAACAAATGTTTTTCGACCAACCGCACATCTTGGAAACGCACCAAGAAATTTAGGAAAAAATAGTTTGATAAAGAATGTTGTGAAGCTCGAAAGTGCCTTATGGTTTTGGATGTAGTTAAGGATAAAGAAAATTACCAAAAGCATTTGCATTTATTCAAAGAAAGAAAATAATATGGGAAGTTACTCAACAATTTCTCCAAACGCAAGAGAAAGCACATGCATGTGCTAAATTTTAGGGAAATCTAAAGGGGAAACATGTTGAGAGTTATGGTGACTTAAATCTTCACGACTTGTCTATGCATTGTAAGAATTTATATGAGTTATCTCTTGCCAGAAAGATAATGTGTTATGGTTGTCTTTCACACATGTCTCCCTTCTTTACAATTGAAGATATATGTATAGGACTTAAGAAATTGTCCTCTCGAAAGGCAAGTGATCTTCAATGTATAAAGGCTAAAATGCTCAAATGGACAGGAAAGGAAGCATGTGTATGGATAAGTGATATGTTTAATGATGCATTGCAACATGGTATGTCGTATGATTGGACTACAAATTGGATCAAACCTTTACATAAAGGTGGAGATGTAAATAATGTAAACAACCATCGAATCATCATGGTTGGCTCATTAATGTCAAAACTATTTGAATGTATAATGGAATCAAAGATAAGTATATGGGCTAAAAAAAATGGTAAGAGAGCTTATGGACAAGTTAGCTTTTGAAAACACCATAGCACCATTGATCACCTTGTCACCCTTCGAGTATTAATGGAGGAAAGTCGCCTTAGAGGTAAAGTTTTATATTGTTGCTTTGTAGACTTCAAGAAAGCTTTTGATATGGTACCTCGTGAGCATCTTTGGAGGCGAATGGAAGAACTTGAGGTGCCAAGTGAATATATGCTTGGAATTTCACGAATATATGAGAAGGTTATATGTTGTGTGCGTATCAGAGATAGACTTTCAGATTTTTTCAATAGTACTATTGGTGTTAAGCAAGGATGCACACTCTCGCCAACAGTATTTGGTCTATGGATTGATGAATTGGAAGAAATGGTTACCAAGTTTGTAAAGAAAGAATGTGTTGAAGAAGTTGCCATTGAGAATGTTGTGATTATGCTTTTGCTATATGCAGATGATGTAGTGCTTTTTGCAAATACTTTAGGAGATGCACAAAAGCTAATGAAGGCATTGGAAAAGTTTGCATGCACACTAAATTAAGTGTAAATAGCTCTAAAACAAAGATTATGTTGATGAAGAGCCAAAAAAGAGATAAACCATGTATTATGTACAACAATGAGCCACTTGAATGAGTGGAAAGCTTCAAATATCTTGGCCTTGAAGTTCCTTCAAATCATAAATGGAATGAATATGCTAGACACCGCTTAAAGGCCAGTAAGTGAGCATACTATGCATTTGAGAACACCTACAATCTTGGAGATATTAAGTGTTGGGTCCTCAAGAAATATATTTTCAACACTTTGGTGACACCGGTTCTTCTCTATGAGCTGGAAGTATGGGGTGGTAGCATCCCTAAATCTACGTGGAAAGAGTTTGAAAATGTCCAAAAACATTTTCTTACAAAGTTTCTACAAGTTAAGAAACAAACGCCTACACCCTCCTCCTCCTTGAGACAGGATCGCTTCCCATCGAGATCATGGCCATGGAAAGGGTTGTTGAATACATGCTTAAGATTCAAAAAAGTCCCTCACATCGACTTCCTAGAATTGAATGGGAAGCAAGCAAAAAGATCCAAAAGACGAAGAAAAGCAAAATTTTGTGTTCTGGTTGGATGCAAGATATAGAAAAATGGTTTGGTAGATGGATGCAAGACACTAGCTTCATGATGCATCACTAGATTCCTTTGCAAATGAGGCCTTTTTGCAACGCCAATGTATCATGACATGGGACAAATGTGGAGGCTCACGCTTCACATATCATACTACACATGTTGTACCTAACTACAAAACCATATTCTTTGCGGAACGGGGAAACCGTACACATTGATACATGTTAGAGCCCATCCCATTATCTGCCATTCGAACCATTGCTTCCATGCGACTTAGCTCACATGCATTGCGATGTGAGATGGGACGTTGGAGCACAAGTGATGAGAGTGGCCGGTTATGCACACTTTGCCCTAAACAAGTTCAAGAGTCTTGAGTATCACACTTCGATACAATGTTCTTCCTTTGATCATATTCGACCATGCTTTCCACATCTCTTCAATCGAGCCCAATCCTTGCAAGAATTTCTCTCACAACCACAGTGTGCACTCTCAATTGCAACATTCATTGGTAACATTCTTGAACATCGAGAATCGCTACTCACTTTCACATGAATCATGTGAAATGTAATATTTTTGGTCTCATAGGTCATATTTGGCCTCCGAAGACGATAATACAATCTATCTATCTCTAGGTAAAAGCACACAATTATATTAATTCTATATAAAATCCACTTGTTACAACACTTCTTAGTCCCCTCTACCTATCTATCCTACCTATCTATGCTACCAAGGGAGAGGGACATCCTATAATGCCACTAGAAAACTTGAATATGCATTTGAGGAAATGATCCTCGCATGCTCTAACATCTAGAAATTCCACATAAGAATACCGTTCAACTTCCTCATATAGGCTTCACCCCATGTCTACTATCAAACATGAAAGCATTAAGCATATTCCAATCGTTTGTAGTCCCCAATATCATAAAATTTGGAACAATATCTCCATCTGGTCATTTGGACCATTTTGAACATATTGAGAAAAAACTTATTGTTAAGGCCTCAAATAACAACAGGTTAAAATATGCCAAATGTTCGATGAGTACTTCCGAACGATACACACTATAGGACATTTTATGAACCTATGTGTGATGTCCTCCAACGGAATGGTGCAAAAGAAACGTGTGCCTGACCCTAGTCCTCGTCTCTTTAAGGTTGAACCTTATGGGAGCCCACCAATCACGATTCTCCATATGAATACCTTTGCACAATATGGCAAATGGGAATGCCAAGCACGTTGTAATATTTTCCACCACCTTAGATTCTTCTTTCATACATTCCACACCTTTTTCACTTTAGGAGATAGCCAAGATAATGATGTTAACATGATGATCCAATATATTTGTAGTGACTTGTAACAAACGTGTACCATCCTATAACTGGCAATCCACCAAAGGTGCAACATTTGTTTGTTTTCAATGGCAAAGACCCATGCAACAATAGTATATCTTGTAATTTTTCCCAAATAAATCCATAATTTGGGGGAATACATAACCATCATTGGACATCTTTCAATTACAACAACCTTTGAGATTCATTATCAACCACATCTCCCAAATGTACAACCCCCAATTGAAATAAACAATTGAATTGAGACCTCAACTTCCCTTTTCCATGCCAATACAACACTTCAAAAGAAATGAACAATTCATTTTGTAACAAATTATAAAATTCTCGATCACTTGATGGTGTCCAACCAAAAAAAGATAATGCATATTGTCATGACCTCACCAATTTTTGTCTGCAGAATGTTGAATATTTAGAGGAATACATCCATTGAGTAATGCCCACCACGAAGCTTGATCTTTGTTTTCCCATGCACCTATATCCTTCATGCTCGATAAAATATTGCATCATAGATATCCATGGTTGATCTTGTTGACACATCTCTCTCTCTCTCTCTCTCTCTCTCTCTCTCTCTCTCTCTCTCTCTCTCTCTCTCTCTCTCTCTCTCTCTCTCTCTCTCTCTCTCTCTCTCTCTCTCTCTCTCACGGGCACACACACACGCACAATTGTTCACCTCTACTCTCACTCTCACCTTAGTCCTCGTAATCTCTTCTCTCTTCATCTAATTTCATCCTCCTCTCACACCATCTACATCATTGTGTTAAGCCGTTTACACTCCTTGTCACAACCTGATGGTCAACCAAAGCATAGATGATATTGTGTACCATGGTTATGGATTTCTGTGAAGACAAAGAAAGAATGTGTTAAAAGCTCACAAATCTTTTTCAAAAACTTGCCTACCACTTACTCACCAAAGCAAAACTTGTTATTTAGGATAGGTGATAATGTGGATGTATTTTGCAAGAGACATAGATAGCAAAAATGATTGTCTCTTTCCTCTTTGTAGAATTTGCTCATTGTCTTCCTCTTCATCTTTCTCTTTATTCCAACGTCTCGTAAGTTTTTTTTTTCCTTAAAAAGATACGCCTTGGTATTATTAAATCATAAGAAATACAAAAGTTGTGTTGGATAAACAAATATACCAATCGATTCCCTTGTACCCTCATCATAGCCGATTTGTTGAGCATAGCTAGCAATAAGGGGTGATCAAGCAATAAGGAGAGATGCCCTCGTTTTGCATTTTTTTGAAGCTTTTAAAGCTTCATAAACTCGGCCTTCTTGTGCATAACCTTATCAATGGCTGTTTTTTCCGAATTACTGCTTGATAAAACTAACATAGAAACATTATCATTGTAACAACATCTGTAAGAAGTGTTTCACTTGAATGCCAGAAAGTAGAAATGTTTTTAGCTAAACTTCAAGCAATTTGTTGTTTTTGTTTTTGGATTTCTGCTTTTCAAACTCTGACTGATGCCTCTCTTTCATAATCCATCTTGCAACTTGTGCAACAACAACAACTTTCCAGCGTCATTCCTCATAGTCAATTTGATGTGTATATGCAGGAACTACACATATTTGTACACCATATCTCCACGATTTTTATCATCTACTCCTCCCAAACTGCAATTGAGCATTCAATGTAACCTATAGCACCTAAAATCTCTAACAACAGAATGTCCATAAACAAAGTTAGTAGACATTGTTTCCCAAAATGACAGGAACAATATACATCCAAATTATGTGATCTCCATCTACCCTAAAAATGAGCTTAGAGGTCCATATCCTTTTAAAATGCATTTGTTTCCTGAAAATGGCATCATCATTGCCTGTGAAACTTTCATACTGACGGGAACAGTATACAACGTCTCGTAAGTTTTCAGTCATAATTATGTATACGTCATCGACTCCATAATATCATCATTTTCAACTTCTTCCATCTACATATAATCATTTGTATAAGCATCCAACTTGATCCCTTTGCATAATCGCCCTAAGATGGGCAATATATATTGAGATATTCAATTCCACTTTAAATGGGTTCTTACTAAAAGAGCTTTACACTTGACCACCATATAGGCAATGTTTGATTACTTTAGGTATCACATTATACAATACAAACATGGCATGATATATCGGTCCTTGTTTGATTATCACCAATTTGTAGTACAATATGTGTATAGGATGAAATTAAAATCAAGTTGATAATCCTCACAATTAACAAATACTTGTAGAGGGGTGGGAATTACCTTAATGTCATCTCTAGCCTTGCATCCAATCGAGGTTTTACCATGATATGAATATTTTCATAATCGGAAGGGAGTTGATGAGGGATTTTGGCATTGCGTTATTAATACATGTATAGACTACTTATAGGATATGTGAAAGGAAATAAGAGGGGATTATTGCATCCATTATAATAAAAGAAATAATGATAACCATTTTTGCGTTAAGGTCTTGCAATTGAGATAAATATTGTAGAATTTGTTGAACATAAACCAAAAGAGTTGATTTAGAATTAATTATGCATTTTTACAACATGAAGTAATAGTTATGTTGATATATTAGTAGAGATATCCTCTTCTATGCTAGAGATATCGCATTTTTTTATATAGTAAATGTTGTTATATCATTCTTCGTGAATAAATATTTGATAAATTATCCTCGGCAAACACTCGAGGGAGCTATGGTGTAAGTGTAAGGATAGCACTAAAAAAGGTATGTATAACGAATGTTACTACACCTAGCAATTTTATAAATGTCATTATGTGTCCTTGGTCAAACATGTCACATTTTAATTTTAAGAAGGGTAATAATAGATGAGCCATATAACAAATTTTGTTAAGATCTCAAATCTCTTGCATACTCCCCAATGACGACCTCAATCTTTATTAGAAAATCATGCATTTTTTAACATGTTGGAACATAGGGTCCTCTTCTTTATCCATTGTGAAAATCAATGCATAAGGATGCTTTCTTGTCATTATCAATGTGTGATTTATACATTCCAATTAATCTCGCAATTATCATAATGGTTAACCTATAAAACATCACAAAGGTCACAACCATGGAAATTTTAACACCCATAATCATCTCCCTTGAATATAATGTGATTGTGAAATAAAATGATAAACAATTTTTTACTACGATCATGTTTTCATATTTAAAAGTTGATATTGCCTATTAGACGAGGGTTGTCATCAATATTTTCCCTTCTTTCACTTTTCAAAAATGTATTTTCTACTTTACCATCACGATGGATCAAACATTTTTACACAAGCCACTCATATAGACTCTAGAGGCATTGTTTTCTAATATTAACAATCAAGTGCTATCATAACCTATGACATAGGCCAATGCCCATTGCACAACTCGTAGGAGAGTAAGTTGAGATCATGGTTTGTCCTTGTTCGAACATAAAGCCATTTGTAGGTAAGGTTGCACTCGAGACAATAACAATCGACATGCACGCAATAACCTACACAAACCATTACATGCAAGCGTATAACTATTCAACGCACGACATGTTGTCAATAACCTAGCAACCCACATGAGAATCTACTTAGGTGAATATTGAGTTGATAGACTGTTTTTGTAACGGCACACCTTGCAATCTTGACATTCTAATGGAAGAATTCAAAATGCAAACCTTGATCATTTGAACATATATGGTGGATGTCAAAGCAACAATTGAAGATTTGTTGCCATAAAGGCATCATTATAGATGTTCGTTCACCAATGTGTGCAGAGACACATCAAGTATACTAATCTCAATATTTCATTATCTCATGGTACTAAGCTCATTACCTTTATACAAAAGGGTTAAGTGGAAAAGTTGCTTTCCTAATATCATTCTTTTTATTGTTTGAGTATCCATATACTGATGATATATTTCTCTCTTCTCCTCAATTATGCAATGATTTTTATCATTGATTAATTTCCCCCCTTTAATATTTGATTAATGTCCCCATCGTTCTTACTAACTCTTACAACATGTATATGAACTTGAAAACTTCACTCCATATAGTTTCACAAGTCTTGTTCCTTCTATTGGGTAGAAACACACAACAATATTCTTGTCATTTTACTAGAGTACATCTCCTACATTTTAAAAGGTTGATGACATGCCTTGAACTTTTTTCAAAGAGCAGTGCCTTAATTGTCGTTAGATGCTCTAGTTGTGTTTCTCTATGAAATGTATGATTTGTATTCTCCTTTTTTATTTCTTGTTTGAACATCCATGAAATCATTTCACTCATTTAATGCCATCTACATTTCTCACTACTCAACTACGTTATGAATCATGATCTCACTTTCACTTTCTAAAATTTCACTTTCTCTCTTTTTTATAACAGCTTGGTGTGTGTATGATCTCTAAAAACCAAAATAATGCATAACAATTAAATCTGTAAATGAATGTGACATCAAACCCATTGCTTGAGATTTCTGATCCTAGCATAGTAAGCGTGCAAACCAATAAGATATATTGTTGGAGATGTTTTAAAAGCTTGCAAATCAATTAAATATAATGTTTCAACGTACCACTTTAGCATGTATTGTTTTTTTTGTTTCCATCTCTTGCTGACCCATATCCTCAAATCTTCTTCATTTATTTTAGGAATAATTTTACAATAGCTATACATTTTGAAGTCAAATGAAAGCTTGTTATGTAAGTTTTTGTGAATGTGGTTTAAGCATCACAATGTTCTTGACTCTTGTGAAAGTCTCACAGCCATTAGATGGCATATCTATTTTTTCTTGGTGAATATCCATCATTTCCTTATTGAATATCTGTCTCATGATTTCACACATTTAATGATCTGTACAATTACCTCTCCTCTCTCATTGTAATGATTTCCAATTTATTCCTCCCCATCATCCAGGTAATGACATACTTGTATATGTTTGTTAATTGCTATTCACTTATCTCATATCTCTTAGCAATCGTTATGACAAGCATTGTATCGTACTTGTATATAGCTTTCTTAATTCTCCTAGTTAATAGTTACCAAAATTGAAAATTGAAGATTTTTTGTTTACCACCGGTAGTGCAATTACTCAGACATTAAGAATCACATGCAACTATCCATGTACTTTCAAAATGGAACCTCAAGAAGGTGATTTCATGTGAAGGCTTCTTTTTCTCAAGCTAGCTATTACCCATTTCACAATTCACACATAGTAGTTTGGCTATATGTTTGCATTAAATTCGATATTCGGTCTACTATGTATGCCACATTAATACAAACAACCACTTGTTTTTAGTTTGTCTCAATGCATCTTGTCACTTCCTGCTCTTTCAATCTTTGTGCTCATTAAATGCATTCTTATTAGCTATAGTTGTATTAGCCCAGGATAAATAAAGTAGAATGGTTTATCTTAATAACGAATCAATCAAGTATTATCACAATGCAAAACTTTCCAATGGTAATTGTATTTATTGCCTTTCAAACGAGATAAGGTGATAAAAAGCATAATCCAGGAATAGTGTTGTCTTCATACATCATATGAGACACAAATATCCTCAAATTATTGCTCACAAATGCTGAGAATTGAATACAAATGCATTAATGTGTCAATATACATAATCAAAGCGTTAGTGCTTTGCAACATGAAACTTGTGGGTCCAACTCCCGATGAATGAGTTTGATGCATTTCATAAACTCTTAGCAATTTTAGTTTCAAATCATGCTGCTAACGAATTTGCTCCTAAAACTGGGTTTGTGACACTGAATATATATAGTATGTATATACTATCTAGAATACAATAGCACCACCCATGGAAAGGCATTTCATAACGTTTCAAAGAACACAATATTGTCGTTTTCCCTCCGCAACAGAAGGAACAAAAGATGTGCCCTTGAAAAAACAATACGCACATCAAATAGGTTGAATATAATTTCTAGTAGTTTTACAACATCAAGGCTCAAAAAATAGTCTCCCAAATGTTTTTTGAAATTCACCTAATTTGCAACAACCATAAACTTATAACATTTAAAATATGTGACTTAATGTAAAAACATCAATGCGCCCCTTGATTAACGAGGGATAAATATGGAACCTTGTATCTAAACTAATATTAGTTTTTACACCATTTATGGTAGTAACACTTTCCAAAGTTGTGGTCAGTGGAGTACAAAAGAAGAGGAACCACATAATTGGTTATGCAACATGCTCCTATTGGATAGGCAATAAGGATGGAATGGGGAGCATTGACAAGATGATAGTCTTTATTTGAGAGGGGGCGGGGTTCATCCACCACACAAGAGTTATGGTGACCTAAACTCTGATATAAGTAGATGTATAATTAACACAAAGGGATGCAATGACCAAGGTTCAAGACATGAATGATATGAAATTATGAGAATTGTTGGTACATTCCACAACAAGGTGCATACACACACACACGCACACACGCACGCACACACACACACTTGAAGAGTGCCTTTTATTTGTGCAATTGTCAAGAGTCAATAGTCAAGATAGATACCCCATCTCGATAGATAGGAATAACCCCGACCCCCCTATTGAATGCTCATAGTTTTTAGAACTAAGGTCAACCTTGTAAGAAAGCCTTTATGAGTATGACAAATTATTTAACTCCCTTCAACTTTCTATGACACACATGTCTCCTCCTAATAAACTTTTACGACATTTTTAACCTTCCCTTGTACATTTAACCATGACCTTTGGAAGCATTTCCCATGCTTAAAAAAGTGGGCCTGAGTTTTGGCAAATAATCAACACATGTATGGTTTGGCATGCTTCTATTGAAAATGTCGAGGTCAAACGTATCAAGTTTATCATAGTCAAAGCATAATCACAATCAACGTGGAAATATGACTTGACGAAAAAAACATCATTATGGAATGACTTGAAGAAGAGGTGACAATGAGGAATGAGTTGGCGAGGAAGTGGTAGGAGACATAATTATTGCATAACGTAAAACACAAAACACGTTTTCAAGTATGTTCTCGTAGTATGTTCACAGACACCTCGCAAGATGCAAGTGGGCACATAGCTAAGAATAGACACTTGAGGCACGAGGAAAGACATACAAGACGGTTGCAAAGGCCCATTGGCATGAGGAACTGAAGTGGGCACGTTGTAGTTGTTAACCGGGGGGGAGGCAAAAGAAAGCAAACAAGGTTGCAAAGACATGCGACAAACACATGCAGAAGAATGAATGGCTACAAAAGGGGGAGGTTTCAATAAGTGAGGGATGTGGATGATGGTGGGTAGGATGATCCGACACGAGGCGGAAAGAAGAGACGGGGTACTCCAAAAGGAAGGGCTAAGGAAGGGAGAGAAGTTAGGTTATTGGCCTGGTCCTAATGGTTAGTCTTGTAGATGATGATGATGATGCCCACTACTACTATCATTACCTACCTGACCTTCAACAAATTGAATGTTTGTCTCTCTCTCTCTCTCCTTCTCTTCTAAATCCCCCCCCACCCCACCCCACCCAATACAAATACAAATTGAATATGTGTGTGTGTGTGTGTGTTTGTGTAATGTAATGGCCAATTGAAGAGATGAATGAGGACAAAAAACACATAGAAACCTCTGCTCTCTCTCTCCCCCCCCCCCCCCCCCCCCCTTCTCTTCTCCTGTTCTCCTGCTCTCTCTCTAGACTCTCTGTGTACTCTTTCCTTCTCAAGACTCTACATTCTCTCTCTAGACTCTCTGTGTACTCTTTCCTTCTCAAGCCTCTACATTCTCTCTCTAGACTCTCTGTGTACGCTTTCCTTCCCTAGACTCTACATTCTCTCTCTCTCTCTCTCTCTCTCTCTCTCTCTCCCCCACCTATCCCTTACTCTGCATTTGAAACTCTCTCTCTAGACTCGCTCTGTCACTGGGAGACCCACGGAAACTCTCCCTCTCTGTCCCTTACTCGGCCATTTGGAACTCTCTCTCTCTCTCTAGACCCTCTCTGTCACTCGAGACCCACACAAACTCTCTCTCTCTCTCTCTCTCTCTCTCCCTGTCGTATTGGGACCCTCGCCATCTTTCATCTCTCTGCTGTTGGGTCATTTCATATTCTTTTTCTAGACCCTCTTCTTTTTTTTTATCTCATACATTAGGTGTACATATGTCTGTGTTTTCTCTCTCTTATTTGTCTCCCTCTCTCTCTCTCTCTCCCCCTGCCTATTTTCTCTTTTTCTTATTGGGTACTCTGTTGCTCTCTCTCATTTTGAGGAACCTCTTTGTCTCTCTCTCTCTCTCTCTCTCTCTCTCCCCCCATTAGGTTTTACTCTGTTTCTCTTGAGCACTCTGTTGTTTGTGTGTGCCACTTTCTCTCTTTGGGCAGTCTCCTTCCCTCTCTCATTAAGTTATAATACTCTTGTTTCTCTGCCTCTGTCTTCATTCAAAGTTTACCATCCCCTTCATTGCACATGTTTGAACCTTGCTTCGGTCGCGGAAGGGAGAGCTATACATGGACCCTCTGAGCACAGGGCAACATTTCTCCTCTAGAAGATCTGCAGGGGGTCACACAGCTGAGCACTTGCCCAAAGAGATGAACGAAATGAGGATCAAAGAAGACCGAGGCATCACTGCCGGAGAGACAGGTAGTGAAGACAAGGTTAGTTCCCCCCCTCCCCCTCTTCGTCTTCTTTCTTTAGCTCTGGCTTTCCTCAACTGTCTTTGGCATACTCTTGTTTCTGTTACTTTCAAAAAAAATTCTCTTTTTCTCTTTGAAGATCCATCGGAAAGATTTTCTTTTATTTTGTGGGAATTATTGTAACCTAAAACCAGTGGGAAACTTATGTGGGCATTTTACCTTGAAACCATGGAAGTTAATGTGTTTGTTTTATCCTAAATACTATGGAATCTCATGTGGGCATTTTCCGTGAAAGGCATGGGAGATAATGTTTGCCCATTTTACCATGAAAAATATGGAAGCATATGTGGGCTGTGGAAGCTTATGTGATCATTTCTCTGAAGATTGACTATTTAAGCTTTTACCATGGTTATTTTACTATCAATTACATGGAAGTTTATGTTGGCATCTGGCCTAAAATCCTTGCAGTCAGTTGTTGTCATTATACCATAGACGTTTGTGTGCGCATTCAACTTTTAAACCGTGTATGGGATACATGGGTCATTCTATCTTAAACTTCATTGAAGTGTGCCTCCTAGATTCCATGGAAGCTTGTGTGGTAAACTTACTGTAAGCACCATTCAAGTATTCCTCATGGAGAAGATTGGATTGTATCAGGAGATCGAGGCGGCTGTTGTCGATGGTAATGGTGCAGAAACAGGTCATATAATTGTTACAACTATAGGTGGGAAGAATGGACAACCGAAACAGGTAAAATTATGAAAGTTCTAATGACTGCTGATGCAATCAAATTTCTCCACATTTGAATCTTATCACCTGAACAATCTTGTTGTTTGAATGCGCAGACAATCAGCTATATGGCGGAACGTGTGGTTGGTACAGGTTCCTTTGGAGTTGTTTTTCAGGTTAAAGTTCCATATGGGTTTGAGCATTTTTTGTAAAGAAGAATGATATCATCATTGTTAATCTTCCAATATTTCTTAAGATGCCAAAGTTGAACTCCTCATATAAAGCATAAAGAAGAGAACTTGGGCTACAAACTCCCCAGTCTTGCCAAACTACTTGGAGTACTAAATGCTCGGTGTCAATGTACAAAAACAACGAGATAATAATTTAATGCATATTATGGGTGAAGCAAAATTACATATCCTTGTTAGTGTCTGACAGTCGAACTTGAGTGCTTCTCTTTTGTATATTTCTATGACCTATTTGATCGTTTATGCTAATAGTATTCTCATATATTTATATATGAAACCTGGCAGGGGAAATGTTTGGAAACTGGAGAGACTGTTGCCATCAAGAAAGTGCTTCAAGACAAACGATACAAAAACAGGGAGTTGCAGATTATGAGGATTCTTGATCACCCCAACATCGTGGCCCTCAAGCATTGCTTCTACTCCTCAACTGAGAAAGATGAGGTTTTCCTCAATCTTGTTCTCGAATATGTCCCCGAGACGGTATATCGCGTCGCCAAGCATTATATCAGAATGAATCAAAGAATGCCTATGATATTTGTGAAAATTTACACTTACCAGGTGATAAATCAAACTCTCAAAGATGGTAAAAATTGAATATCCTATTAGGAATACTTGTGTATTTAAGCTTTTTGACATGAACTCACATGACTGTGCGTTTATAGATATGTCGTGCACTTGCATATATTCATGGAGCTATGGGGGTTTGCCATAGGGACATTAAGCCACAAAATCTTTTGGTAAGAGTCTTAACAATATGCGTCGATTTGCACAATAACTATGTCATAGTGCTATTCGTTGTTTTCTGCGTTAACCAGTGGTTTATTATTGTTCAGGTGAATCCACATACACATCAATTGAAACTTTGTGACTTTGGGAGTGCCAAAATCTTGGTGTGTAAGCTCATTCACATTGATACGTAAAGAATTTAGGGTTCATTTTTGTAGAAATGATCGATATGTCTATGGCAGGTTAAAGGGGAAACAAATATTGCATACATTTGCTCTCGGTATTATCGTGCTCCTGAACTGATTTTTGGGGCAACAGAATATACAACTGCGATCGACATATGGTCTACTGGATGTGTTATGGCTGAACTAATGCTTGGACAGGTGCATACACCATATTGGATACTTTGCTGCTGTCATTAACTCCAGAAATATCCTGTGATATAATAGCTCGTTTGCAACGTTTGTACAATTCGTTTTTAGGCTTTTTGAAAACTTTGTACAAAGTTTTACGTCTTTTTTTTGCAATGAGCAGCCAATATTTCCTGGTGAAAGTGGAGTTGACCAACTGGTTGAGATTATCAAGGTTTGCATTGCATTTTTAGACTAATTTGTTGAGCCATACTTACCTAGATATGATTTAATGGTGAAGTGTGGACTCTTTCACTACAGGTTCTCGGAACTCCAACACGAGAAGAGATTAAATGCATGAATCCTAACTATACAGATTTCAAGTTTCCACAAATCAAGGCTCATCCATGGCACAAGGTAATCTAACTTCCTATAATTGTGGGACAGTTTTCTATGGACTTGATAATGTCTACCATTTTATTGTGTATTTTCAATCCATTGACAAGAAAATGCACATTGCCAAGAGGCATTAAACTTTATTCTACTACGCGACCACGTACATGCATAAATTTGTTTAGTGGACATACAAAAGACAATGATTTCACATTGTGTATTAGTGTGGGTCTGAAAAACCGCAATGTATATACACTCAGATGTTCCACAAGCGCATGCCACCGGAGGCTGTTGATTTAGTGTCAAGATTGCTTCAATATTCTCCCAATCTTCGTTTCACAGCGGTAAGTATGACATGTTAGGGAGATGAAAGTTTATAAGTAAAATGTGTCAGAACTCCTTACTAATCATTTGCTTTTCTTCTTTTCTTTATGTAGCTCGAAGCTTGCATCCATCCCTTCTTCGATGAATTACGAGACCCAAATACACGGCTTCCAAATGGCCGCCCATTGCCTCCACTGTTCAATTTCAAGCCACCAGGTGTGTTCCTGTTTATTTGAACCTGTTTTTCATTAAGGAATTCGTTTTTAGAGGCAAACACAAAAAATGCCCATACCGTGTTCGGTATTCACCAGCATACCCCTAGGTTTTCAAAAACTACCAGAAAAACCTGAAAACACTTCTTATGAATTTCGGAAGTATTCGGGGTAGGTATTCTGGTGTTTTGCCTTTTTTATGGTGCTGTCCTATGTAATGGCTTCTTTGAGTTTTCATAAGGAAAAGACATTTAAATAGAAAGGTGTGGTTGCGAAGGATCCCAATAGATCTACTCTCATAAAGGATGTTGTTTCTTTATTTCAGAGTTGAAAGGTGCAACACTGGAAATGATACAAAAACTCATCCCGGAACATGCACGAAGGCAAAATCCGTTTCTAGGGTTCCAGTAAGTATAGATCGAACAAATGAACAAGAAGTTGAGATTTGATCTTCTTGTAAGGAACCGTCGGATTCACTGGCAAAGTTGTGGTGTTGTGATGGGTTTCTGAAATTGTGCATGATGAACAAAAAGAAAAATTCCTGTCAAAGCATAGTGATGCTAGCCGGTCTTCCTTATGTGTAATGTGTACAAGACCTTTTAGACCTTTGCTAGGGCCCTTGTAACTGGTTTGGGCAGAACTTTGTATTTCGGTGATGTTTTGTGAATGACAAAATGTATGAACTTTGTTTTTGCTCATAATTATATTTCGTTTTTTGACCTGGTCTTACAGAACACATTTTTCTCAATCAAACCATAATGTGTACTAGTAGTGCACAAAAACTTTTCAGCTGATTTTTTCGTATGAACAAATAATCAAAATTTATTGTCTAGAGGACACTACAACATCAGGTGTTTAAGCTCTATTATGATCTTAATGGATATTATGACGATAGTCTCTTGCTAGATATGTAGCTTGCTTTAGATGTGTAAATCAATATATAATCTCTTACGGTGTTGGGAGGCCATTAGTCAAAGATTCAAATAGTTTGTGGGAATGCGTGCTTTGGAGTTTATAAAAAGGATATTTGGATGGTAAATGTTGCCAGAGATAATTTTGATTCCTGTATAAAAAATCTATTTCTGTTAGTAAATTACTTTTTAGACATTAGTGTGGAAAAGAGTTAAGTAATATAATTCGTTCATGAATTTCAATATTATATGCTAGTTCAATACAATGTTCTCTTGATGAATAAAAATGTAATGACCGAAGAATAGAATTCAATTTTTTTTGTAGTACAATAGTTTTTCGAAATTTTCATTGCAACTTCTCTATGGAAGCACAATGTATTCACAATAGCACAATGATCAACTGTTTGATATAAGCTTATACATAGAACCTTGTAATAATAGTTTGAGGATGTTATATGCAATGGACTATTATAAATTGTATGTTGCTTGTAAGTATAATGCTCAATGATAAATGCACGAGACATTTTATGGCTTTCAATGTGCAATTTAGAGATAATGGTGATGGGATGATATAATTATATACAACATAGTTGTCTGTATTCATGCAGTTTCTTTATGTTATATTTTGTCTGTTAATGTAAGCTTGTGAGGGGCAATTGTGTCCTTTTCCATCTCATTGTGCAATAAATGTCAACATCAATGTTGTAAAGCCAGTTCAGAGTTGGAATTATATGTAAGGCTACCATTTATTAGTATTGTCTTCTTGAAGACAATAAGGCTGTCATTTCCACTTGTGCTGTCGCAAAGTGGTCAATGTCAATGTTGCTGTGAAAGACATTATAGAATAGTGAAAGAGGGCTTATTAGAAAAACTTCATCCTTACACAATCAAGACAATTTTAGAAAATTGGGAGGCATGCGAATATGTTACATTGGTCTGTAGCATGTAATGTCCAAGATTTCTTACGTTTCCTTGTTTATTATAACACGATTTCTTACGTTCTGGTTTACTATAGATGTTATTTAGATTC
Organism: Azolla caroliniana; assembly: GCF_043228905.1. Lineage (NCBI taxonomy): Eukaryota > Viridiplantae > Streptophyta > Polypodiopsida > Salviniales > Salviniaceae > Azolla > Azolla caroliniana. The sequence goes on along the minus strand of NW_028230446.1, from coordinate 21,556,145 downwards.
CATAGATCGACAATTTACAAAGTGGGATTTGTTTCATCATATTAGGCTGTATGATTGTATCATTCTAATTGAAAGTTAATGTCAACAGAGCAACAACTTGATGTAGAATTGTATCTGAGATATTCTAATGGCAAATCTATGTAATGAATGACTACAGATTCAATATTGTCATCGAAACTCGTCACAACAATAAACATATAAATCGTGTGATACAATATAGATGTAGAAAATTTCACTCTGGGGTAATTGATAGGAACATGTAGCATAGTGGTGCATGTTTACCCGCATGGGAAACGAGGCAAAAAGACTCATTGAAAACTTGGTAAATGCTCATTGGTGCCAGGGCAAAGAGAGTACAATAGAAAATAATATTCATTTATCACATAAAATGGTAAGTGATTTCAGGGTAATTTATTAAATAATTGGCTATTCAGAACTCAAATAAAAAAAGAGTTACAATATCAATGAGATCAATGTAGGAGATTACAATAGAAGTTTTTTTATCTTTTGTAAGAATAAATTGATTAATGAATTAAAAATCAGTTAATTAGTTGAGTGCCTTTCCACATCGGATGACATTCATAGGGATGGATGCTTCATTTCTGAAGGAGCCATCCGGGTTAGGAACCTTGAAATAGGTTTGGAGACCCAAGTAACTTCGTTCCCATACCTGCGACCTTATGTTCCACATGCCCACATTGTCTAGCTCTAACAACACTGCTGTCCATGAGTGTGGATACACCTATCCTCAATCCAATCATCCGACATTAGTAATTTCATCCAATCCATCCATCAAACGTTATTAATTTCATCAATAACTTCATTCTCAGTAGTAACTTGATCCATTCACACCAATGGTCATTGAATCCATTTAATCAATCAATTCAATCATTTAATACGAATATTGAACAATGCACTTACTTGCACTGTTGATCGAGCAACCGCATCAATCAGATTATACTCAGCTCGGCTCGCCTGGCTCCATTGCCCTCCATCCATTCTGTCACAATGGCATCACATCAATGTTGTGAGTGTATATGAATGTATGTAGGTAAGCATGTGTATAATGTATGTAGGTAAGCACCATTTTCTTATTATAAATGTCTTTGGCAGGATAAGAGAAGATTATGATTACCCAACAACAAAGGCAGTGTAACCATCAATGTGCCAACTGTCCACAATGTTCTCATCATTTTGGAAGACTAGCTCAAGGAAGCCCCGATAAGTTGTCAAAAGAGCGAAAGTCGCCAAGAAAGGCTGCCCTCCTGTTGGGAACCTCGGAAAGTCATACGAGAAGACACCCCCCAAGTTGAAATAATCAGCTAGCTTTAGCGGCGTATCTGGCACCACAAATGACACACTATTGGCGGCATAGCGTTGTTTGCCATTGATTGCCGTGGAAACCCCCTCTATAACTGCAGTTTCGGTAACATTGATCATTCCATAGTGGAATGATCCTTGCGGATTTGGCCGGGCCGCATTGGCAGTCAGATTCCACCTAATAAAGGAGCACACCTTGATATTAGCCAGACTACATTACCTCTTCATTCAAATGAAGTTTCTATTCACTTATTAGGACCTACTGGATCGATCTGGCTTGATTTATCGAGTAATCAATCTCTATGGTCGGGCCCGGGGGCAATGGACCCGACGCTTGGAATGCTGAATTTGAGTAGTGCAAAATCCCAACACCTTCAAGAGTAGGGTTTGTGAATCTTGAGGTAGCTACCATGTAGTAATCACCTGGTGCTTGGTTCATGGTCACTAACACGGAGTAGGATTGGCCCACATGTATGTCCAAATTCTCGTACGTGTTTTGCTTAGTGTGTGAGCCCTCAGTCTCCACGACGGTCAAATTATGTCCGGCAATCCGGAAATTGAGAGATGTTGCAATGCCGACATTTGCAATCCTAATGCGATAGGTCTTCCCTGCATCATTCACAAAGCCACACACATCAACACCACGATATTGCATGGTATAAACCAGAATTATCAATCCATATGCTTTGAACACAAACTAAACATCCCATTACAACTAAACAGGGGTATTGTTTCGAAACGTTCTCTGGGTATATCTTATCAAGAAGCTTAAACCAAGCATACAAACACACATTCTTATACACGAGAGAAATGTCACTATATATATATGTATGTATGTATGTATGTTCAGCATTACCAGGATCTACACTCTGAAAAGCACCAAAAGGACCCCTTCCGTTGATCAAGATACCATCTGGTAGACTCAATGTGCCGCCTTCATCCAGCTGAGCTTGCAAAGCCTATAAAGGAAGAAGATTTGACACAGAGATTCACAGCTGAACTTTTAGACTTAAAAAAAGAAGGTAAGTCCCCCCTGTTACATAGAAAGATGAAATGGAATGTCTTACAGTGTGATTTGCATTGTACCAATCGCCAATGAGGACAAAGAATTCAGCATCTGGGGTGGGATAAGGTAAGGGGATGATGATGCGATTGTCGATCTTGATGCCACCAAAGCCACCCGCGGCCTTGAGGAAGCCAGTGGTGGGGAAGTAGAAGTAGGAACCCACCTGATCCTTCACCTGGAAGAAGTATGTGAAGTTTTGGCCAGGCAGGATGGGGCAATTGGTCCCTGTCACACCATCTTCCCATGAACTCCGCCTCTGCCATATCCCATTCCTAACCAATTTCATCATAACAAAAATTTTATTTTGCATTTTAGTTTGTTTGAGGGAGAAGGAGCTTTTGATGAAATCATCAGATCTGCCATACATGCAAGCATTCACATAGACATACATATATTTACTTAGGCATACAAACATACATACATACATACATACATGCATACATACATGATTGCAAAGTAATGTGAGAGAGCTAAGTAACTCAGTGGATCTGACATGCATACACACATAACATAAATCAAAACACACCAAAAGTGAAGATGACATGACATTAGACAATTAACTAGCTGTTGGTTTTGTGAAATGAATGTATGTATGAAATTGAATGAGTCAAGTCAGGAAGTACTCCCTTACCATGTGAAGAGGAGGGGCTCGTCTATGCTGTTGAAGACATTGATGAGGAGGTTGACATTGGTGGTGGTGTCAATCTCAGGGCCCGGGAATTGGCCATTGATGAGGAGAACCCTCTTGGGTGGGAGTGGAGAGCCAGAAGCAGCAGAAGCAGCAGTAGGAATAGGAGCAAAATCTCCATAAGTCACATTCCAAGTGATGGGTTGGATTGCATCATCTTTGTTTGCCCCCCATATGTCCTCATACGGCAGATCATCCCCACGATTATTAGAGGAAGAAGATGCATCATAAGCATTGGCAGTGCTTTGGGCGGGCTGAGAATCAGCATTGATTCGGGTTGGATTCCTGATGATGAGCAGGGCATGTACCATGAAAGTAAAGAAACAGAGCAGTCTGGGAGGCATGCCCATCTCTCTCTCTCTCTCTCTCTCTCTCTCTCTCTCTCTCTCTCTCTCACTCGCAGGCTTCTCTCAACTGGCTGTCGATGAGGCGCTCAGCTGCGAGCAAACACAAGGGGGAAGAAGAAGCTAAGGCATAATGCTGTATTTGTAGAGAGAGAGAGAGGGAGACACACACACACACACACACACAGAGGAGGACGGAGTAAAGAGAGAGAGAGAGAGAGAGAGAGAGAGAGACACACACACACACACACACACACAAGAGGGGAGAGAGAGAAAGAGAGAGAGTGTGTGTGTGTGTGACTGTGAAGCTTCTTACTTTTTAATAAATATTATGAATATTATTAGTATGAAGCATGAAGCAGATAAAGAAAAAGAGAGAACCAACCAAGTATGTATGTCTTTATTTATTATGGTTTTGTTTTTGCGGTGTTTTTTTGTGTGTATGTGTGTGGGGCTTTTATGTACATATATATATATTTATATATTCCTCCTATTTATTTACCAGTTTTTGCTGCTTTCAAAAAATAGGCAAAAGGGCTCATAAATTCTCGTCTTTCCTTTTTATTCATAATACTGGAAAACACCACCCCCATTCATTTACTACTGTCTATATCTATTTTATGTATATGTATATTATATATATTTATATATTTATATATAGATATCTAATTATATTATATTATATATATATATATATGAGAGAGGAGAGAGAGAGAGGAGAGAGAGAAAGAGAAATAAATGGCTAGAAATGATAAGAAGGTTCCTTCTCCAATGGTTGGACTGTAGTTTGCTTGGGGCATGGACGTGGACACAACAGAGTTTGGGAATCCTAAGCCTTGCCCAACCCTAACGGGCATGGGCACCTGGCCATTATTAACCTACTCTAATATTGGCCTCCCTATTGACGCTAACAATAATATCTAATTGGTTCCCCTTAGAAACTTTTGTGTTTGAATGGTGGTTTCGCGCTCGAGACATTTTACTTTTTCTCCCAATAACTTTGTGTCTCACCCTTAGACAAATAGAGTTTTCCACCACAATACATTCCAACGAGATTTGACTCAAAAACATGACTTGTTTTTCATGTACAAATTAATGAATCAATGCTCAATGTGTATAGAAATATCAACTTATGAGCTTAACACTTCCATTTTTTATGCTCATAATATGTGCAAGAAAACTCGGTTCCACATCAAAAATTGTCGTCTTTGCAGTACATCATATGAGGTTGTTACAATTCCACGAATATTGGACCATCTACCTAGCTTTATTGTATTAGTGTCTTCTACTATTTGGTGCATTGCGAGCTAGAACTCTTTGGAGAAGTCAAGGTTTTGTGTTTATAACCACATACAAGTCAAATATTCACTCTTCATTTCCATGAAACATTCAAGAATACTAGATCTTCCATATCTATGGTGTCACCATGTTCCCCCTACAATTACAACTTCGATGACATTTGGTAATAATGTTTCCATGCATATGTTGTTAATAGAAACTCTAGAACATTGTAGGGACCATATATATGCCAAAGGTGTTCAGTGACAAGCTATATATGTGTTCTTTATTGATGGTGATTATTTTTCATTTGCTTTAATGGTTTGGGATTCCATTTATTTTCAGGATTTGAGGTTGTATTGGGAATAACATAACCTATTATTATGGTTTGATCTTTTTTTGTACTTCGTTTTGTTACATTTCAAAACGTGTAGTTTCTCTCTTCTCTTTTGTTAAATTTGTTACTCACAAGTTACAACTCCCAGCCAACCCTTGATATTCGTTTATATTTAATAAAGGCAATATAGCATGATTTTAGATGATTGCGAGAATGCATGGGGATTTTGCTCAAGTTAAAAAATCTCTAAGTCAATTCCTTATAATTGTGCATAGGTATTGCACAGTTTCTAGAGGAAAGGTTAATAACAAACTAAAAATAATATTTGAATCCACTTTCCTTGGTAAATGTCTCAAGTCAGGAGTAAATTCTTCTTTGATGCTAGATAAACTTGCTGAATTTAAAATTTAAACATGCATATGCTTGTTTTGCCGGCAAATATTCCATTCAATGTTTTATTGTATATGATGATGAATTCTCTACTTCCCGAAGTTGTTGACATGGAAAGTCTTGTTTACAAGGAAGGAAAACCTTATGTTATGTCAACAACATGCTCAACCATAGCAGTTCTACACAAAAAGTTAGTCTAAGAACCATTTGCATTGATCATCGTTAAAGTCTTTGTCAAAAAATGTGTATGGATGGTGATTCTAGGTGGTTTTTGGATGTTCTGTTGTCATTTTGGACTAGAAAAGGGGAGTGTCATGATTTATTGAGTATCTTTACAAAACGTTTTGGTTAAGTAAAGATATTGTATATTACTGGACTCTACCATCTCTAATGATTTTAACATAAAATTACGAGAGTCTCCTATCTCTAGTGATTTTATCAACAACTTGAGGTTAAGAATTATGGTATGTCATGAGTATATTCACTAAATGATTACCTACAGTAGCCAAGGTTCCTTAAATCCTTAGAGAGTATTCAAGCTATAACTCAATAAAAAATCCTTAGGGAGGTATCATAACTCAATTAAAAATCACCACCACCTTGGCCTTTCTAAACATGGTAGGTAGCTCATTTTTCATAATGTAGACACATTAGCCAAGTCAATATAGGAGCACTTTCTACTTAAGGCAACAACAATCGTTTGGAATCAGAAGTTGAAGTCTCAAGTCTGTATAATATTGTCGATCATCATGTCGGTAGAAAGAAGTATATTGATGAGTTGTTCTCCATCTAACCTTGATGTGCTCTGCGTGATAGGGGTCACATCACATTTATGTTGCCAAACCTAGCCTAAGTATGCATGTTAAAAGGATATCCATAAGTTTAATAAAGAAAGAGTGTGTCATATATATTATATAAACCTTTGACGGATGGCCAAAATTGATCCCGAACAATGGGTGCCTTTGTCTTTTTCTATATTTTGAGGCTTTCAATGAAATAGTCAAAAAAGCGTAAAAATTCAAGATGAAAAAATAGTTCTCCTATTTGATCAAAGGAATCAACAATTTTCTACTCAAAATAGTTTGTCGAGTTTGTTATTGTGATGTTCTACAAAAGAAAAGAGAAACATGTCGCCTATTTAGTATTCAAGCATAACAAGGTAGTGTGCATTCACAAATATGACAAAGTGCATGACATTGTGCTATGCACTTAAGGCATCGTTTCTTATTATTTTCTTCATTTTTCTTGTTTCTCTTTCTTGAACAAATAGATTCTTCTTCCCGGGTTCTTTAGCGTGAAAATCGAGATCTTCCTTTATGTATATATTTGAAATATTTTGACTTACCCATTTGAAATAGAAATTTCCATCTCTTGCTCTGCACCACACTAATCCACACTCTCAAGGTCACACATCAAATTCATAGATTTTCTACAATCTATTACTTCTCCATTTGATGGCTCGAATATTTCTTTCTACTTTTGAGCTGGCCCTTTTTTCTTACCAAACTCAATGTGTGCCATTTCACTATTGTGACAACCTTGCACACTTCCAATGCTCAAAAGTATCTTGAAGTTCGGGAAGAGTATCTCTAGCAAAAATAAATGTGCATATTATCCAATAATTCTAAACTTTCATGACAACTAGCATTACAAAATGCTAATGCATGGTTAGGAAAGACTCCTCTTAAGAGGAACAATTATGTACAAGTTACAACCATACTAGGAAGGTAACAAATGCACAAGAAAAAGAAATACAAGGTTACCTCCATCTATGTACATTTTAGTCCACTCCTTGTCGAGTAATACACCACATTTCATCCTCAATTTAGTACCATTGGCATGATTGAAGCCATGACCCTTTCTTAAGATGGTTTTAAACCTACCAACATGTTGGGAAGCTATGTTGACTCATGTAATAAGCGTATAACTTATATTGAGATTTGACGGAAATTTTGTATTGCATTCAATAGAACTTTAGTATCACCTATTCTAGAATTTATGATCTTCATTGTTTTGAATACATGGCCAACAATGGGTTAGTCTATGTGAAGTGTTGTTGCAAAGGATCAACAATCATGAAGGAATATATAGGTGAAATGTGGACTCCAGTAAGTAGAACACCTTTGTCCTATTCAACTCCTATATCAATAATGCCTGAAGCAAAGGTTTGGGCATGTGGGAAGTGATTCATGAAACCATATATGTTTTTGGCAACATCTTGTTTGTGTGCCACACAAATGATCTCATACTAAACATATGAAGAAGTTTTCTAATGAATCCAACATTTTTTTTTATCAACCCATGCATAAATTTCAAACGTCACTACTTTGTGAGATAACATAACAAAATGCAGGGGTCACCAAAGTTTTGCATATTGTGACTAGAACTCGGCAAAATAATATCAAAATTGAGACATTTGCTTTCGTAAAAAGTGCATGTGGGGATAACATGCACATAAAAGTGTGACCCACTTTCCAAGGCGGGTACATTTTAAGAGTAGCCAATTCTAGAAAATGTGTTTTTTGCTTCATCCTTTGATTCCCCGAACTTTAGATTCTAACTCCATAGAGTCAAGATTGACATTGACATTGACATTTCATGTAAATGATAGAAAAGCACAGGGTGGTTGGGTGGACCTTTTTGTACCTGAAGGAGTATTCCCTAGTAAATCTTCATACCATTCATTCAAGAAGTGTAGTCTCTTTCTCTCTTCAATTCGATTTCTATCCTCTCGTGATTAATTTACGTAAAGGTGAAATTGGGAATGAAAATACGTTGAAGGTGACAAGCAATGCCGCATAAACCATAAGCCACAATACCATCATTGTTGATGACATTTTCAATCATACCACATAAAAGCCTTCAACTCTATCCTCTTTCACCGACATAACATTTCGCAAAGGTTAGTATGAAATGAATGTTCTCTCCCCTCTTTCTTTGCCCTTTTTCTCTTTTGCTTCTTCTCACTATGTACATGTGTCAATCAACGAAAACAAAAGATAACATGTTTACCGCCCAAAAATGTTCTTTGGCTTGGAGTTAAAAATAATTCAATGATTTGGATTGGGATTGGGATCCACTAGAGGTGTGGTGGCAGAAACCGGGAACGGACAAACTGGAAAGGTTTTTTTAGTACAATACTAAGCTAGGAAGGCAAATCGTTGGCTCCAAATCAATGGGTAACTCGCAATAGTTGGAGGGATAAAGGCATATCTGATGACTTGAAGTCGTTTTGGAGGAGACTATGGCGTTGGATATGCCAGAAAAAATAAAGCTTTGGTTGTGGCTTCTTAGTCATATAGTGGTACCGGTGGGGGAGTGGTTGAGGTGTTGTGGTGGTGAGGCTGGTTGCAAGATATGTGGACACTCTTTGGAATCAAGCCTTCACTGTTTTTGGAATTGCAGAGAGGCTATTGGCATTTGGGGTAGAAGTTTCAGGATAGTGGCAGCATGTGGTGTGAATGGGAGAGTTGTATAGGGGTCCTTACAAGGGCTGAAGTTAACATGGGAAGGTTGGGCTGAACAGTTAAACCCCCACGGTCATGGATTTATAGTGCAACGTGGCAAAGTGTTTCAATGTGTTGGAGTTCTACCTAGTAGTAACTCAGAATTGTTTGAAGAGATATGGATGATGGTGGCTTGTTTATCAATCTGGAACATTTGGTCCAAGCGTTGTAAGTTTGTTTTTCAACAACAAAAGCTCCCTAACGGTGAGGTGTTGTTAAATATTTGGTTCGAGCTGGTATCTTGGTTGCGGGGACGATACGACTCGATTGAGGCGGAATTTGATGGGTTAGTTCCTACTGAAATGGGGTAGTTCTCCTATGGTGGGGTAGTTCCTACTGAAATGGGGTAGTTCTCCTATGGTGGGCAGATCATCATTAGGGCCTAAATGGAACTACCAAGCACCCCGATGGTTGTTTTTGCCAATGGCTTCCATTAGTGACCAGGTGTTGTAAATATGTATAGATATGGTACAAGTTAATTACTAGGTTATAGGAGTTGTTGGGATACTTTTGTTGAAAATGAGGTGGGAACTATGACCACTTTGGTGAGTCGGCCAAGGTGAGGGTTGCTGAAATTTGCTGGTCTATGATGTACTTTGTTTGCTAACTAATGCAAAGTAGTGTTTGTTTTGGAAAAATAAAATAAAATGTTAAATCAATTAAGCTTCTTCAGACAAACGAAACTTTTCAACCACCAATTATAGCCAGACATGTGAGAATTGAAACTCTTGTTTTAGAACAATTAAATAGGGCAATCAATGGAGAGTGGGAAAATACAACTCAATCTATCTCAACTTGCATCTTTTAATAGGAGAACGAAGCCACATAAGCATGTTCTTATGTCAATTTCCACATGAATGCTCAAGGGTTATATATATTTTGACCATCCTTATTCCTATTCTAGGTGTAATAATGTAGAACAAAAAAGTGCGTTCATTTTATTTCACCATCTTCATTCATTTCAGGACAAGTGGTAAATGATATAATGAGATCAATGCAAGCTTAAGAATTACATAAATTCTCACATGGAACCACTTTGTTAGGATAGATTCAATATAGCCAATTGACATATTATTCTTGATACATTGTTATGATGACCATGCACACATATTATATGTGTATGTGCTGTGCAAAATGATTGATAGAGGCATTTTGAATCCATCCATAACATGTCAAATGCAAGAGCCTTGTTCTAGAGAAAGTGAGAAAAATATAGGTACAATAAGACATGTAATTAAAAGAAAAAAAATCCTCAAAAAAAGTCACAATTAATTAATGTGCACGTTTTTGTGCTAAATCGCAAATTTGTGTTAGTGGGCCTTCAAACAAAATCATTTATAACTAGTTAATGATTTGATTCTTAGAGACATCCTCATCTTTGGCCCATAGATTGTGTCGAGTCTCTCATATGTGTTAATAATCTATCTATCTATTTATCATCCTTTCACATACATGATCAACAAATCAAGTTTCTTAGAAATCCATGTTTGTCGCATGGTTATGACATTTAGAAGGCTATCGTTCATTCAAACATGAGGGTTCAAAATTGAATAATGGTTGTTTTAAATCAATTTTTGCACCATTTAACATCTATTTGGGTTAGGTTGGTTTATGTTTTGTCACTTGGGGGTTGTTGTGTGGGTTAGTTGTCCATTATGAAGAAAATGCACCAGAGCTTGTGTCTTATTGGTTCCAAACATTGGCTTCACTCGAGGTACAATGAATAAGATGCTTCCATCGTATGGTATTTCATGACAAGCAACAGAATCTAGAGATGAGCTCATTATCACCCATGTTTGTTTGTATCACTCTCTGGCGTGATTGGGAAGCTCATTGGTTCACAAGTTCTTGATGCGGACATTCTCTTTATCACATACATACATTGCTTTTCTATCCGGACCAAGTTGGGGCATACTCCTAATTAGTTATGGGAATCTCATCCCAAAAACCAACGATATTTTCTCCTTGTATGGGGCTCATTGATGAATGATTCCTACTCTTACCATGCGGGAACCTTTACAAAGGCATTTGGTCACATACTTACATGGCCATCACAACTTAAGTCTATGACATATTTAGTGCTTTCATAAATACTTACAGGTCGTTATGCATACTGTAGAGATAGGTCACATAAAGTGCATCCTATGGTTTCTCGTATGCATCTTCACCCAGCAATAAGATGTGAGAAAATGAGAAATGAACTTCATGTATACATAAATGGAAAAGTCAATACGGAGCTCGAAGGGTAATGTGTATTGATACAGTTAATTATATGGTAGGAGCTACACAGCAATTCAATCAACAAGGCCTCCTGTATGGGATAAATCCATCTCCACTATAACTTGTTGCTCTAAAGATACACTTTGGCGCATTTGAACTGAATGTCAATGAACTAGTTTCATTGTTCCTTGGTCCACACGCAGATATCGTTGTTTGGTTTGATGCACCATGACTCTGATATTTTCTTCCAGGGAATTTATGGTTTCTATTTCTATCTATTTCCAGGGATGGGTCATGCTGACATGTTTGAACATATACCTACAACATAGATTCCATATAAGATGCTTGGCGACATACCTATAACATAGTCTCCATGTAAGATGCATATGGTATGCATAAGGTGCTTGAGAACATATCTAATATAGTCTCCATGTAAGATGCATATGGTATGCATAAGGTGCTTGAGAACATATCTAACATAGTCTCCATGTAAGATGCATATGGTATGCATAAGGTGCTTGAGAATATATCTGTGACATTAATTCAATATAGGATGCATATAGTGTGGATGTGCTTGAGAATATACATCTGACAGAGATTTTTCATGGAAATATGCATATGGTGTGTAAAAGATGCTGAAGAATATACCTAGAGCACAGATTCCATATAAGATGGGTATGGGATGTATAAGATGCTTGAGAATATGATTCTGCATAAGATGCATATGCAATGTATAAGATACTCAAAAATGTTAATAGAACACAGATTCCATACAACATGCCGACGGAATGCATAAGATGCGCGTGAATCCACCTAAAACATAAATACCATATAACGCATATGGTATATATATAAGTTGTTTGATAATCTGATTCACATAAGATGCGCATGGGATGTAAACGATTCTCGATGCTTGAGAATATGGGTCCTTACACGATGTATACTAGTATATGTGTATGCATTCAAAAAACCAAAGTGTGTCCCCAAGAACGATGTGCCAAACCTATTTAATAAACGTGACATATATGTTGTAAAAAAAGATAAAAGGAAGAAATGAGAGAAAGAGACCTGAGCATGTATATTGCTGAGTTGGGATTCCTCATTGCGTATTTGGCAGAATGGCATATGATCTGCTTTCACTGTCTCTAGTGCCTGGTTATAAACCTCAGATTCCTTGCCAGTCATCATTACTGTCACTGATAAGTTCTTGCTATCCATTTTGGTTGAGTAGTCCTCATAATGTTGAAATTTTCCATTGCCACAATGCATAAAACCTTCCTCACCATGTGTGTTGCCTTTAATAGAATGGCATGTCATGCGAATTCTTGTCTTTTCATATTTCTCCATATGCATATATTGCTGCTTTTTTATGGCCGCAACATCATGGGCATCCAAAGATCTACTAATATTCACTAGATCATCCAGGTATTCAACACCTCCTCTATGAGCATTAAGTTGCTCATATTCTTCATCAAATGCATCAGTGCCTTGATGATTTGTGATGTTTCGTTTAGGTTCCCTTTCTTGTGGTTTCCAAAGGGATGCAAGTATAGGTTTGGGATTATATAACACTCTACTGCTAGCTTGCCAATTTGTGCTCGCAACTGACATGTTTTGTGCCATTGTCGCCATAGCAAATGCAGTTACCTTCGCGTCCTCATTTTCATTATAAGAAAAAGTATGAGGTAAAAGGAGTACTGGAATGTATAGAGAAGAATAATGTGCCATATTGAAAATGGGCCTAAACGAGCTTATAGACGTTATGCCTTGTTCATGAGCAATGTCATTTGTAGGGTTGTCTCCCTTGTCTTCATTTGAATCACCTACAATATTAGCAGTAGGCGCAGCATCCAAATCCTTCTCACAGGGTGCCAATCTATATAATGTTTCATATTTTTCACTAGATGTGTCACTACTTGTGGCATCTTCTTGTCGAGGAGAATGATCTGAAATGCAAGATGTGCTATTACTGGCCGGTGATGAAACATGGGATAAATGTTCCTCATGTGACCCCAACGAGACAATTTGCTCACAATCCACCGTTGGGCCATGGAAGTCCGGAAATGTTTTGCTGTAAGCCTCCGCAAAGCTACTGTTTGTAGTTGTCTGGTTGGTTTCACATAAAGCCTGTGTACGAGAAGATGTGTAAATAGATGACATTTGAATTGAATTCCATATGTTGTTTGATAATGCATTTTGGTTGGTTACGAAGTCAATGTGCACACACACTTTCTTCTTTCTTTGTAACATATTGATAAAGTAAGAGGTGGAGATGAAAATTCCTCAACAGAACCTCTCAAGAGATATAATTAAAGAAATGCTCAGTAGGTCATTATATCTATCTTTCAGCCTAAGAAATATACATATCTTTTGGGACATATACGAATGCAACAAATGCCTCCCAATGAAAAATCTAAAAGCCGATAATGTGTATATTTGTACTCAACATAAATGTGTATATGTGGATGATCTTAGCATACACACAAAAACACATTGCAAAGTTAAAGTCTCGACTGATAGTCTGATTGTGCCTCAATATATAACTGAATTAGAAACAATGATAATGCAAAGCGAGACTGCTTCATAAGCTAACCTACCTTCTTGGGATAAGGATGACATGGCCTCCGCTTTGGCCGAGGTGGGGGTATTTGAATCTCTCTTGAACTTCCTTTCCCCAACAACCCAAGAAATGAAGTATCTCTCTCCATCTGCAGATCAGCATGTCAAAATCTATATCATGCTACATATTTCCCTTCTCAATTGGGTATTTTCATTTTACAGATGATCAAGTGCTCGGATTTCATAAGGGGCATGGTAACAAGAAGCTTATTTCTATATTCACGCATATGATTCTAAATGTCATGTTATTTCAAACCTACTAAAATTTGGAAACTAAATCCCTAAATAGTGTACAAATAACTGATGTCGAGAATTGATGCTTTGCTTTTCAAATAACTTATCACTGATAGTGCGCAAATAATAATTATTTACAGTCAGTCAAACCATAACCTTAATGCATGAGGAAGAAATATCACACAAATAGAACTTCATACCCCCACATGAATAGGCACACCTATGCTTACGGCAATCCTTTTTTACATTCAAAACATCATTTAAAAAGGTTTAAACGTAACAAACTAATAAAACCTTTGAGAAGAATTTTTGTGCATGGCTGCGGATCTGAATTGTTGTTTTCGTGCCAATGTGATCTAAGATCATAAGACACCAGATTCATTAAAATATCCAAAAAAATCCCATTAAGATGCCCAAACAATTTAACGGAAGCATCAAAACAATTCAAATAATCCTCTTGAATCTAATAAACATGGTGCATATGGACAATACCAAACTCAAAACATTTAATGTAAACTATGAGTTATGGGTGACATAAAAGTGTTTAATCACCTTCAATCCGCCGCCACGCGCGCCCATGAAGTTTCAATGCCTCCAAAAACTTTGTATGGTCATCTTCTGTCCATTTTTCTCTTTGTTTGGTGATGGTATAAGGTTTTCTGACCTATATAGACACACAAAATTACGAGCCTCCATTATCATTAGCAATGTGTTTCTACATCTATTCATATGACTGATGGAGATTACCTTTGTAGGAACATCTTGAGAGCTAATAATGTCCATGAAGAAGGGCAAGGATCCTTGCAATGATATGGATATCAATTCAATATAAACTTGTACAAAAATGAGACTTGATTTTTTATAAGTCCCAGATTATAAAAACATTGTCACAAACACAGCCTGCTCTAGCTTTTATTTAATCCCCGATATACAACTCTACAAGATTTACACTTCGTTCCTGTCTTTACTTAGCCATGTTAGTCATATAAAGAGGATTGTGTATTTTTATTCATTAAAATGGGATAATTCTTTTCCCTAGTATGTGAAGAGTTAATGTCCTGGAGTGGTATTATAACTCTAATATATATTAGATCTGAAAGACACCCAAGATGGCGTCAACCAGTGATAAGTAGTCTACTTATCTAAGTACGTCCCTTGACATACAAAATGTATGTTTTGATTTGAGCAATGGCCTTTGCTGAAGACAACATCAAAATTAGACATTGGCTACCGTCTATCCCAAATACAACACAAACCTTGGCCCATCCCCATCCCATGTATGCATCCAGACACAATGCAAACCTAGCCAGGTACCCATGTAAGCATTCCAGAGACAGGTTAAAGCTGGTTACGTCCATACATAGCACAACCATCAACTTAGGAAAATACATATGGCCTAATCTAGAAGTTTTAAGTGTTGAACTAGTCATCCTGAACATTGCCAAACCATCATATGACCATTGGTTTTAAACCACGATATGTGTATATTACAAGTGTTGAACCATATATATGGAGAGTCTTCTATAAAAATACATATACACATAATATCTGAGGCTCAAACAAAATATGCACTCTATGGTTCCCTCTATAAAATAAGAATTTTTTTGTATGTGCACCACATACTTTTGGGAGCTGTACATGTCTCTCACCATGTTTTCATGCTCTTCTTTCATCATCCAGACAAAGAATCATGAAGACCAGGTTTAATGGACTCATTACTAGACAAAGTTGCACATGAATGTGCCTTGAAATAGACCATGAAAAACAAAACACCCTAGAAATCAGGGGTAAGTTTACTTACCTTTTTGTGCAAAGACAAGAAGCTCTGTTTTAGCTGCTCCGTGGCAACAAGAAGCTCTGTTTTAAGTTATTGTGCTGAGCAGGAAGAAGAAGAAGAAGAAAGAAAGAAAGAAAGAAAGCGGAAAAAAGCGCAAAAGTAGAGTCGCTTTTCAGCAGGAAGGGATAATAATCTGTCTTTATGACGTGGCATGGCCAAAGGAAAAAGCGCACCCCCCCTTTTTATGCCACATCATCAGAGGCTGCCACCTCATCACTCCCACATATGCCCAGCTCCTACTCTCTCGAGTCTCAACTGCCACATCATTCATATCCACTACTACTCGTACGCATTACGCATGAAAAGCCTTCGAAAGAGAGAGAGTCTTAATTCTCAAGAATTACCTACATTTATACATATGTAATTTTGTAAATGTTTAACATTAAGCTCATAATCACACGCTTCTTTTCTTCAAGATTGAGCACATACTTGAGCTTTTGTAGATGTCTTGTCGGACATTTACTAGGATGTGGTCCTCAAGACCGAGTTGATTACGCATGTAACTAACAAAGTCTTAAGCTTCTAGTTTGACATGCTAAGATGATACTTGCTTCTAGTTTAGAGAGAGTTTACTAATTAAACCTTTTGATTAACATCATAGCATGTATCTAAGTTATTGTAGAGATTTAATCCTCCCACCCTTTTTTGTTGTGATCGAGAATATGTAGGTGTACTTTCAACAATGAAAACAAGTATACTTTCACTATCTTGAATACATATTGGTAAATTTTCCACTTTTGAATGTTCAAATGGCAGATTTTCTATTATCTTCGGGTCCACTTATCTACCCTTTTTTCATCATGTTGGTTAATTCAAGGCGTTTCATAATACATTGGATACCTTAACAAATGTCATATTGCTTTTGACACTTTATTACCTATTTATATGTACATATGCCATATGTCGTGTCAACGCAATGGCAATTAAAGTTCAAAGGACAGATCTTTCATGAACATGGAGCTTATGCATATAGCTCACTAGGGATCAAACTTATGAGGAGAAAAAAAAAAGATTAAGGAGAATAATGGATTGAGGGTGCTTAACCACACAACACAGACCACCTGAAATGTGGTTAGTCGGTCCTAAGAAATCCCTTTTTCGAATCCATTCAATACCATTGGACAATGGTGATATCGATAAGTGCTAAGAAAGGTCAATACATAACATTTCTAGACCATGACGAAGTTGTATGGTAACACATGAGTCTTCGGTTCTTTATGACTATAAGAATACAAATGGCAATGTCCATGTTATCCAATAAGGTATAATGCCAAGGCAAAGTTGCTTTCTAACAGTGGAGGTTGATTTCATATTGTTGTAGAGTTATGCTAGGAATCAATATTTGTGGTATCATAACACTTTGGTATTGATAGGGAGAGCTTTCTTGAGCTTGACATTGAATGTGGCACAAATGTGGCTGCCTTGCCACATATTTCTAGGCAATGTTGTGCATGCATATTACCAATGTGTGTGTAGTAATGGAAGTTTTGTCGTTGTCAAGGAACAAAATGATGGATGTTCGTATGTAAGGAAATCAATGTGTAAAATGTATGCACACACTTGATATAGGTGTGAGTGGAAGTCAAGATTAAAATATTCGTGGAAGAAAGTATAAGACTAACGTAATGTTTACAAATTATTGTTTCTGTAACTTCGAGCGCATTTGACATATTGCAGGCTTAAATTTGCGGCTATTGTTTGAAGATGCTTAAGGACCCTTATTTGTATGGGGATGTTGTTCTTGGACAAAGTTATTTTGAAGAATGAGGATTGTTGCATGTAAAAAATTTGGTATTCTTTTGAGACATGAGTGTTCAATTGAACAATTAATGAATGCTATCCAAGCCATGAAAAAGAAAAATGTAATGAAGACGATTTGGAAAAGGATTTCAATAAGAGTCTCATTACTTTGAACCCTACCTCTAACATAACAAAAGTGGTATTTTAGACAACAAAATAAAGATCCACCCTCATAAACCCACATGTCAATGTCAATAACAACAATCACCATACATATTTGATGAAGGGTGTTAATATACAAATAAATCTATATGAAGAAACTTTGTTTCTGAGCACTAGGTCACCCTATTATTGCTAGACAATGCTTGCATTCTTGTTACATTGGAGATATAACGTGATCACTCTTTCATGTTTCAACAAGTCTGGCGACCACAAAGTCCACACATGACAAAGCACAAACAATAATCTGGAATCGAACTCCGACAACTACAAGGCCAAGTCATAAACGGGCGGGTACACAACATTCAGGTTTGGAGGTGGTGGAAGCAAAGGAAATTACTGATCTCAGGCTCGATGGACATCATCACATACCCCATGTGTAGGATTCCCAAGAGGGACATGCGTGTGATGATGATATGGTGAGAGGAGTTCTTTGTATGATAAAGCAAGCATGTTAGAGGTGAGGTGAGATGTAATTTTGTGAGACATGATGAAGCTCTATATCTATTATTATTACACATGGATTTTGAAAGGGAGGGGGCTATATATGTAGTTGTTGGAAACATGGGTCCTAGAAATGCGATATACTCTGCAACTCCTGTCATATGGCGAGGCTTTGAACGTCATTTTCTTTTTCGCTACGCCTTCTTCGTTTCTGCTCTTTGCATCCATGGATTTCAGGTTTTCTTCTTCGTCTTCCTCTTCTTCTTCGCTGTATCTCTCTCTTTCTCTAATAATTCTCAGAAATTCTGTGTTCCGAATGGGGCACTAATGGTTCCTCGTAACAATCCCAAGAGTGCATCAATACTTGCGAGATAAAATTGTGTGTAAACGATTTTTATCTTAATATGGCGAGACTAATTACCATAGAGAAATCTTGACATTTTTTTGAAGTTTCTTTTGGTATTGTTTGTACGTTTTTATGCGTCCTAATTCTTATGATCAAAGACAGCATCAGCGTCACATAAACGGCGAACAGAAGAGTTTGATCTATCGATGCTTAGATTGATGTCCACACCAAGGATGATCGTTCACAGTGATAAGGGAGAAAGAAATATACCTGAAGATAATTTGGATTTAGGTTCAATAGACAACATTACTTTGGGTTCAATATGGCATAAGGATTCTCACTAACACATTTCCTTACTGACGCTATAATTATCAATGAATGCAGTCTTTACATTATATACTCTACTTTTTCTTCTTTGCTTCACGTTTTATGACAAATAGTGAGGATAATAAACTCCTATAATGCTGCAGTATAGAACGCCACCAAGAAACCACCCTGAATCTTTAATTTTCCTACTCGCATATGTCATTGCCTATTATGTCATTTATCTATTGGTTTATAAATTGATTATCATTCATGTTATTTGATCTATGAAAGTATTTGAGGCATTCCAAAATAACATTTATAATCCACCACATTTATCTGGTGATTATCTTTAATAAAGGATTGAAATAATCCGTATGTCCAGAGAACTCAAGAAATTTTATGTGTTTACAGGTGGCAAGTTTAACATATTCTTTGTTGGGGATTTAAAGAAATATACGCAATGATGGGCCTACTTTCTGATCATGATGGCACGGAATATTCTGAAAGTGGAACTAGTTCAAAAACTTCATTAGCTGAAGGTTTAAATAGGCAAAAAGATTGTCCACTCGTGAATGGATATATAGACAAGAGAACAGGTGTGCCGTGGGAGATGGATGCATACTAATTCAAATTTGTAGGAAATACATGGAAACGTTTCATATAAATTTACAAAAATAGAGGAAATGTTTGTAATTTGTTATCTTCATGCTACTGATGATGATAACATTGAGTATATGATGTAGGAGTTCGATACTTCAATGCTTCCCAACAAACTGACAGTCTGAAACCAAAGCTTGAAACAGTCGTGAAGTTTACAAGGGAAACTCAGCTTTGTGATACGAGAAACCAACAATGCAATACTATACGTGAAACATGGACTCAAATGGACCGGTCTGGTCTTGTGCTTGATAGAAGCCATGATTATTCACGTATACCAGGACACTATGAAGATTCCAAGGTTTGGGAAGAAAAAAGAATGTCTGCTGCCATTGTGATTCAGAGGTATGCAAGAGGGAGAATTGCGAGATGCAAGGCCAAGAAACTGAGGAAATTTGTTCAAGAGAATTCAGAGGCAAGATGAGTGAATCGATACAAAACATTTTCATCATTTCTTTTTGTTTTTAAGGAAAATGTTTTATGATTATTTTGTGGACTATGTGCATTCTATTCTGGCATCTCTACTTTGTCATAAACTCCTCATTCCGTTCTAGGTTTTCATATTGTTTCTATCAGCCAGACATTCCACAATGCAACTTTTGTTCTCATAGATCACATTCGCGACATTATATTATACCTTTTCATTGATCACATAGTTCACATTTCTCCTTTCCCAACATAGACATGAAAACCACCTATTTGAGTTGCCATTCCGATGTCATTTTGTTTATCTTTCTTTTTTTTCTGAAAAATTATTCTATTTAGTTTATCTTTTTTCCTCGAATGAGGGATACAATCACCACCGAAAACAATATGTTCAAATAAATGGGTTCTGAATGCTACCCGGCATAGAGGAGACATAGCTGATAGAGAAATGAAAGAATCCTATGAGGTTGTACTATGAGGCATAAAGAAAAAGCCTGTTGATGATCTACATGATCTCTGACTACCCGTATGCATGAATGTGCAAAAAGGGAGAGGCGACTCTCATGTTTGCATGCAGGTGTTTTTATTCTATTTGTATCTCATTGTAATTTGGTTCCATTTTGTCAAAATATATTTGTTCCTCTCAGAAATAGATGCTTTCTAAGGAGGAGCAACTCTGCTTTACACAACGGTTTGCAAGTATTAAGTGATGTTGCTAATGTTCTCCCATTTGAAACGGCCATAGTCAGTAATCTTTTCTGTGGTCAATTTCGCAGCCAAACCTATTCTAAAGGAGTGTCTCCGGCACTTCTCGTTACTAAGCACAGTATAATATATAGCTTCCTCAAACCATGCCAGTTCTTTCTGTAATATTGGGATTATGTAAAGCAGATATTTTATTAGCAGGTTTTTGAGCTATTGCTTTAGTAGTATCATGAAGTGCGTTCATGCCAAAATGATGCATTCTCTTTTTTAGCAAGAGAAATAACTAAAACGAAAATAGTCGTGGATATATGTAATAATGTTCTGGTCCGCTTCTTCAATCTATGTAATTTCCGAATGTCACCTCTTTAAATGTGTAAAGTAACACGTGTAAGTATTTTTTTCATGGAATCTCTTTATCTTGCATCCTAGGAAACTTTTCATTTCAATAATACGTCGTCTCTAAGAGAAGAGAAATCATGCATTTATAGTTGATCGCTGAGCTAGAAAAGAAACAAAAGTTGGAGGAAGAGATGCAATTAAAACAGGAAATCCACAGACATAAACACCCACGAACAAAGGGAGAATTTGAAGTCCTTTACAAAGAAGTCGATGCATGGCACCTTGAGGTCGGATGTCTTCCAAAATAGTTGTTTAATCTCTACTTCTCCCTTGCAGAGATATTAATATGTTTTGTTGATGTTGATTTGAGTAGGAGCTTCAATCTATCAAGGAAAAGAGTCTTTCAGGCGAAAAGCAAAAGTTGGCATCACAAGAGCTCTTGAAAAAGGTGATTGATTCTTAATTATATGAGGGATTAAATTTTGACAATGATTGTTAACTTAAGCATTGTCACCTGGAAGAGGAGGGTATTATATTATGTGTGTGTGTATGGATAGAAATATAACCACTGCCAGTATGGTCAACCTATTTCCCACACAAGTTAGACTTTCAGGTTTTCATTCAAGCAGTCTCTACGTTTGTGCCATATCTCAGAAGATATAGAGGAACATTTGAATGTTTGGAATTTACATTCAGATGTAAGGAGATTCCTAAACAAAAACACCGAGTGACTGCTTGTTTAGCTGTAATTCTTTTGGTGGTATTCGCTGCACATTTAGGTTTGCTGCCATTAATAAAATGTATTACAAAAACAATCTGTATCTGTGCACATGTGTGTATATCGACACTCGCATAGATCGCAACAGAGGAATAGATGGAGAGGAAAAAACAGCATCAATGGAATAGCATCCAACTTAGGTGCTGCACCAACGATAATAATGAATGTAGGAGAAAATGTGTTTCCTACATTGCGTGTTTATTAGTGATTGATATCAAAGAGTCATAAGAGATGATATTTTAATTAATGATTGTGGCAATTGCAAATAATATCACAAGCCACATTCTATAACCAAGCTCCTCTTTTATTGTTTTTTTCTCATACTGTCTGTGGTTTCCATCTACTAGAATTTGACCATCTTGAGTATTAAATTAGTTAGTACATGGGCCTTAGTGAAATTTAACCTTCAATGGGACTCCCAATGTTTAATCTGTTATTATGTCGTCTACATGTTTATTTTCTTCATAAAATAACGATTTCCATTGGAACGACTTCTTTTCTAGGAGGTTGAATTCTTACAAGCTATAGGGAAAATGGAGCTGGCTGCAGCAAAAGAGAACAAGGAGGCACGAATCAGAGCACTGATGTGTAAAATGAGCGCACCAAAGAAGTGGGAGCTATCTAATGGAAAGGTTGTACATGTTCAAACTCCGAATACTCTCCGTGCCTCAGACCTCTTGAGGGTAAGGTTCTTCAATAAACCTCCTTTATTACTCTTTACTTAAAACATACAAAACCAACTGCTCATAACAAGAAAAGAAACCGAAAATAAAGGACATCAACTTTATGACCTTCTTCTATAAAACACAATATTAACGTCACACTTACTATGAAGCCTTCAAATAATGCACTGCTTGCAATGCAAATAATATTGCAGTAACTCTAAATACTGCAATAGATGTCTGTGATATCAGAACAAAAATATGATGGTAATTTTTGTTTCCACATTTAATAACGAACAACGGCCTAAACAAATTGTGGAAAGTTGCTTGCATACGTTATATATAAAATGCATTTGTTCATATTGTATCAGTGCATGTGAAAAAATGGCTCATTTTGAGTATGGAGCAAGGGTTCAATGCTGACTAGCAATTGTTGTCTACTAGTTGTACACAGCACTTGGCCAATGTTTCCGAAATGTTGATGAAAGAATGTGTGTACTTGGATACATAAAATGGACAGTGCAAGAATATGATTGCCAACTGACAAAAGAACTTCTCTTGCTCATCGAGCGGGAAGCTGATTTGATGTATCGGAATCGACCAACAGCATCTTTATTTGGTCTACGACAGAGGATACTCGACCTTTTTTTGAAGGTTACAATGCAAACCCTGTTATTCCTTTCTTTCTTTCCAATAATTATACAACATGGCAAAGCACCTCACTCTGTTTGCTCACCTTTTCTTTCCTTTTACATTTGTCGAAAGTAGAAAGTTAGTGTGAGTTGAGTTGAAATGGATAGGTGATATAGAAATATAGAAACATGTATTGCACCTTTTACAAAAAATGCCCCTTTGTACCAGGTTCCTAACTTGAAAAAGAAACAATGTAAAACTGAATTATTTCAGTTGAAACGCCAAAACACCCCCATAGCTCATATGTTGAAACTATTAATGTCTTACTTTATCAAGAGATTTGTCCGTATTAATATCTTACATTCTATTGTAAGTTTTCAGCTCATATGTTGAAATTATGAATATCTTACTTTATCAAGAGATTTGTCCCTATCAATATCTTACATTCTCTTGTAATTTTTCAGTTTCAAATGACATTACTTTATTGTGCAGTTCATCAAGACACCTAGATTCAACCCTGAAGCAGCTGCATATCAATGTGTACCAATTGATTTTGATCATGCCTCCAATCAGGCACTGAGACGTCAATCAATACCTATTTGCCTTCAAAATTGATGTCTAGTTTTTATCGAAAATAAAAATTTGAACGGCTATTATATATGGAAATTGCTTAATAGGAATCGGAATCGGAATCAAAATATCATGTTGTAAACCAAAACAAGCTAAGATAGTTTGTATACAACCTAATTCGTACATCATATTTCAGCCACCCGTTTCAATATATTGGTCACCCATTTCATCAAAATAACTATTTACATAAGGGAGGACATATTGACAAATTTATTATGAAAATCTACTGGTTGATCATTGCACAGAACAGAACGAATGTATAATATAAAACGTCCTCAACCAAAGCCATTCTGCAAATTATTCTACAACACTAGAATGCGTATCTCATACAATCAGTTCTCAGATGTCATAGATCTGTGATGACTAAAGTTACAGATGAGTAGTGATTTCATGATGCATTCGATTTGATTTCTTACCAAAAAAGACAAGGCTTCTAGTTGCTTACACCAGTCGGACTGATCCTTACCTATTTTCTCAAGTTAAAATTTGGGGCAACTTGATATGAAAACCCATATAGTTACTTGATATGAAATCTACATGAAAGGAAATAAAACAAACTTCAGAAAATAAACCAATTTCCCATTATCGAAATAGGGATCAGCAGCCTTTCCCTTTTAAGAATGAAAACTTCTTGGAATTCTTCATGAAGTGCCCAAGGTTTCCGAAGATGCAGGTTAATACAAGAAAGACTTTCCTTCATTGATTAGAGACCACTGGGTACACTTTCCATTTTATTAAAAACATGTAAATAATACATTTTCTTGTGATATCGTATGAACTGCTGTAAGACTCCTGATTCTGTACTTTCCTGCCGTCAAATCCTATTCTATAAATTAAGCAAAGTTTTATAGCTCCAATGGCTGACTGACACTTAGCACGATCAGTCAAACCCACATTTGCACTGCATCAAATAAAAACTCGAAGATCGAAAACATTTTCCTAAACTCATCATCATCATTTCACATTTGAGATCTAACCAGGATTATGGTGGACCAGATAACACAACGGTAAAACAAGATGACATTGTAATGACAGTCAATTTCTTCAGTTCTAACCTTCAAAATCCAAACAACTCTTCATTTATGAAATCTGTAAACAGTCGATGCAATTCGAGTATAACAACTTCAGACACAAAAAATTCCCACATTTCGGCCATTGGGCATATAATGTTGCTACCAGGTACAAACTATTGGGCACACCCCTAGATAACTCCTAAAATCTGTGCTTCAAGAATGCTTTCATGTTTCTGTTAGTTAGATTTTATATTTTCACACCCTAGGTACCTAGGATACTGCATCTAGAAGAACAAAGCATTATTATTACATGATATCATAATAATCTAGAAAATTGCACACTAAATCTTTTCCGTAAGCGACCCAGATCAGCTGCATGATATATAGCTTTAAAAAAAAGTTCAGATTGCTCACAATCGAAACTTGATTCGCTAACTCCCATCAATGATAGTGTGTGTATGACCTGACCTGTTTATATAAGCAATAATATGCAAGAGAGATTATATTCATAACGTGTTGAGGCAGAGAAAAAAGGGCCAACGCACCTAAGAATGGCTATTAGCAGTATGTCTCTGCTGATAAGCTGATAGAGGTTCTTGAATAACTGGATTGCACACTAAACTTCATGCATCACCCTGTAACAGAAGATATGTACCAGGTACTGGCACCCAAAAGATAAATAGTCGAAATATTTTCCAACATAATTAAGACTTACAGATCTGCTTCGGCCAATCCTCTCAACTTCTTCAATCGCAAGAATATATACAAGTACTCACTGGCAAAGGAAATCAAAGGACGAGGCTACCCTTTACTGTCCATGCACGGAGACATAATGTCAAAGTCTACCAGAAACTTTGAAAAGTTAACTTCCAAACAAAAAAACAAAGAGATGTCATAGTTGCAGAAAAAATAATTTTTAATCCCCCTTGCCATACATAATGGAAATAGCATATGCCCAATTGGATAAGCCTCCGAGGCATGAACAATGGCCTATATAGACACTCACTAAGATACAGTGGCAGGCCCTCTCCATTATGTTTAGCGGCGACCATGTCTGCTGTAACTATCCCTGTCATAAGATGGTATTATTATTAGAGGAAACTAAAGAGAAGAAACACCATGTACATAAGAAAATGTCCCTCAGTTTCAAACCGTCACCATAATACCCCCCCCCATATAGCACTTTAATAATACAAATGGATATTCTGGTAATTTTTGGAATTTTTAGAATATTATGATAAATACCCAATGTAGAGGCATGTTGATGGTTTTCCATAAAAGAAAAAGTGCAGCATCAATGATGTGGAAAATTGAACTTACCTATAGTGATCCGAACCCTCTCTATCCCTGTGTCGTCCACTTCCATGGTCCCTCGATCTAGATGGTGAGCGTGAACGTGAACGTGATCTGGCATACAGGCCAAGTTGAATATAGATACAAAATCAGAAGGTTATACAATATACAGTACAATGTTTTACCTTTGACTGCTTCGAGAATCTCTATCCCGTGTGCGATCATGTCGTCTATCATTATCTCTATCCCTATCTCTATCTCTACTTAAACGATCACGAGTTCTCTCCCTACTCCGTTCTACTTCTTTTTCCCTATCAGGGTCACGTTTTCGATCAGAATCTCCATCCAGCCTGTCTTTATCCCTGCTTATGCTTCCATCCTGTCTACTTTTCGAGATACTGTAGCAGCAAGAAGACAAAAAATTGATGGCTATCTCATACCTTGGAGCACCCATATCAGAATTGACGTAGCTGGAAATATCTACCTGTTATCATCAGTGCGTTCAGTCTTGCGTGCCTTCATCCGCTCTTCCTGAGTATCAAATGATTATTAATTTATTACATTAGCTTAAGTCACAACTAGAATCAAACACAAAGTCATCTACACCAACCAAGATTTGAACTAGTGCCTCTATTTGCCACTCACCTTTAAGTCGTCCAATTTCTCCCTTATTTGAATATAGCCAAGATGAAGTTTTCCTCCAAAATGATCAGCTAATCGTCGATCACTATTCCATGGGAAAAAATTGTTAGTAGCTTTTCCTTAAATTTGTCAGCAAATATCTAATGTAAATTAAAGCAACTGTTCTGCAGTTTACCTATCATATACACTAAGAAATGCACCACAAATATCACACACTCGAAGCTTTTGATCAGTCTGAAAATATTTGTAGAAAAACATGGTTAGAATGCCATTTTGGGGAGCAAAACAGTAAGTATGTATCTGTAAGCTACAATATGCAAGTTCAAGCCATATACGCCCAACTAGAGATGCGAGAAAGCTAAAGATAATTAGAGAGCTGATGCATCAATGTGCATTCTTGAAAGACAGATGACTTGCAACTACGCAAAATCTCAATCAATCAACTTTTCATTCATCAACTAGTTTGACTATATGGTATTCCAGATGCTAAATCATTCAAAAGAGAAACCAGTGGATACAATAGCTTACAATTCGAACATCAAATGCAGCTTGTTTTGCCGGATCTGCCACTGGTTCAGCACGCACTAACTGTCGGTACATAAATAAAATCCAACATTACTTCCAGCAAGTATTAAATTACTTTCTAGAAACACATTAACAAGACCCACTTCACCTTCTTCAATGCATCCGCCTCTTCCATTGCTCTCTGTGCTTCATCCAGCATCCCTAGCTCACCTACAATACAAGCAATAACGTAGGGAACATATGCAGTTTGACTTTCTCAAGTTTCCATTGATAAATATTACAAAAGTGTAATAGCATAGCTTACCAAGTTCTTCAGCTTTTTGCAGTTTTTCTTTAATCATCTCTTGTGTTCGAGCATCAGGTGGGAATGGCAATGGGGCTAAAGGTGGTGGTGCTTGAAGAGGTTGTGGCATAGAAGCTCTGTCCTTGTTGAAGGCATCTAATACAGATAATGCCTGTTTGAAAATGGCACACATTTTTGTATCAACCCAGTGTAACCTATTAAACTAACAAGGAGACAACAGAAAGGGAAAATGTACCTGGCGGTCAGCTCTTTTGAGACGTAATTCCTCTACTTGTTCCATTATTCTGATTTTGTCATCAGTTCTACCTTCCAAATCTAAGAAAGAAACAAAACAAGCTCCTGTTGTGGTGAAAAACGATCGTGGTACTTCAAAAAACCAAAAGGTATTATCATCAGATTCAGTACCTAAGTATTCAGCTTCTTTCAACTTCTCTTTTATTTGCCTTGTGTATTCTGCCGCCTCAGGAGACTGCAAGAACCCAGCCAAAAATGTTAATTACATATCAACACTCCTGCCATTAGAAATTAGAATCTCCTCTTACCTTTGTAACTTCTGACACTGCAATTGCTGTAGCAGCTTTTGCGTCATCCTCTTCCAAACGCTTCAATGCACGCTGAATTTTGCGGTCACATTCATATACAAGCTTTTCTAGGCCATCTTCTAGATCCTTATCATAGTTATCTTTCCCTTTCGCTTTTGCTTCCTCGTATCTTTTCAAAGTCAAGGGTAGAATAAAAACATGAGATCTGTTGAACAAAAAGCTAAATCACTAGATATAAGACATGGATTAACAACTATGCATACTCTTTTCGTAGTTGTAAGGAATGAATCTTCGGGCATGCTCCCAAATCCATTTTCTGCAAAAATAGAACAGTTGAACAATTAAATTTCCACAGTGAGAATAAGTAAAATGTGCCACTCATGCAAATTTAGATAGCGAAATAATTTTAACGACTAAATACACGTAAGCATGCAGCAGAGCCCACAAATCATGGAAATTACTGAATCCAACGGGACATGCTCTTACTCATTGACTACAGCCAATACAGGTATCATATATTTTAACTGAATGTGCCACTTAGTCTATTTATCACAAAGCAAATTTAGACAAAACCAAAGTCTATAAATCTATGATAAAAAAGAAGCAAAGTCACAGAAAAAACATCTCACTAAGTCAAATTTCCATTTGAATTTCCAAACAATTACAGGACATGACTCAAACAATGGCCCTTACGGAGAAATTAGTAGCATTTAAGAAATCGCTCATAATTTAACACATTCGACAAGCGCAAAAGCATGGAGATCATCAATCAGACAGAATCCTATTTTGGTAAATCAGTGAGTCATATGAACAACCATGACAGCTATGATTAGACTTTGCATGCATCCAAAGATTGTAAATTTATGAAGTTGCCAAGTTAAGAAGAAAAAACCACACAAAAAAATCTTTCTATATTGGTGGTCCAATTCAAGTTTTCCGAACAACTACAACGATGAAACGAACCATGCCATAATTTATGGAGAAATTAGAAGAAAGCAGCATATCACTAGCAAACACACATCAAAAGAGCATTTCAGCACTCAAATCATTGACTAAGAGAATTCAAGTGGTGGACAGAATCTCTCTTTACCTAGAAATCCGTTTTGATAAACTAACCAAATTTATGCACAAAAACAACAGAAACCAATCGATTTTACACGAACCCAGAATGTGAACAGAGTTGCTCTTCACCTTGGAAAGGGAGAATCTGCTACCGTGAAGAAAAGGAGACATGGGCTGTTTTGTGCACCTCTAGTGAATTTAAATGTAACCACCAAAAATATACTTACATATCATTATTATTTATATTAACGATAATTAATATACAGATATTGAACGTGAAGGTTTACACAATTGAAAAGAGTGACAGAGTCGAGAAATACATCTACACAAAGACTTTATAAAGAAAATGATATATCAACTTCTTGAAAAACTACAATTATGAGCATTTAACATGTGAATGTGTGTACCAGAAGATAAAATGATTTTTTTACTTCCTAAACTAAAAAGGCCTTAGGGTGTAATAAAAAATAAGCAGTAACAATAAGATTTGGTGCCTGACCATTGGAAACGGAAATTGCAGCCCAAATAGCTATTATGGTTTCAACCAATACGGAAAGGTCAGTGGTACAATGAGAGCAACTCTGATACTGTGTGATGATGGCTTTGACCTTACGAAGTTAAGCAGTTTGGAGTGGTGGTCCTGGTTGGCATTGGCAATGTCCATAACCAAGTATAATGGTTCACATTCTGAATAGTGAATGCAATTTGATGTGGATATTCTCTTCTGCATAGTGAGGAGTGTCCCTAGTAGTATCCGAGCAGAAGACATTTTTCATTGAAAACATTAGCTAAAGAAGATGATGCTACCCAAGGAAGAAGCAAACCGTCCAAGCATCAATTTAATGAGCACGTTCCATCATATATTGCATTAAAGTAATAAGAACCAAAACCATGGAAAAAATAACCCCATAGACCAATGATCCTTCCAATTTCGGTAAACAAAATCTCCATGGAAAACTGCAGTTAAAGCAGCATAGACAATGACAAAAATCAAATGTATGTTTTGTGCACATCCAACGTACTGAATGGTAGCACATATACACATATATGAGTGCAAGTGTATTTATTTTCTCACATATACGTAAGAAAGTGATAGCACAGAAAGCCATGAATTCATTGAATCTATGAAGAAATGGATAAAAACACATCCTTGAGAAGTGTTCAAACATCGAAATTGTATAAAAACAACAAAGTCATCTCACATCAACAAAGAAACAATAAAAGAGCAAAGTCTTTTCAAATTCCACAGACTGTTACCCTGGATGAAAAAATCTCTCCCAAGTCATGGAATCAGTAAAACAATGCAGCAGTTGGCAACCAAAACATCTTCACAATAGGTGTTTCTTTTCATAACGAGAAAATACGTTTTACATGGACAAACAACAATGTCTAATCTGTCAGGAAAACAAGAAAACAAACCCATGCACAACAATATTTCTATATACGTGTTTCCTTCACATTTCTGCAAATTTTCATAATGAGAAAATACTTTTTACATGGACAAAAACAATCTCTCTTAAGTCATCAATACAAGGAAATAAACCCATGCACAACAATATTTCTACACAAATTTATTTCGAATTTCCCCAAAGAAGATTCTTAATGTACAAACAAATATCCGAAGTCATTCATCAACAATAAACTCCATAGGTGTTTCCCATCAAGTTCCCCGGTCAGTTTTATAGACGGAATACAAAAGCGAATAAACAGGAAGATATACATGGATTAATCAAACAAACAAACAAAGGGATAACGAAGCCTCTTTATCAAGGTTTTTTATTTCATGTTCTTCAGGAGTTTCTCAGCTCGAAATAATAGGGACAAGGAATGATAATAATTTTGCTAACAGAAATTACCATTAGCAAAAATCGGCATACCCCTGGGCCCTCACGCACATTTAGCACATCCAAGGTGTATAAAAGAGCCGACTTCATAAATTCGTCGACTCAAAACGGAAAGGTAAAAAAAAAATCTCTCCACGAGTCTCTCTTCAAGTTCCAGAAACAGTCCAATTAACACAAAACAGTAGCGAAATTAAATAAAACGGTTGCGAAATCAGAAGAAGTGAAGGAATGAGAAAGAGAAGAACAAGACGAAGAATACGAAGAGAAAACAGGAGAAGATTGTATATATATTACTAACCGTGAGTTGGAAAAGATCGTGAGGACACAATCCAGCAGTGTAGAGTCTGCAGACATCTCTGTCGTAATACTTCCTCTTCACGACCTCCACATCTCCATTGCGATTTGCTCCCATGAGAGTGTCCAGCTGCTTCCTGAAAGCATCCATGGTGACCTCAGAGATTCGCAGACAAGCGAACGGACGGCAAGAAGAAGGCGCAGACGACAACTGGGTACTGGAAGAAGAACGAAAATTAGGGTTTAGCAGGTGTCTCTCGCTGTTTCTAGATATATAATAAATAAACAAAGACGCGATTGGTGATTGATTTCTTGAGTTTGTGTGCGTCCAAGGGAAAACCAGAGGTCCCCTGGGCTTTTTGTTTATTTCCGTTAAATGCCCTCCCTTAGTTCGACATTGGCGATTGATTTCTTGTACATACATACATATTCCGTGTGTGTCCAAGGGAAAACCAGATGCCCCTAGACTTTTGTTTATTTCCGTTACATGCCCTCCCTTGACGACACTTGCATTGGTATTGATGCTCTTTGGTCACATCCTCACCATCGGCACCATCCATCCTATCCTTGCGGCCACTGACTTACCATATTAACTTGCACCTTTTGTTGTGCTACTCCCGATAGATCATGTGTCTTATGCATGATAATAAATATAGTGTGATTTCTTCGTGTAGTTTGACTTCTCCTCTCCAAATATCAATCGCCTGATCCATGATAATAAATGAGTTTGATTTCTCCATGCAACACACGACCATGGAAGGGAGAATGTGATCTCATCCTTTTGGTTCAATTTGTTCCCAAGCTAACCATTATTAGGGAGAATCATGTTTATTGCCTTTCTTTGATATCCTTGTTTCGTTGAGGCCCCACTAGAAATAACGAAAAACTCAAGGGTATTTCGAAGTTATTGGGGAATTTGATTAAACCTTCGTCATCTTTGGCAAAGTATTCGGGGATAAACTATATATATGGAGAGATGGATGCCAATGCATTTAACATGCAATAGATGAGGTTGCAATGGGGACTCGTAATAGTATTATTCTCACATGTTAGAGAGAAAACTGAACGTAAGGGGGTTTGTAGAACTTTATCTCCCATGAAACCAAAGGTTACACTAAAACAATGGGTATCTAATCCTCTCTAGTGACGCAACCATTCTATATTGATGGGTCGATATGTGCATGTATGAAATGGTATAATTATATTATGCTCATCTCCACCACTAGTCATTCACAATATGAACTCGTGGTTCATTACAACCAAACATGAGTTCTTTATGAAAATATAGATGTGATTAATCACTTGGCTCCCAAGTGTCATGGAGTGGATGGAGTATATCAATGAAAAAATTTACTTGAATTTCTAAGCGTTTCTATGTCAATAGGTGATTAAAATGTTGATCCCAATATTTGGCCCAATTTTCCAACAACTCATATGCCACTCACTTAGTTATATGAAAATGTTGCAATTTTCATTGGGTCAAAGGGGAGTTCTATTGAAAATACATCTATTAGGAGAAAAATGACATTGAAGTGTTAGCATGCATGATTTCAAGTTAAAGTGATGAGGGTCTTTTACTACAAATGTGACATCGAGCTCGCGTTAATATTTTCACATTGTGCTTTAGTTACTTGGCAAGCATGCCTAAGGATATACTCACCAAGATAAATTCACTTTATTCAATAATCTTAACCAACATTGCCTTTGATAACAATGTGCAACAGTCTAACGTTTGGCATCACAAATCACGCAATGGAGATTTTGATTGTAGCTACTAAGAAACATGATCATTAATATAAGAGGGATGGTTGACCATGTGTTTACCAAAATAACACATATAGTTGAGAAAAAGGGGTATGAATTGATCATGTACATGCTCAAGAGCATATGGAAGGTGGATACATAGAGGGACAGTGAAGGGGAATAAAAAACTTTATTAGACGCGTTCAAGAGGTTTTTTTGTGTGAATATAAGCACAATAAATAAATAAATTCTCAAACATTTCTATAAATGAATGACTTTGGGAGCCAATTTTCCCGGTGGGATGGGGGATACAATTTAACAAATATACATTAACGATCACATGCATATCGTGATATCCAATTCCCAAGAAATGATTTGTTGGTAGCCAATTTTATCCACGTAGAGACAAAGAAAACATTGCATGGAGAGGATGAAATTGTATATAATCCACGATAAATTAAAGGCTATAAGTTTTCAAACTATTTAAAAAAAGGATAAGTGAGGGTGTTGAGTAGTCGTAAACATTTCGACGATACATAATAAATATGACTTGCAATACGACTTGCATGATAGAGATAATTATACAAAACAATTGTTGAAAAAAGTGAGCTTGTTAGATTATACGTTAGCGAAACTTTTTTTTTGGGGGGGGGGGGTGGTTACTACATCCTTCCAATGCATATTGGCCTCTTTATCGTATTATCATTGTTTCCAATCCAATGGTCGTGGAAAAGTGAAATTATAAAGCCATATTTAGGAAAAAACTACGAGTTATGTTTGCATATATGAGAGCATTAATCAAATGCAAAGGTAGAGATTTCACCTTAGGCATTAATATATAACATTGTCTTTGTCACTAACACGTTGTGTATAAGTTACATACTCCTCATATCATGCATTTATTTCTAATTGAATGTGTCGAATATACATTACATATCTTAAGTCGAATCGCAAAGCAATTTATAGATTCATAAACTTGTCAATCCATATGACTACGTAAGCACACTGTAGCTTACGATGTCAAAGATCAAGAAACATATGGAATTCTCGATTCCAATTGGGGATTTGAACAATCAAGTTGTCAAAGAAAGTGTACATTGAGTTCTTGAAACACATTTTCCAACATGTCAATTCAAGTAAACAAGATGCAATGGATCACGTGATTGTTCTAGTGAATTCACCCCATAAAGCTAGTGAGGGCCTTGGCGTTAGTTGGGGCTGGGCACTGAGTATATACATTGCTTTGTTGGGGTTGAGAGTGATGCCTTCTTTGTTGATGATGTGCTTGAGCAACATGCAACTTGAGGTAGAGAACACGGATGTAGCAGGGTCAAGCAAAGGCGAGCCTCCTAACATTATACCAAACACGAAGTTATGAGTCATGAAGGACATCCTACCTACATATGCTAGAACAAAACGAAAGTAGTTGAGGAAAGCTTTGACACGAAGGTCGTTGAGATGAACGACTCAAATGTTTTGAAGATGATGTGTTGGAATGTAACGGGATCGGGATTGGTAACGATGTTTTAGATCAAAATAGACAAATTGTGAATCATTCCACAGTACGTATCCCGATCATGTTATTAATACATGTATGTATGTATGTATGTATGTATGTATGTATATCTGGAAGGCCACCCGGATTCCCAAACTCGTGGCCTTAGAAAGTCCTAGTTAGAGACACACACATGAAGATGGGAGACTTTGCAAAATGCTTGTTTACCATAGTACGTGTTAATTACACATAACAGAACCAATACACTGAAAAGAGAGAAAGAAAGAGAGGTGTGTGTGTGTGTGTGTGTGTGTGTGTTTTGTTACCATCATCATTGTATATTATCTGCTAGCTAGCATCAATTACTTTATTTTTGTAAAGAGGGAAAATGAAAGACAAGAAAGTAATATAAAACAGTGAGAAAACCTTTATATAAAATCTTCAATACAAAGATCTTGTTTCTCCATACAATTTCATCCCTTTTCCCTTGTTGCAGACCTTCACAGGTATGGTTGATCTGATCTCTAGTTGCCTCCCTCCCCCTGCCCTCCTTTCCCTCTAATCTTTGATTTATCTCTGCTCTCGCTTTGTTTTATCTATGCACATTTTCCCAGTTAATCTTTCGTTTACCGTTTCAAAGCTTGATTAGATAAGAGCTTTTTGCGAATGCATTTGCAAGCTTTGCTTTCCCTCTTGAATCACGGAGAATTAAAAATTTATTGCATCCATTTACAAGATGCGGAATGCACTGAGATGATAATTTATTGGATCCATCTGCAAAAAGCTGAGAAATATTTGCTTTGATTTCTATTTTGAATCATGAAGATGAAAATTAATCAGCTCTATTTGCAAGAATCTGCAGTATTTTCTTGAATCCATTTGCGAGAAGCTTAGAAATATTTGCATCGATTTGTCACTTGAAGCATGAAGGTGAAAATTACATGGAAACAAGGAACTGAAATATAATTTGTTTTGTCCTTTGAATAAGTCGTGCATCAATGTCTCAGCTTGCTTAATCATTTGTGAAGCTTATAATTGATGTTCTCGTAAGAATTCAATTAGTTTATTGTCTCTCTTTCTTTGATATGTGTAAGTTATCTTCGCTTATAACTGATGGTCAACCTGCAAGACGTTGATTTCTCTCGGTTTAATTTCTTCCTGTTCGTGCATATATGTATATTTCCTTCACCATTACGTATCTCTTTGGTTTTTCATCAACATCTCTGCGTTATCATTTCATCTTTGTGTCACTTCAAAGCTTAGACCCAATTTACCCGAAGCTAAATTGCTTTGCATTCTCAGTTCTTGTTTATTCCTAAATCAGCGCCTTTACTTTGCCATTCCATTGAAGCAGATCAAAGACTTGAATCAATGTTTTTGAAGGAGGAAATCACATTGAAACCTTGTTTTTCAAATGAACCATTTCATTAGATCTGATAAAACTTCATTCCAAATCTCAAGAAGCTGAATACCTTTGTTTTGTATGTATTTATATAAATGCAGTTAGCCATTTAAAGCTTAGACCCAATTTACCCGAAGCTAAATTGCTTTGCATTCTCAGTTCTTGTTTATTCCTAAATCAGCGCCTTTACTTTGCCATTCCATTGAAGCAGATCAAAGACTTGAATCAATGTTTTTGAAGGAGGAAATCACATTGAAACCTTGTTTTTCAAATGAACCATTTCATTAGATCTGATAAAACTTCATTCCAAATCTCAAGAAGCTGAATACCTTTGTTTTGTATGTATTTATATAAATGCAGTTAGCCATTTAAAGCTTAGACCCAATTTACCCGAAGCTAAATTGCTTTGCATTCTCAGTTCTTGTTTATTCCTAAATCAGCGCCTTTACTTTGCCATTCCATTGAAGCAGATCAAAGACTTGAATCAATGTTTTTGAAGGAGGAAATCACATTGAAACCTTGTTTTTCAAATGAACCATTTCATTAGATCTGATAAAACTTCATTCCAAATCTCAAGAAGCTGAATACCTTTGTTTTGTATGTATTTATATAAATGCAGTTAGCCATTTGCAAGTGCAGATAGTTTGAAATCAAGAAGTTCTTTTGACTCATCTTACATGTATTTGTTTCACATTTTGTTTAATAAAAATGTGTATGTATACCTTATCTCTGTATATAACTAACAAATTTCAGTTGTAGACAGTCATGGTGAACACTGAAGTTCTAACTGTTGCAAGTTTCAGTTTCTATATGCAGGAAGTATGAACCAAATTAGAAATTCTCAATGGTTGAAGTTCTGTATTCACTGTTATAATAATTTCGTTGTTTATAATTATGTGCTGGAAGCCTTGAAGCAATCATTGTAATTTTCAATTGTACTCATTATTCTCATGATTGTAGATTGTATGCACAGAGTCTGAACTAAATTTGTTTTGGTGAAGATCTGTTGTCACCGTTGTTGCAAATTGTAAGATTGAATTAATACAGGTGATTCCTGAGATATTTTGAACTTTCAACTAGGATCTGTACTCACTAATTCCATGATTCTAGATTGTATGCATGAAGTCTGAACTAAATTTGTTTTGGTGAAGATCTGTACTCACCATTGTTGTAAATTCTATGTTTAATAGTACAGGTGATTCCTGAGATAGTTTGAACTTTCAACTACTATTTTAGCGATGGTGAAGATCTGTTGCATAGGAGCAGGATATGTAGGTGGACCAACCATGGCTATGATAGCATTCAAGTGTCCACACATAGAGGTAGTGGTGGTTGACATAGCCGTAGCTCGAATCAATGCTTGGAACAGTGATAAGCTTCCTATCTTCGAACCGGGTCTCGATGAAGTAGTAAAATCTTGTAGAGGAAAAAACCTCTTCTTCAGTGCAGAAGTAGAGAAACATGTATTGGAAGCAGACATAATCTTTGTTTCTGTTAACACTCCCACTAAAACAAGAGGTCTCGGTGCAGGAAAAGCCGCAGACTTAACTTATTGGGAAAATGCTGCTCGAATGATTGCAGAAGTATCAAAATCTGATAAGATTGTTGTTGAAAAGTCCACTGTTCCTGTGAAAACTGCAGAAGCTATTGAGAAGATACTCACTCACAACAACAATGGTATCAGATTCCAGATCCTTTCTAATCCCGAGTTTCTTGCAGAAGGAACTGCCATGGAAGACCTTTCAAAGCCAGATCGAGTTCTCATAGGAGGCAGGGAAACTCCTGAAGGTATAAAAGCCATTGAAGCTCTGAAATCTGTCTATGCTCACTGGGTTCCTGAAGAGAACATAATCACCATGAACCTATGGTCTGCAGAGCTTTCAAAGCTTGCAGCAAATGCCATTCTTGCTCAGAGAATCTCCTCTGTGAATGCCATGTCTGCCCTTTGTGAGGCTACTGGAGCCGATGTTACTGAAGTTTCCTATGCTGTGGGTAAAGATACACGAATTGGTTCTCGGTTTCTCAATGCAAGTGTTGGATTTGGTGGATCATGCTTCCAGAAAGATATATTGAATCTCATTTATATATGCGAATGCAATGGCTTAACCGAAGTAGCCAATTATTGGAAACAAGTTGTGCAAATCAATGACTATCAGAAATCACGTTTCGTCAAGCGAGTTGTATCGTCGATGTTTAACACTGTTTCAGGCAAGAAGATCGCAATCCTTGGATTTGCATTCAAGAAAGACACAGGTGATACACGAGAAACAGCAGCAATTGATGTTTGCCATGGTCTTCTTGATGATAAGGCAAAGTTAAGCATTTATGATCCTCAAGTTCCAGCTGATCAAATCTTGAGGGATCTTTCTATGAATAAGTTTGATTGGGATCATCCTCAACATTTACAACCAATGAGTCCTACGACAGTGAAGCAAGTAAGCATAGTATGGGATGCTTATGAAGCGACAAAAGATGCACATGGAGTGTGTATTTTGACTGAATGGGACGAGTTTAAAATTTTGGATTACAAGAAGATCTATGATGGTATGCAGAAGCCAGCTTTTGTGTTTGATGGTCGGAATGTGATTAATGTTGAGGAGTTGCGCAAGATTGGTTTCATTGTATACTCAGTTGGAAAACCTCTTGACCCTTGGCTTAAGGATTTACCTGCTGCTCCATCCTCATGAAGCACGAGACACACAAGTGTCACGAATGATTTCTTCCATAAAACTCTTGAGTTTTCAATTATGTATTAGAAAGAGCATACTAGAGGTTATGAAGGTTCATTATTATGTAAGGTGGCCTTGCTGGGGTATGTATGCTTTTGAACTATCTAATTATTTTTTTATTGCATGAGATGTTTGTTGAACTATCATCCATTTATTTTTTCGTTGCATGAGAAATTTCAAGGATCATGTCTTCTTGGTCTTTTGTTTAGATGGATGCATCTTATTATTGTATTTGGAGGTCAATTTAACCCATAAGACTTAAGGCAAAACATTTTCAGATGGCATGTGGATTTGTTCAAGAGAGGGGTTTTTACTAGAAGACAGAGATGTTCACTTGATTGAAAGAGATAATTTTCAATGTCCATGAAGGCCAAAATCGACCTATGAGACAAATCAGTGTATAAAGATGTGTGTATAGAACGGTAACATATTATATATTGTATATCCTATATAAAAACATGGTGGAAGAATGAGTGCAAAACACATTAGAAGGATGATAGTAATGGTATGTTAGATGCTTACGTGATCTCTTGTTTCATTACCTACTAAGGCTGGTCCATTGTTCCATTATCACCATTTCTAGTTTGTGTTTGATTTATTTTATTTATTAGGGCTTGTAATGTCATTGGTGGATGGAACATAATACATCTTTTTATATTGCAACATTTATTGTATTAACGGTAGCATCACTTGTAGACCAGCAATTTTATTTTTTATTGTCACCTTAAAGGGGCAATCACCTATCTTTTGGGCTTTGGTCATTTTGCACAAGAGGAAAGTCGTCAATTGGAGATTAGAAGCAATTGACTAGAAAATTCCTTGATGGTTATATGGCCTTGATATGATGTTGGCATCATGTGCCAACGCATTTTTGCAATTTTATGGATTTAGGAATAACAAAGAGGACAAAGTATTGGATTTTGATGTGGTGTACTTAGAGGTTTTAAACAACTCTAATGCTCAAGAAGTTTATGAAGTCTCATACTGTAGTCCAAATTATAACTTATTGATCACAATTACAAAAATATATATTGTTCTTTGGAGGCCAAAAGCGACACATGGGACTTGATGAAATGCAAAAGAGTTTGACACTCTATATCATCTCTCATGCTGGAGGAGTCTCTACTTTTGTGAGTATACTTGGTATAACTTCTTAGAGTTCTCACGACTTCAACACATTTGGGGAAGACACCTTTAGCAATGGTTACAAGAAACATTAAACAAAAGTGACCACTGGTTACAACCATTCATGTGTAGGAATCATTGCACAATTAGGCACAAAAGTTATATCCCAGTTGCTACTGTCAAGTTGAGGTACACCTAAGCTATTAAAGTAGGCAAGCACCACTCAGGCCACATACATATAGCTGATTTACACACATATAAACACAAGTATATATCTTTATTTTTTCTTCACAGTGAGTTATGTGTTGTTTTCACTGTGCTTTATATTATCCCCTACTTATGTTTATTAGCAATGATGTTGGCATCATACATTATACAATCATCCACTTACAATTTATGTCAGCCTTTTCGGAGAATGTAAGGTGAGAGACGGCTGCAATCATGTTTGTTTGAACTAATCATTGTGACATACCTGTTTGACTGCTACACAGTTATAAAAAGGTCTATCATTTTCTTGCTATCAATCTTTCTATATCCTACTTTGTAATAGCCTTAAGGATAACAAAGATAGTAATATCAATAAGAAATCATTTTCAGTAATGCTGGTAACTGTCCAAAATCAGATCCAAATGTATGTAATTAATGTCAATAACCTTGGCGCAATAAAACATCCTTGAGTATATATTTCACCTGCATAGCACGTACAAAGTGCTTAATTGTTCTTTTCTCCATTTCAGAGAAAATGCTAAAGCTCACCTAGAGTTAATTGCGATGCGATGTATGATCCCAGTCCTAAAGAAGATAAACAATAATGCGTGTCTCCCAACAATGTCAAATGAAAGTCCCTATACTGGTACCAGTTTGGCCCAAATATCAAATATGTATTATGAATGTCTACATAAAGGATATGGATACAAGCAAAAGCAAAATATCTCCTTCTCATCCACAACATGATTCAGATTTCTCTTTATCTACTGACCAAAACATGACTAACCTTTCTAGAACCATATAAATATCTATAGGCATATAAGGTACACCATACACCTACCATGGTGGAACACCACGTAGAGATCCACAATTTCCAAAGCAAAGTCACACTCATAAAGAAAGTGAAAACTCCACAAATTCATTATGTCATCTTTTCCTTGAGAACACACTACCAGCCATTCCATTAGTGGTTATAGATGAATTAGAGAAGTTCTCAAGTCTTAAGGATATGGCTTATATCCTCTTAATGAAGGAAAGGGTGATGGATAGTTGTAGTCCATTACAGATCCTGGGGGTCCCCCACGAACAGAGTTTCTATAGCCAAGTGGGCTCAGAGCATGAGAAGCATATGCATACGGATGAGGCACAGCTGAAGGGTTTGATGTATGACCGGCATAAGCTGAAGGTGAACTATATATACTACCCAAAGATCTTTGATCATTATACCCACCCATTAGCGATCTTCCGAATTGACCCATTTCGGATCTATCATTCATAGCATACATGAGTCTTTTGGGAGACATACTTCTACCCCTGACTCCTGTTATAGGAGAGTGGTCATCGGAACGTTGCCTCTTTGTTGGTGGTTGAACCTTAAAGGCACTACTAGTTGCTTGTTTTCTATCTGCCTTTGTCTTTTCTAGGTGCGCAACTTGCTTCTCCACATAGTCGAGACTATAATGTTTTTCCAACTTATGTTCTTTTACCACATTAGCAACAGCTTTTAATGCTGCAAGTTCCTTCTGAATTGCCTCTTTCTATTCACAAACAATAGCTTTGTAAGAAAACGACAACCCATATAACTTAATATATCTATTCATAAACACAAAAAGACTTGTCAGCAAAAGAGCACCCACATAGCTTAATAACAACAAAAAAGTTACCATCTGCATTATACCTGTGAAGTTTGATTATTGTTGCCACTTTTTAAAATTGCTTTGGCTTCTTTCTTGGCATCATTGATGTGAGTCCTGAGTAAAGGTGCAGGTGGAAACTGTTCCAGAAGATCAAACGCGGAAGCAAAGGTTACAGCTTGAATAGACTTACCATCTTTAATCAGTTTCTCGATTACAACTGCAGAAAAAAGGAAGAAAACATTAACAACTTAAAATGACTCAGATATATAAAAGTTCTAAACTTATTCACTACCTACCCTAACAATAACCTCATAATACATTTTTCCCATGGTAATTCACAGCTTAAGATTCCTCTATCTTGACAATAGCCTTACAATCAATCCATTACATTTTTTCTATAGTAGTTCATAACTTTAGATTCCTCTACCTTAGCCTGAACATTTTCTTCTTTGAAATTCATAACTTTAGATCATGCTGCCTGCCATGACAACGGCCTTACATATTGCCCATTATGTTTCCCCATAGTAATTTATAAATTTAGACCCTCTGCTTACCTTGACAATATACCTATATGTATAGTCTATAACATTTTATTCACGGTCATTCCTAATATTGATAGCATTACCATCGATCCCTACAAAACCTAACTCTTCCTTTGTCAACATGGATAAACAGAAGCTGCTGGTCATATTTATAATCAGAATTTCTCTCATGGCTCGATTTCGGCCTGTATCTAACATTGATATATATTGCATTGCCTAATGAAACCAACTCAAAACCTTTCTTTTCCTTTCTCTTCCAAACAAAATGGCAAGTTTTATTTCACATTAACTGGCTGAAACTTGTTGTGGCAATAACTAGTCCATAACACATCGAGATTCAAGAGGAAACTCATGGCAACTGACCTGGTGCCTTGTTGGCTATTCCAAGCGTACGAATAAGTTCAGGTGTTTGTTTGCGACGAGCAACTTTTACAACCATATCACATAACTCATCTTGATTGTAGCTATGTGCAAGACAATAAACGGCTATAAACTGCAAGAAATTCCCTCCTTCCAACACTAACTTGAAGTTCATTTGGCCATCCAACTCCAGTGTAGCTCTCCATCTATCTGCAAATGTCTTTGCAGAGATCTTAA
This sequence comes from Azolla caroliniana, assembly GCF_043228905.1. Taxonomy (NCBI): domain Eukaryota; kingdom Viridiplantae; phylum Streptophyta; class Polypodiopsida; order Salviniales; family Salviniaceae; genus Azolla; species Azolla caroliniana. The sequence continues at coordinate 21,513,425 of NW_028230446.1, read as the reverse complement.
CATCATCTGAGATAGCGTAACCTTCTTTCTGTAAAACATCTGAGAGCGCCTCCATCAAAACACCCCAAGCAAAGCAATCATCTTTACTAAAATCCTGTTTGCCATGTCGTTCTGTCTCGAAATAATCTTGCAAAGTACCGAGAACGAACTGAGGTGGATCTTTACATAGTCTCAAGGATGCAGTGATGTATGATACTAGTGTTTTCACGTCCTTTTTCACTTCTACCAGAAACTTCTTCAAGCCACTACAATCCATGTTTTGACATAACACGTTCAGCTTACCAGAAAGCTTTAAATTTTCCTTGCTAACGCCATCCTTGATATTTGGTTTTGCTGTGCTTTTAGTACCTGACTGTGAACCTTTTAAATCAGATTTGGATGAATCAGGAGATGACAAAGAAACTCTTTTCAACACAGCTTCTTCCTTCAACAAATCCTGGTTCTTCGGCGTAGCTTCTTTCTTCTGCGAAATCAATGACAAAGATGAATCTTTCTTCAACAAATCCCCGTTCTTGTGTGAATTTGCGGATAACGAAGAAGAATCGTTCTTCAACAAATCCTTTTTCTTAGGTAAAGAAGAAACCAAAGTTTCGGCCTTTCTCTTTCCACCTTCGGGGGTCTTCCGTTTCTCATCAGATGCCTTCCGTTTCTCACCAGGAACATTTGGCTTCTCACCGGAAAGCTTCCGTTTCTCGTCAGAAAGTTTCCGTTTCTGCTCGAGAATGTCAGAAACGGCTGCATCTTTCTCCGTTTGAACGCGAGCAACAGATTCTCTTTCTTTTGCAGAGATCTCAGCCTCTCGTTTCTCAAACTCTGTTTGCACGGACTTCATCTTCTCCTCGAAAGCTTTCTCTCTGAGCATATAAGAATCGAAGGTCTTCTGCAAGCAAGCTTCGATCTCTTTGAAATGCTCTTCGATGTCTTTCCATGTGGCTCCGATTCGACCAACTGTGAACTTCTTGTTCTCGAACTCAGAGAAGACCTTCCGCAGCTCTTCTTTTCTTTCTGAGACGTGGCGGAAAGCCTCCTCAGGGGAGGAAGAAAAAGAACAAGACGCCATCGCCAGCCCTCTGAAGAAGGTAGAGAGGATGAGAGACGGAACGAGGAGAAGAGAGAAAGAAGGAAGAGAGCTGCTTTCTGCTTTTTTCTCTTGCTTTTGCGTTTTGCGTTTTGCGTTTACTGCTGCCTCCGTATTTTATTTCCTAGGGCTCCGCCTCTTTGTTTTCTTCGCTCTGCAATTGCTTTTTATTCTTTGTGTGCTTCCCGATTCTTCCTCTGCTGCGTCCTTTCACACTTACCTTTTGCTTTCCCCGTCTCAAAACGTCCAAATGCTTTTGGGCCAAAACAATTTCACGTCTCAATTTGGAGACATCTCTACCTACTTATCGATGAAGCGTGCTACTCTTGGAAATTTGTTGGTCATGCATGGTATTGGTACTGAAGACTTTGGCACAGGAGTCTATTGTGAGTCGGCTTTAAGCTTTGATCGTCTTAGGCCGTCTTTAGTTGGCTTTGGGCCACATTACCAACTCAACTACTTCTCACATCTTCTAATTGTCAAATCACTTAGACATGTCAATACATAAACTGGTTGAAGCCACGTGGAGCTCGACTACTTGCCACATGGAGTATATTTTGGGTTGGCTTTGAGCTTTGGTGGTCATAGGCCATCTTTAGTTGGCTTTGGGCAACATTGGTTGACTAGTCTACTTGTTAAGGAGGTCTTTTACAAGGTATGAGCCATCACATCTAATGGTTAAGTCACTTTGACTCGTCAATTCATAAACCAATTGACGCCACTTGGAGCTCACAATTATGCATGGTACAACAAATCATGTACGTAATCGCCTAGACACGCATAACATGATAGTGTTATGCACGTAATTACTTAATTTTTCTAATTAAGAGTGGGACGAAGGAGGATAGTAGACTTAGGCTAGTGGTGCACTTAATCACTCGTTTCCCACACACCCCTAATCTCTTGAGTGAGATATATTACATGATTGTTTACACGTGTGGGTGAGTATTGAGATCATGCCTCCATCGCCCATGCTATCCAAATAATCTCTTCTTCAATGATCCCACATTCAAATTCCTCCCATGTCCTATTGCATATTGCATCAAATTAGTGTTTACTTATAAAGAATGATAAAGTTTAGACAATCGTTGTCAATAAGCTTATATCACACCCTCTATAAGAACATTTTCACGTTACAATTAATAGATATTTGTACTTAGTCCTTGGTGATACACATTAGCATTAGAAAATATTGCTTTACGTCCTCTGTCCTCTCAATATCGACATGTGAAAGCCTTCTTTCAACATTTTAGGTCATGTTTGGACCATGTAGTGAAATGAATATCATGTTTATATCTATGTCCTTTTTAATATCTTCACTTGCATCCTATCTTGATTTGGTCATCGTGTTGGGTTTTGTCTCTCCTTACATGTCACTCTTAGCTCAACAAGGAGCATCCCTAAAGCATGTTGTAGTTAGCACGCCTTCATCGACAACTTGATGCATTTCATTGATTGTCACTACCGCCATCATGAGCACGAGGTCCAACAGTGTTGAAGAGTAGGTTTGACATCATGTGTATCGTTGTAGCATACTTAGTATACAATACGCATGCTAAGAATTCCAAAAGTATTGTACTTGGTGTTTAAAAAAATATAGAATATGTCTTCCAAAAATAAAACATGTGAATTCGTTAAATGCCTCTTATTGATGTAATGCATCTAACAATTGTTATTCGGTCAAGTTTTAAATTTTAAATATGTAGACCAATTTGAATACGGGAGGGGAAACATCTTTAAATGGCAATTCTAAAACATTGAATGCATGTTGAATACTTCATAGTGTTCTAAACATAACATATACATTTTTTAACAACCATAATGTTGGGAAACCTACACCTTCGATGTGCCGACCCGTATTGGATCATACATTGCATTGAGGAAAGCATGTACCAAATCAACAAACAAGTCAAGCCTTTGCACATTGATGGCTTTCAATGAAAACTATCTAACGAGACCATGCCACCAAATGTTGACTAGGTAAGTCCATGTATGTACTTGATCGTGTAAGATACCTAATGGCATGAAGTAAAAAGAGGAATAATTATTCCTTCCTATTTATGTCATGAGTCATGACATGTATTCACACAAGACGATGCCTCAAAATCTGTGTTAACCATTAATAGTAATTAAAATGAGTGGTAAATTTCATGGCTTTGGCCTACTATTTTAACTGCCCTTAAAGAGTCATCATTTTGTTTACCCACATTTATTGGTTGGTTTTGATGCACTTGGAGCTCTCAAGCCTTCTACTCTTCCCATCTCTTGTATCCTTTTATGTCATTGCTTTGGTTGATGCAAGTCGCCCTTTTTAGTTTTTTAGCAAGCACAAATTAGGTCATATTGATTTGCGTTACAAGAAAGATAAGCCAATCAATCTCGTTGCCAAGAACACCACTTCAGCCCCAAACTATGTAGGTTGTCCATTAGTTAGGCACTATTGACACAAATCAATTGATGGGAACCTACCCATACAAAATGGGAGTAAGCCACATTGAAACTCATTTATAGTTATGTGCGAGAACTAGAATGCCTCGAGAGCGGTTAACCACCAACTTGCCTCCAACCCTCATAACCCCTAGCGTAGGTGCTCGTCCATTGTACCATTGCCAACTACATTGGTAACAAAACACTAAGTTGTGCTCCCACTTCACTTGTGATCGAGATCATAATCATGAAAATAGTTAAAAAACAAATGGTCAATGTTAAAAAAAATATTGCATGGAGTTCCTATGATTGAATGGAAAATAAGTAAATGATTCAAAAGATATACAGAATCATAATTTTGGGTTCAAGATGGTGGCAATATATGAATAAATGGTTTAAGAAATCAGATACATCATGATGCATCGATAGTTTCCTTGGTAAACAATGCATTGTAGTTTCTTGCAATGCCAATGTATTACAACTTGGCAATATGTGTGGAGGTTTATATTTCATACGCATATATTACACGTGTTGCACCAAACTACAAATTTACCTCATCGGTACATGTTAGAGCCCATCCCTTTCATGCCATTGCCTCAAAAGTTGGTCACATTCTCTTTTGATGTGAGATGGGTTGTCAGGACACTTGTGAGGAGATTGTTGATTTTGCATTTTTTGTAGCAAATTGATGCAATAGTCAAACCATCACACATTGATATGGTGTGTTGCTATTGATCACATTCAAGTTTGCTTTACACATGAACATGGTGCACTCCATGCACACATATCTCACACAAACCTAACGTGCACTCTTGATTGCGATGCTTATTAGTAACTAGACATCGAGAGTTACTGCGCAGTTCCGCATATACTATGCAGAAAATATTCACTTTTGGTCCCATAGGTCATACTTGACCTTTGAGGACAACAAACTCTCTTTTTCTCCCTCTCTCACAAGAGAAGCTTAAAGTACTTTGCTTCAAGCCTCATAGTAGAGAAGAATTAAGTAGTTTGCCCATATCCTTACACCAATCGCGTTGTATTAAGTGTGGTTAATTTACTTAAAGGAGACATGGGTATCCTGTATGTATTCTTTACGTGGAAGCATTTAGATGAAGTCATTAGAGAGAGTAGTATGTCTCTTGGTTAAGTCATCGTTATGATAGAGATAGGAAGAAATTGCTCAGTGATTAATATGATTTTTAGTAGATTGGAATTGTTATTTGCCACACACGTCATTGACTGTATTTCATTGACACTAGCATGAGAAGAAAGAGAGAACACGCAAATACAAGGATAAGGGCCAATTGTGAAAGGGGGAAAAGATCATACCTATTCAAATTTAAAGAAGTTTATAAGCCAAATTTAAAGAAGTTTATTCACTTTTACTTTTTTGAGCTAGAGATTTTTCATTGTACACACACATTCTCTCTCTCTCCAACTGAAAAGTCTCAAGTCTTGTATTGATTAAGAGCCTAAGACTTACTTTGAGTCAAGTCTCACATATGCTCCTTAGCTTTGTATTAATTAAGCAAGAGAGTTCCAAAGGATAATACACCAATCACTTTGTGGGAAGCACCCAAAGACATTGGACAATTGTCTTGACCAATGTCACCAACATTAGGGTCGATAGGAGATACCTATTATATTCAAAACCGTAACAATGAGCCATCAAGAAGATAACTATTAGGATAGTTAACCCAGAGAACACTTGACATGAATGATTGACAATAATTGCTCATACTCATGTCACAAATAGTAGGGAAAGACGTCCAATGACCTTGGTGAGGAGGACTAAGACAATGAGCCATCGAGAAGATAACTATTAGGATAGTTAACCCAGAGAACACTTGACACGAATGATTGACAATAATTGCTCATACTCATGTCACAAATGGTAGGGAAAGACGTCCAATGACCTTGGTGAGGAGGACTAAGTTTGGGCGAGATTGAGAGGTAAGTTCCGCAAAGAGTGGCTTTGCAAAACATAGGGGTGAAGTTAGAACTTATCACAATGTCCTAGAAAGAGAGGGAGAGAGAGAGAGACAGAGAGAGGAAGGGAATGGGGATGTTAGACGTGGACATTGCGAGTAGAATAGGAATGTCTTCTTTAAGCCTTTGAAACAGAAATCCAAGAGAAACCTACGAGCAAGAAATCTATATAAAATGAGAAGATGCAGACCTATATTACAGATCTATGGCAGACAAGGAAACTTCTTTCCTAACAACCACAGAGTGGATATGCATAAGCATTCCTTCTCCACTCAGTCCCAAGATTATGCTAGCTACCCCAAAATCAAAATTGAAGTGGGTGGAACCGTCCAGGTAAACAATTCTCACACTCCATGCCTTTGTACCTTCGTTTTAAGACTTGATTTCAAATGGTGTTTTTATTTCTACTTTTTCTCCTTAATTCATAAAAGATGTTCTCTCAGGTAAAAGGGTTGTAGTTAGTTGCAATGCTTTCTTGTTTGTTGTTTACATTGCCATTTTTTAAACTCATTTTGGTGTGGAAAATGCGTGAATATCAATCTTGTAAACCCCAATTTTTTTAGGCTCAGTTGGTTAATGTTCACGATCTCAAATGAAACTTATGAACGGTTTTTTTTATAATAAAACCTAGTGTCAAACTCATTGCTCGAGACTTGAATTGTAATCTCATGTTGTGAATCACAAGTTATTACAACTACATCATCATGTTTATGTGTTTGAACTTTAGAGTTGCAATAAAGTTGGTGAAACTATAAGAAAAAGAGGAAATGTTGTCACATTGTGCTTTAGCACATAATGTATGGTTATTATTTTATCTCTAGAAAGTCTACAGAACATCTGCGAAATAAAATACCTCTCATTTGAGACTGACGCAATAGGTGAAATAGAGCTGTATGATGGAATGAATTATTTAGAGATCTCCTTTTTAGAGACGCAGGTGGTAATATTTTATCATGATATTGTGTTCTTAGAGATAGATAGAGAGATGGCGACAGTTCATCATGACCTTGGAGGAAATGTAAAGATGTGTAGCTAAAGTTCTCTTCTGAATTGATCATCAGGGATGATGCTAGACTCACTGTTTGAGCATCAATTGCAATCTGATGCAATTCTGATTGTGACATCAGAGGAAAGAAGGAACGTGGCCTACTTTCATTAGAATCTAGGAGTCATTGTTTGGAGCATTGCTAGTACTGCATATGCTTTTGGAAGAGGAGAGATAGCTAATTTGTATTGTTTTAGGTCCCATCTCCCAAGGATGGTAATATATCTATCTATTTTATAACATGTATCATCATAAACTATGGTTGATAAGTGTGTGCCAAAGGGTTTTTCACAATGTTGATGCAACTAGGATTGATTGAGAGACGTTTATGGTACATCATACTCTATTGTAGGTAAATCATCTTGCATGGAACATATCACGTTACATCATACTCTATTGTCTGATGGTATAATCCAACAAAGCAATTTGGGTGCTTTGTGAAATTATACTTAATCTAAACTTCGAAGGACAATGCTAATATTGCAGTGAATTATAGGTGTTGATACTGCATTGCAAACTACACAAAATCACACATATAAACTGTAAACTTCATTTAGACTGGGAGACTTCTCTTAATTCGTTTCAAGAACCAAGGAAAATTTCGAATTACAAAAGAAGAAGTCCACATAGAGACTGATCACAATACAAAATGGAGTGGCATAACGCTGTGCAAAAGGTCAGTGTTTAAAGAGTCCAATGTGTTCAGACGAAGAACTTGGAATAAGCCATTTGCATGGATTATGGCCACTGAATACAAAAAGCTGACAAAGGGATAGGATGCTGTATCTACAATTAAGATTGCATTGCTGAAGGTTCTCTCCCACCACAACAATCAGTGGTTCCTCAGTGGGCGCAATAAAATTAATATTGACGGCAGACCCTTTATTCATTTACCTCCCTACATTAAATTCAAAATCCTATCAAAGTTAGAGTAACATCCAACACCCAACACAAATGGATGCTCTGGACTATGGAAACAGCACAAATTGCAAAAATCAACAAGTTCCAACTAAAACCGCCCCGACAAATTATTTAACAATAAAGAGTGATGGGCCCAGATTGCAGATTTGTAGACATTGTAATAATATGTCCTTATGTGAATTATAATAAGAAGGCCGGTATTTGGCATAAATAGCAAATGTAGGCTGACATTTTCTGTTTCATGATATGTGCTTTGGCCAAGGCTAAAAACTATGCCAGTAGTTAAGTGGCAAATGCCAGGTTTTTTTGTCCCTATAGGGCTAGGTGATGGAGAATACTGATGAACTTGATATGGCGTAGTATCAAAGGAGCTCAATAAGCTGACAATGTAGGAAATGTCTGGTTGGAGGTACATAAGGCAGACTAGGCAGCCCACTTGGTCATGATGGAAATCCTGGTTGACCAATGCGGATGGATCATCTTTTATGATAGTGAACTAAGGTTTAGAAGAAGTGGAGTTTATATGAAATCATTCTAGAATCGCTGAGGCATGCTTTTGTGGAGAGAAATGATGCCTTGTGGTATATGTTAGATCCAAAGCCAAGCAGAAACCCAAGATTGGCCATTTCAAAGATTTGCTCCAAGCATTGCTTGTTGTAACGTTTTTTTCTTGTGCACGAACTGTAAAGATGTTATATTACAATAATAGTTATCAGGGATGAATTTTGTAGAATTTAGCAATTAGAATCTGTCTTGTTGTTTGGCATGCCAATTGCAAGAGACGAAGATCTATTCTGCTACCAAGCTCAAGGGGCTTGCTCAAAACCATACTATGCTTTGTGTAGCCTGCACATGACCTTTCTGACCATGGACAGAAAAACTGCGTACCTGCTCAACATAGGCCCCTTGTTTAAGGTCTTCATTCAAGAAGGTGCTTTTGATATACATTTGAAAATGAGACCACCCATAATGACTCGCTGGTGGATTGTGTATGATTGTGTATGTGTGGATATAAGCATGTATGTGCTGGTATGTTTGTATGTGTACATATGCATGTGCTTCAATGTGTGTACGAGTGTGTGTATTATCACGTATGATTGTGTAAGCGTCGACATGTGTATGTATGTATGCATGTGTGTGCACTTTTGTGTGGATGTAAGTGTATGGTATGTGTATGTGCAGATGTAAATGTATGTTATACGTGCGAGTGTGTGTGATGCCTCAGAGCTTCAGATCCATGTTTTACTCTGGTCGTTAGATGTCTAGCCTCACAGTCTTTGCAAAATTCATTTAGTTTTGTTCTAACAATACCTGGCCGTAGGATCCTCATTTATCCTTTTTAAGATAAATTAATTTAGACAGATGTATTCACTAGTACCAGCACAATGAATATTGGCTAGTACTCGGGCAATGATTTGCTTGGTTGGAGCCTCATGAATATGTGCCATCAAATCTAGATCAATGACCGATATAACTTTTAGACATGGCTTATAAGAAGTAACAGAGGACTGAGAATGGCCAGTGATTCAAAGGAGGGGAGTTCACAGATCACAACAGAGATGTATGACATATTTATGGAACTCTATAAAAGGGTTCTCTGACTTTGGCTGAAAATTAGGTTAGGATTTATAGTAAAAGATAGGGCTGGAATTGTCGAAGAAAGTAGAAGAGGATCTATAGAAAATGGTTGGAGAGGACTATATGAAAAGATAGGGAAGTATGTGTAGAAAAAAGACAGGAGAGAATTTATAGGTCATGGCCTTCCTTCCTGACATGGCAATGAGGCTGTCATGATATTTATAGCAAAATGATATGTCATTAGAAAAACCTGCATACATATAATTATGCTAGTGTCCAAGAAATGATCTTTCAATTGTAATGCTCTTTCCTATTTCTTATATCTAAATGGATGGAATAATGAACACTATTCTTGCAGTTGAATTTCTCACAGGGAAATACGAAAATGAATGTTTGGACATCAGATAATTTCGAGGAAATAGAGTTAAAGGTAAGTTTGGTTTGCATCAGTTGGCATTGTACAAGACGTGTTTAGGTTTTCTTATCTAGTAAAGATCATTTAGAAAATTATATGATGAGAAAAAGTATTATCTAATAAAGTTTTCATTTTCTGGTTCATTTTTTTGGAACGAAAAATTTAATAGTTTATTTTTTATTTTGTTTAACTATAGAAGAAGTTGATTAGTCGAAGAAATAGATCCAAAAGTGAAATGGTAATGCCAGAAAGACATATAACATAGTGTAAAAGCAAGACACTCGGTTAGCCAAGAGTACTTTACATTGTTACAAAAGGATAAAATATGAACTATGTAGCCTTTAATATGCAGTGATGCCAAAAACACATGGCATGGAATGGGTAATCCAAATATCAGAGAAGGATGCCCAGCACAGAAGCCATACTTCATGATAAATAGGTTTAGTTTCTGGGAGGGATTTTATTGAAAGTTGGTAGTTGAGGATGATGGCCCATCCTAACTCATTGATAAGTTCTGGTTGTTTGTTTCTCTACGTCAGTTTTTTGGACTGAATCAATAATGGATTGAGAAAGAAGCTGGTCAATGGATCCGACTTCAACTTTCTTAACTTTAACCCACTGATGATTGAGCAAAGACAATCACAAAGGCTACAGCTATTCAGTTCAGATAGTGACCTAAAATTCAATCCTATGACGCTGATGAAGATGACATCGACTGACTTTGTCCTGAGAGCCCTTGATCCAGCCCATTCTCCGTAAATGAACAGTCACAAATGGGTGACAGGAAATTAGTATGTGAAGGAACTGTGGAAAGAGGCATGTAGAAGTTACAGGAAGCTGGTGCTCTAGCTAATTACCTTTCTGTCCCCTTCAAGCTTATGGCATGTGTGAATTGCATGACTCAATTTGCAGTATCTCTTGAGGTGGTCTCAATTGTAACAGGTGTGCCAAATGTTGAGATTGCCGAAGGCAAGTGTATCACTTATATAAAAGAAAAACAGACAGTATCAATATACTTTTTGAAAAAGGACTCCTGGAAGGGCCAGTTAGCCATTGGAACTGATTCACTCAGAGTTGTGTGGGTCAGGGCCACCTGTGACACTTGAGGGCAGAGAGAACATAATGTGTATTGTGGATGATTATCAGTGAATTTTGGTGTTCTTTCATCAATAGAAGTATGTACATTTCCTAGCTTCAAAGAGGCTATCCTTGGTGGATGAATTTTGACACAGTGAAAATAAAGGTGGAGAATTTACTTCAGGAGAGATGGCATAACTAATTGCTTCAAAGGGCATTGAAAGGGAGTTTACAAATATAGGTTCACCATCTGAAAATGGTTGGATCTTCTGCCAAAGATTTGGTCCTAGATAATGTGGTCACTATGACTGTGGGTATTAAGAGGGCTCTATTTGAGGCATGCTTTGGTATTAAGTTTCATGTTGTCTATTACTTTCAGAAGTCATGCAAACTTATTATTGTGGGACACAACAAAATGTCTTTTGGAGATTGGTTTTTTGTATCCAACTATGTAATACTTGTTGGCAGAGATAATTTTCAGAGATTGGTATGCTAGAGGGGATTATTTCCAAGAACTTAGTTAGGCAGTGGATCCTTCAATGATCAAATACCCTGGAGAGAGTTTTGGAAACCTGTACAATATCACCATCAGACTGGGAGCCAGAACTTCTAGCACTTCTAGAGGATCCAACAGAAATTCAAGAATGATGTTGTGGGTGTAGATGATGATAATATTCCAGAGGATATGAATGGGATAATAGAGAATAAATCCTGAACCACTTCCTCCACCTTGGATCTTAATCCTGTCAAAATTTCAGGGGTTCTGCTATTGAAGATCTTCCTCCATAATGAGAAAAAAATGGTAGCTTCGAGATCCTGTCAATTTTAAGCATAAAGAACATTTAGTGAGCATAAGTTCTTGCTTGTCGTACTAATTTTTATGTTTAGTTTTCAATCTCGTTGTGTCTTATATATTTGTGTTTCCACACGTTATTTCACTTAACCATTTTCAGTGGATGATTGGAACTTCTAGTGAAAATTAAGCCCAGTTTGGATTCTGTAATCACGTTCACTCTTACACATATATCCCCCTTTCTAAGACTTTATAGTTGTTTCCTTGTGTATGTGCCCTATACCAGTACTTCAAAGCAACAACTCTTTAGAAATGCTTGGATGGCACTCAATCTTCTATTTCAAAAGAAACTCAATTTGGTTTTATAATTAAAAGAGGCCTCTTGCATAATATGTATCTTGAATGTTTTGTAGGCATGGTGGAAGCATAACATGAATATAATCTCTCCTTTCAACCTCAACATGAAAAATAATCATCTTTGTGAGTCATCAAACCTTAATCTTGTAGGATATTGTGATTGCCTCTCATGACAGCTCTCAAATTGTTTGTTGTGATGAAGATCTAGTCTAAACTTTAAATTTGATTCATGTCTTGTGGTATTTTGTCAAGAGTTATCAATTCTTTTGGTTGATGCTGATTTGATCAATTGTGATCTCATATCACTCGTCCGTGGAACTTGTGCGTCACCTATCAGTGTATTGGCTGATCTCATTCTAGGGAAACTGCCGAAAACTATAGAACTGGATGGGGGCTCATGGCAATGCTATGTAAAGATATTTGAGCCGATTTCTCGGGGAGAGGATCAAGGGGTTTCATGGTGATATGGCATGCAAACTACTTCTACACTACATTACCTGAATTGTTGTTTCAAGTCGATTGTGCTAGGTCAATCAGTGACTGTAATTTTAAGTTATTTGCCTGACTTTTGGTAATCTTTCCTTAGTCCTGTGCATGTATTCCTTTGTTTTTCCCTTCTAAATTTGCCATCTAGAGAAACTGCCTCAAACTATAGAGCTGGGTATTTCTAGACAATAGATCACACTCAAATTGGTGGTGGCGAACATGGGGGCTCATGGCAATGCTATGTAAAGATCTTTGAGCTCATTTCTCAGGGAGAGGATCAAATGGTTTGATAGTGATATGACATGCAAACTACTTTGTACAGCAAATTACCTGAATTCAAGTCGATTGTCTAATTCAATAAGCAGATCCTTTTTACGACAGACAGTAATTTTGAGTTAGTTGCCTGACTTTTGGCAATCATTCCATATTTCTTCATTTTTTCCCTTCTAAATTGGCCATCTAGTCGAATTTCTTTATATTTTGATGAGCAATTTGATATCTTACGTTCAAGGTAAGTTTTTGATTTTTATGAAGGTATTAAAGCTTGTATAATTATAAAAATTAATTCTGTATTTTTATTGGCATGGAAAAGTTACGTTTATGTTGCCATATCCCCTTTGAAACTTGAAAGCTCTTGCCATGTGGCGTATCAAGTTGGAGCGGTCTGGAAAAAGGCTGAAACTCATTTTACCCTGAAATATTGCAGGTGTTTCTCTGGAATATGGTGAGGAAAAGGATAATTTGCAGACATTAGGGGTTGTTATGCCAGGAAGATGGTGCAACTTGGTTCTTCAGGCTGGCAAGGGTGATGTAATCATCCAAGATATGGTGTGTATGGTGCTATTGTTTTTGTGTTAGTTGTACTAGACGATAACTGCTGAAACTGTAAGAACTTTAGATTTAACAAACTCTATACAGAAAGAGGCTAATACCCATGTCACGACAACTGGTGGTAATATAAACCTTGGTGAGTTTTCTTTGATAACATGCTTTAACTTGAAAATTCATCTGGAAACCTTACAATGCTTGCTTACTATCATGGGTTTTCCCAAAAATTTTCAATGTGTTTTTTAAAATATGATTAGGAGCACTGCGAGGAAATGAAGCTTTTTTCAAGTCTAGTGGAGGATCTATCATTGCTGGACTGGTATTTCATCTTGATAGTCTTCTAAACCTTCTCTTGGGGATAATTTGCAAATAAGTAAACGACAACATTATTGGTGTATGTTTTGATTTATAAGTTGAGCACAGTGACAATAAACTAGAAAAGTTGTATTGGAAACTGTTAGTAAAAGATCTAAAGTTTGAATGAAGTGGTAATTAAAGAATAAATTTATGCAATAGCCAATCACTAACGAAAGGTGGCTCAAAGGTTATGGTGCTACTATTCGTGACATTAATAGGGAATTGATAGAATGAGTGTTAAGGTTGTGCAGAACATTCACTTCAAATATTTCCCTGTTTCATTGTACCCCCCCGCCCCCCTGTCTTTGGAAACCCTGGAGGAAATAATTGGAGTGAAGAATTGGACGATGAAAAATAGAAAAGATGACACATTATGGCATATTGCGTTATTGCTGGCAAAGAATGCGTTTAATGTTTGCCATGTAATCAAATTGTATTGCAATCAACTAGAAATGGAAGCCATGTCTATAGAGAGTGGAGCATCTGAAGAGTACTGAATTGATGAACTGAGGTCAAGCACATTCTACTGACATAGCTTATGGTTATCTTTGCAGATTTCTGGTATTTTTGAGATCAGAACTGATGGTGGTAACCTCAGCTTAAACAAGGCTATCGGAACAGGAATGGATATAGATACTAATGGTGGAGAAATGATCATTGGTTCAGTCTATGGAGGAGGTAAAAGTAACTGCATAAATGTTCTCCCTGTGATTCCGTGACCTCTCTTTAGATATTACTGTTCTCATACAGGATGTGCAATATCTGTAGGAACAAATTCGAACAACAGATGTATTTTGTACATCTCTCTCCATTCATAGCTCTAAATCAACTCTAGGTTTTCAACCATTTTGAAAGCATTTATAATTTTTGAGTCTTCTGGAATTTTTAGATGTAAAACTCAACTCTGGACACGGCTGCATTGACATAAAACATATTCAAGCACAAGGAAAGGCAATTGTAAGCGTGTATCATATTTGTTTTGGATTATTTTGTATAAAGTAGATTTTCGTCTTTGATTATTATAGATTGGGAAATTACTGATTTCACAAAAAATTCACTTTAAGCAAGCTTTGTTTTTGAGATTGTCAAAAATACCATATTGATCTATATCAAATGAAGCAGAAATTCTTCTCTTTTACATGTCTTTTGTGTGCTTCCTTTTTGGGTTTGTCACAACTAGCTCTGCCCACATACTTAGGTTCTATAAATTTTTTTCTCTATAATCTTCAGTTTTTATTAATTATCTCGTTTAGGATCTCTGTTGATTACTATAGTTTGGATTGCATACAGGTCTCTAGTGATGGTGGGAATATCAAAATTGGTGGATTAGATGGGTATGTTATCATTTTTCTGGTTCAAATCAAATTTACTATGCAAATTTTCTCAGTAATAAAAGCTAATCACGAGATTTGTGTAATAGAAATGCTGAGATATTCTCCAATGGAGGCAATATTGAGCTGCAACTGTTAGAAAATGCCAAAGAGGTATGTGCCTCTGAACCCAGCATGGATTCTTTGGTGCAGATTATTCACCATCATAATTTTTGACACATTTTAGGTATTTCCATAGATAAAGATTGATGCTGGCATTGGAGATGTCACTCTATATGGAACCGGGAAGAATGATATTCAGGTAATTTCTTTATTTATATATAGTTTTGTTATTTCTTCATCATCATGAATGCATGTTAGGTAAATCTGTTATTATGCTCATTTTTTGGAGAAAACTTCTTTATCATGATTCAATTTCACACATCACAATTAATACTATTTCATTTTCTTGTTAAGTGTACTTACCGCTGTACATGTGGGCAGTGTTAATGTGTACTAAGTTTCTATCTATGTACTTATGTATGATGTTAACAGATACAATATACCAAGGAGCAGAGATTTTCAAGAAAAAATGAATCTAATGATGAGTCTGGAAGTAAGACTAAAGAAATTTATGGACCAAGAGTACTGATTTTAAGTTGTGGCCATGTGATAACAAGAGAGAGAAGCTGGTTAGATTCAGTCATGAAGAAGTAATATCTCATTAAAAAACCTTTTTGCACAGAAGACATTGATTGTTCTTTTTGAGAACAGAGTTGTAACAAAGTTTACTATATTAAAACTTCATTCATAACTTTTTACTATGTATAGGTATTTGTACAAGAAGAAAATAAATACAAATGAAGCTAAAAGGTTGTGTGTATGCACGCAAGAGAGAGACAACCATGTTTCCTACATTGACTGAATCAGATGAAGTCTAGCAAATGCTTATCGAATAAATGATATAGGACCCATTGTTAGTTGTTGTGCATCTTCATTTTTTTGATTGTAGGTAAATGTTACCAATTGTGTTTATAGTGAAAAATGGATATATAGAGTTTTACATGTATCAAGATTGAAACTATACACGATAACAAAAGTAAAGTTTTCTCAGTGGTATGTTCATGTTTTTTGGCTTTTGGATGGTGTGAAATGCATTAAACCCTTGGTGAGTGCAACTTTTCTCTTGTAGAAATGTTAATTGTACAAAATATCATGCACTAAGTGTTCAATGCAACTTGTAATCCATAAGTAACTGTACAAGCACATGTATGAAGCAAACCACATGATAAAAAATTGGCATGGCAAGGGAGTGGGTGACATTATCTTTCCGATTGCTAGTGTGAGAATTACGATGTGCATGGCTGTTGTCAACTTGTGCTGTAATGTGTTGGGTTAAGTTCGGCAATGAGCACAACCCTCGTGTTTACTCTAATGAGTATTTTAGTAATCGAAGCTGCGCGGGTAGCATCACTGAATACTACCACCTCTTTTCCAGCCAAAATTTAAAGAAAATAAATGAAACAAAATACTGATTGTCCTATTGCAAGAGGGGTGACAAAACAAGTTAAGTCATATGCCCACTACCTAATAAAGTTGGATTTAGATGTATGAGATGGATACGAGGCAAGTTGTGATGCAACAAATAAAGTCTTAAATAGATATGGAACGAATAAGGTTGATTTGGATAGCCTCCCTAAGATGTGAATGAATCGCATAAGTGATAGATAAGGGCATTGAACGATCACAAGAGCATCGGTGATGAACACATCAAAATACAACATGGTCATCAATAAATCGATAAACAATGACGCAAGAGCAACTCTAATACACAAAGAGAAGATGGGACTCAAGGTAAGAGGTGACTCAGAGGAATTGTTAATAACCTGTATGAACCCCACAATCAATCACCTATCTATGCTTAGTATTAACCATTATAATGCAAAGGAACCATAGTCTCCCGAGGCACAATACATTGAACCTGGTCGTTTATATGGCTACACATGAAACCAAAACCCGATTGGATTGTAACCATAGAATGAACCATTCGTATCATACGTGCATTCGCATTCGCGAATGATTCAATAATACGTGTATGGTAAATCATCTTAACGTTGGATTGGATACATAAGAATGGTATTGATTGAATCACATGTAATAGGTTTCAATACTTTAGAAATTATTAAAGTACTAAACATTAGAAAGAGAGAGAAAGAGGGAGACAGAGCAAGAGAGTGGCAGGTAGTTTCAATACTTTAGAAATGCTTAAAATACTAAACATTAGAAAGAGAGAGAAAGAGGGGGACAGAGCAAGAGAGTGGCAAGTGTTATGAGCTAAAGCTTCAAACTTCTATGGCAGTATTCCCAAGACCATTCACTTCCTTCTCTTTGTCCTCAGATTCTTCATATTCTTCATATTCTTCATATTTTTCTGATCATCGCCATCATCATGATGACTCTGATTCTGATTTTGTTTTTGAGGATCACCATGGTCCATGACTATCATTCATCTGATTATGAGGATCACCATGACTATGATTCATCTGATTCTCGTCGACATGGTGGATCAAGCTTCTGTTCTTCTTGCTCATCATCACGGTGTTCTTGAGATTAATGTTGGCTCTGAGCATGTCCCTAGCTCTAAGGATCTCCTCCCTCATCCTCTCCACGATCATGAGCCATACCTACTGCCCAGAGCTCCCCATTGCTCCCCATGAATTATACTGAGGAGGCTGAGATGTAGCAGAAACCATGGATCACTGCATCCATGGCCTGGCGGCAGAGTCGTTGTAAAGAAGAACGCCATAGCCATACCCGAAGACACAACAGAATCGTTGGAGAAATCATGGTCACCAAGATATGGCGGATGAGTGGCGTTTTGATCATGAGTAGCAGAAGAAGATTCATGAGGAGGAGGAGAGAGAGAGAGAGAGAGAGAGAGAAGTAAAAAAAAGTAAAAAAAAAGTAAAAAAAAAAAAGGAACACGTATTTTTCCCCTTTCCAACGTGTTCGTTTCCAAACGTATTCAAACGTTTGAATGCTACCACGAACACGAATATTACGTTCAATGATTGTAACAATGTGAATAATTGCATTCAACATCCATACATCATGTACACCTATCGCTGCGTTTCTTTCATGTGAGCTTCGTTTCCTTCCCGATCTTCTTCTCGAAGGTAAAGCTATGTTCTGCAATGTTTAGCTTTTATTTCTGCTACTCTTTTCGCATTCTGTTTATGTTGTTGCTTGTTGCTCATATCAATATCTTTGCTAACTACCACCACCATTTTGATTCATCTCCAACTCTAAAATTGAAAGGAGAAAATGAGAGTTTGAATGCGAGGAGAACAAATTGAGCATAAGTACATTAAAGCAGAAACAAATTGAAATTTATTTATTTACCAAGTGGATCCTTGATCTATATGATTATTAAATTTTCGTAATACTGCATAAGATGCTTCAATGGATTGGACTGCTTCATCTGTGTGATCATATTTGAAGCTCAAAAGTAGGGTTTCCATGAAACTGTTGTGTATATAATGAATTAATGAAGTGTTGATTTTCAATACAGACCCGCAAATGTTTTGGGTAATAATGGCTCTAAACTACCTACACTTAATAATTTGCATATAGTCAATTTATGATCCACTTTCGAAAAACTTTGAACGTGTGTCAGGCTTGATATGAGTAGATTCAAGGACTTGTAAGAGATAAATAGAGGCTTTTCCTATTAAAATTTTAGGAATACGAGGTTGAGAAACCTAGTTTTATGGAGAAAAAACATACACATTTGTTTTGGTTTAGACAAGGAAAAAGAGTTTGGAATGTCAGTCTTGCCCACGTTGCATTCCAAAATTATAAAGGATTCATCACACCATCAATTCTTGAATCACTTCAATGGAGGCTTAACATTTTTGTTCACTAAAAAGGAGGATCCTTGATTGAAGTCCTATGAAGGAATAGAATGACATTGACAGAAGATGAATTATAGAAATGAAAGTATAAGAGAGATTCAGAATGAAAGTTCAGATTCAGGTTTGGCAAAATGCTTATTTGAATATGCAACATATGTAGGGTGAAACCATAGGTCTTTCTTTTCTATCGTAAATTTTCATTCCTTTGTAGTTTTTCTTTTCTATGTTAAATTCTCTTAGTTTTAAATAAATGAAATTTGAATTTCTTTTCCCTTTTTATTCCAGTGCATAGAGAATTGAGCAATCAATGTATAGGGCCATTGTACAAGATGGTTTCAATAATGACGAACCGGAGAGCACCTTAAAAGTGGTAGAAAGATCAATACCAGATGCTAAACCAGGACATATTGTTGTTCAAATTAAACTTCGACCTATCAACCCGACCGATCTTGTTGCCATCCGCACTGGAAGGTACGCTCGGTATACAAACCAACCAATTGTTCCTGGTTCAGAAGGATATGGAATCATTCATAAGGTAAATTTCCGAAAAACTCTTGAATTTCCAAAATTTACCATAATACCTCCTTGTAGTAAAATACCCCTAAGAATTAAAAAATGACAATAATACCTCTTTGTAGTACAAAATTTACTACTAAGAGGGCCTTTTTGGTACATTACCCAAAAGATTAGCAATGTTTTGCCAAAAACTCAGGTCCATCATATAATTGAAGCTGATCATAAGTGATGTTTATTTTTGGTGCCATGATATCTTGTAGATTGGAGAAGGTGTACAAGGATTCAAACCGGGAGATCGTGTAGTGCCTTTTATGTGGGATAGCCTGCTACATGGAGGTGGGGGGTCATGGCAAGAATATGTATCTGTCAAGGAGAACATGCTTGCCCCAGTTCCGGATTCCATACCAAATGAAGTAGCTTCTCAATTCATCATCAATCCATGGACCGTTTATGGTATGCTGAAGGATCTTGCTGTGCCGAGAGGAGAGTATATTCTTCAGACTGCTGCTGGGTCTGTCCTAGGAAGGTAAAGAAATTTTGGAAGGCACCAAAATATCCTTAGTTTTTAGTATTTTTCCTGAGTGTCCAGTTTTTACTTGTTCCCCCAAATGCCTTTGGTCTAGAGCATTTATATATTGTATGGTCAATTTATCTACTTTTTCTTAATTATATGTGGTATTCAAGCAATGAAAAACTTAATGCATCCCGTTTTCCTTTCATCTTCAAAAGTCACCTGACAGAAAATCATGGACATTGGAAGAAATAAAGAAAATTTTGACTGTATTTAGGAGCCTCAGTGTGATATTTAAAATGTAGTTGTTCACAAACACTGGAAAATGCAGAATTCTCAAATCGTGCTCATTATGTCAGCAAAATGCTTTTGCCCTGATGTTCTTGGTATATTTTATAGGCAGATAATACAACTCGCTAAATACTGGGGTATTAAGACCATCAATGTAGTGAGACGAGCAGAGCAAATAGAGGAACTGAGATTGCTTGGTGCGGACGAGGCGATTTGCTCTACAACAGAAGGTGAAACTCTTAAGTGAAAATCATGCACTCTTGATTGTCTGGATTCGAAGGCACATATAGGGAGTTGTGCTAAACGAATGCTGTCCTCCATTGATAATCAGATATTGTTGCTAGGGTGAAAGAAATAACAGGCAGGAAACTTGCATATGGATCCCTTGATTGTGTTGGTGGTGTATTGACAAAGGTATGTTTTCCATAGAAACATATGTTGTTATTATTTGTTATGGGTTAACATATGTTTTTTCTTTAATTTTGTTGCATTTTTTCCGTGGGTAGAGTGTTCTTGCAAGCACGAGACGTGGAGGTCAAGTCTTTGTGTATGGTGTGCTTTCGGCAGATGAAGCAGTTATACGTATAAATGACCTTTTCAGACAAGTTCGTGTGACTGGCTGGATACTCTCTAATTACTGGGGTGTTGAAGAAAGACGCAATGAATTTGTGGAAGAAGTTTGGAAGCTTCTTGAGTCCAAAGTCTTAGAGCCATACACGGGGGCAGTATTTGATCTTTCAGATTTCAAGCTTGCTATTCAAAAGTCAGAAGAAGTAGGAAGGGGTGGCAAAGTGCTCTTGAAGAGTTGAAAAACACCAATTTTTTCCGAAAGACTATTATGTTAAAGTAATGCAAAGGTACCTTCATGCTGAATGTTAAGTTTATTATAGAAGAGATGGTTATGTTTTATAGTTTGCACAATGTCTTAACTAATTTAATGAAGGTAAAAGCTTATTGTCTTGTTTGTGCACGCGCATCCCAATTAGTAGTACATACATGGATGTGTATAAATCAAAATTTTATTCTATTAGTGATGTATGCGAATGGTCAGCCATGTCTTTTCTAACCCATACATGACATGCTTGAGTTCAAATGTTACCATGTCCACTACTCTTCCTTGGATGTCATCTCCCGTTTATGCATCTCTCTAGTGAAAAAGAGTTGTTATACAACACTAAAGATAAATGTTCATGAGGTCACTTGATATATTGGAAAGCTCATTGGTAATCATATTCTAGTGGCTAGTATGTTCAACAAGGTATTGATGAATTTCCTTGAGTAAATATCTTGGTTAAACCATCACATGGAGTGGGTTGAGGCAATAATCGCATCCCATAGATGATGTTAGTCTACCATGGATGGTAATAATTTATCTAATCTCACTCTCATAGACTTTTTTGAGATTGATCTTTGGATTGATCTTTAAGAGCTTAATAATGTAGATTGTCTAGAAGTTCTTATATATGTAATGTGTAACTTCAATATTTCAGACTTCTTAAAAAGTACACATGAAAAAAGATGGGTTGATTGTAATGTGTTTGGAACATCCATCTAACATTCAATAGGCGAAAGAAATAAGTTACATCAATACGTAACCTTTTAAATGTGTACATATTGTAACTTAGAAATTGCTAATGATTATGTGGACATGGACATCTGGTTGGCATCTCATACAAGCTCAGATAGAATACACAACTGAATCAAAGTGGACAAGTTCCATTCTTTCATTCCAAGAATCCAATGGCAAGTGTAATTGTTAGTCTACCCCTTTGTGATTGCCAAATAAACTTTTCTCCGGCTATAGAAATGTTAATGAGTGCAAATAAATCATGCACTTAGTGTTCGATGCAATTCGTAATCCATAATTAAATGTAAGAAGCGCATGTACAAAGCAAACCACATTATCAAATATTGGCATGGCAAAGTAGTGGGTGACGATATCACAAGGGGGTGACAAAACAAGTTAAACATATGGGCACTAATTAATAAAGTTTGATTTAGATGTATGAGATGAATATGAGGCAACTTTTGATGCAACAAATGAAAGTGTTAAATTGATATAGATCAAATAAGGTTGATTTGGATGGCCTCTCCAAGATGTGAATGAGTTGCATGAGTGATAGAGAAGTTTACAAGCCCACTGGTGATGAACACATGAAATAGGACATGGTCATTGGGTAAACAAGGAGTCAAGAGCAACTCCAATCTCTAAGGAACTAATACACAAAGAGGATGGGACTCAAGGCAAGAGGTGACTCAAAAGGTATCGATTGTAGCTCAAACCGCCTCTTACTAAATTGTTTGAATCCCACAATTGATCACCCACCACTCTATCCTTTGCATTGGCCATTCTCATGCATAGGAACATGCCTTCCATCATAGTTTGAGGGGAACCATACATTGAACTTGGTCGTTTATATAGCCATACATAAAACCAAAACCCTATTAGATGTATAAGTTATAACCATGTGAACATCAGAAAAATTGCGTTCAAAACCCGATCCCCACGCATGTATATGTATACATATACTAGTCATTTATTTGGCCACACATAAACCAAAACCCTATTAATTGAGACCACATGAAAAATTACGTTCAACACCGTGCCCCGCACGTATCCATACATACACACACATACATATACACCTCTCGATGCCTTTCTTTCCATGTGGAACTTGCTTACCTTCCCAATCTTCTTTACGATAGGTAAAGCTCTGCCCCTGCAATGTTTTAGTTTTCTTTTACCCCTCTTCTTTTTGCATTCTGTTTGTGTTGTTGCTTGTTGCTCATATCAAATTATATCTTTGTGATGTACCACCACTATTTTCATTCATTTCCAACTCCAAAATTGAAGCGAGGAAATGAGAGCTTGAATATGGTGACAATATATTTAGTATAAGTACACAAGAGCACAGATAAATTAACGTTTTATTTTTTTACGAAGTGGACCATTGATTTATACGATTATCACTTTTAAGTAGCATTGCATAAGATGCTGATATGGATTGGACTGTTTCATCTGTGTGCTCATATTTGAAGCCCAAAACTAAGGTTTCCATGCAACTGTTGAAGTGTCGATTTTCAATATAGACCCTCAAACGTGTTGGCTAATAATGACTCCAAACTACCTAGTACACATAATAATTTGCATATAGTCAATTTGTCATTCACTTTTGAAAAGCTTTGAACATGTTTCAGGCTTGATTCTTGTTTAACCCCAAAATGAGTAGATTTAAGCACTTGTATGAGATCAATAAAGGCTTTGACTGAAAATACAATCGAAATTCGCACTATACTAAAGTTTTCCTATTAAAATTTTAGGAATATGAGGTTGAGAAACCTAGTTTTATGTAGAAAAAACATACACATTCTTGTGGTTTAAACAAGGGAAAAGAGTTTTGAATGTGAGTCTTGCCCACATTTCACAGGAAAAAATGCTCTATGATGTGAATAACTATGCATATAAAAGAAGTTAGTAATGCGCTAACTAATCCAGTTAAAGAGTTGTCAAAGTGAATGTGCATGACTTGTTACCAAAATTATAAAGGATTCATCACACCATCAATTCTTGGATCACTTCATTGGAGGCTTAACTTTTTCTTTCACTAACAAGGATCCTTGATTGAAGTCCTATGAAGGATTGATCACACCGTTGATTCTGTAATCCTTTCTTTTCTATTGTAAATTCTCTTTTCTTTGTGGTTTTTCTTTTCTATGTTAAATTTTCTTAGTTTGTGAAAAATGGAAATTGAATTTCTTTTCCCTCTTTATTGCAGCGCATAGAGAATTGAATAAACAATGTATAGGGCCATTGTACAAGATGGTTTCAATAAGGAGGAACCAGAGGGCACCTTAAAACTGGTAGAAAGACCAATACCAGATGCTGAACCAGGACATATTGTTGTTCAAATTAAACTTCGACCTATCAACCCGACTGATCTTATTGCCATCCGCACTGGAAGGTTTGCTGAGTATACAAACCAACCAATTGTTCCTGGTTCAGAAGGATATGGAATCATTCATAAGGTAAATTTCCGAAAAACTCTTGAATTTCCAAAATTTACCATAATACCTCCTTGTAGTACCTCTTTGTAAAAACCTTGACAATAATACCTCTTTGTAGTACAAAATTTACTACTAAGAGGGCCTTTTTGGTACAATACCCAAATGATTAGCAATGTTTTGCCTAAAAACTCAGGTCCATCATATAATTGAAGCTAATCATAAGTGATCTTTCTTTTTGGTGCCATGATATCTTGTAGATTGGAGAAGGTGTACAAGGATTCAAACCGGGAGATCGTGTAGTGCCTTTTATGTGGGATAGCCTGCCGCATGGAGGTGGGGGGTCATGGCAAGAATATTTATCTGTCAAGGAGAACATGCTTGCCCCTGTTCCGGATTCCATACCAGATGAAGTAGCTTCTCAATTCATCATCAATCCATGGACCGTTTATGGTTTGCTGAAGGATCTTGCTGTGCCTAGAGGAGAGTATATTCTTCAGACGGCTGCTGGGTCTGTCCTAGGAAGGTAAATATCCTTAGTTTTTCGTATTATCCTTGAGTATCCAAGTTTTCCTTCGTCCCCAAATGCCCTTGGCCGAGAGCACTTATATATTATATGGTCGATTCATATACATTTTCTTAATTATATGTGGTATTCAAGCAATGACAAACTCAATGCATCCCGTTTTGCCTTCCTTTCATCTTGAAAGGTAACTTGACAGAAAATCAGGGACATTGGAGGAAGGAAATAAAGAAAATTTTGACTTTATTTAGGACCAAGCCTCAGTGTGCTATTTAAAATACTGGAAATTTACAGAAATCTCAAATCGTGTTCATTAGGACAGTGAAAATGCTTTTTTGCGTGATGTGCTTGGTATATTTTATAGGCAGGTAATACAACTCGCTAAACACTGGGGTATTAGGACCATCAATGTAGTGAGACGTCCAGAGCAAATAGAGGAACTGAGATTGCTTGGTGCGGACGAGGTGATTTGCTCTACAACAGAAGGTGAAACTCTTAAGTGAAAATCATGTGCTCTTGATTGTCTAGAGTTGAAGGAACATATAGAGAGTTTCTAATTTATTTTTTTGTTCTGAACGGATGCTGTCGTCCATTGATAATCAGATATTGTTGCTAGGGTGAAAGAAATAACAGGCAGGAAACTTGCATACGGATCCCTTGATTGTGTTGGTGGTGTATTGACAAAGGTATGTTTTCCGCAAAAGCATATGTTATTATATATTCGTTATGCGTTTTAACACATATTGAAAATGGGGATGGAATGTTTTTTCTTTAATTTTGTTGCATTTCTTCCGTGGGTAGAGTGTTCTTGCAAGCACAAGAAGTGGAGGTCAAGTCTTTGTGTATGGCGTGCTTTCGGGATACGAAGCGGTTATAGGTATAAATGACCTTTTCAGAAAAGTTCATGTGACCGGTTGGGTTCTCTCTGAGTACTGGGGTGTTGAAGAAAAACGCAATGAATGCGTTAAAGAAGTTTGGAAGCTTCTTGAGTCCAAAGTCTTAGAGCCATTCACTGGGGCAGTATTTGATTTTTCAGATTTCAAGCTTGCTATTCAAAAGTCAGAAGAAGTAGGAAGGGGTGGCAAAGTGCTCCTGAAAAGTTGAGAACCTCCAAAACTCTTCCGAAAGACTATAATATAATGATAAAGCCATAAAAAGTAGCTTAATGCTCAATGTTAAGCATATTATTCAAAATAACTAATGAAAACATGCCGCATGAACACCTCCTACACATGTATTATAGAATCTATGGTTATGGTTTATGGTCTGCACAATGTCTTAACTAATTAAATAAAGATAAAAGCTTATTGTCTTGTTTGGGCACGTGTATCCCAATTATTAACGCACATGGATGTGTATAAATAAATTCTTAAGTCTTTATTTTCGGGAAAAAATAAAAAATGTTCATTCTATTAGTGAATGTGATGTATGCTATTGGTAAGCCAAGCCATGTTTTTACTAACCCATACATGACATGCTTGGGTTCAAATGCCACCATGTCCACTACTCTACATTGCATGCCATCTCCCTTTTATGCATCTCTCTTGTCAAAAATAGTATTGTTATACAACACTAAAGATACAGATTCACGAGGTCACTTGATATGTTGGAAGATCACCGTCAATCGCATCCTTCTAGTGACAAGTATGCCAAACACAGTATTGATGAAGTTCCTTGAGTAAATATCTTGGTTAAACCATCACATGAGGTTGGGAGAGACTATGACCACATCCCATTCGTCATGTGAGTCTCCCATGGATGGTGATAATATATCTAATCTCCCTCTCAAAGACTTTTCTGATATTTCTCTTTGGATTGATGTTTAAGAACTTAATAAAGTGAATTGTCTAAAAGTTCTTATATATAATGTGAGTAAATATCTTGGTTAAACCATCACATGAGGTTGGGAGAGACTATGACCACATCACATACGTCATGTGAGTCTCCCATGGATGGTGATAATATATCTAATCTCCCTCTCGAAGACTTTTCTGATATTTCTCTTTGGATTGATGTTTAAAAACTTAATAAAGTGAATTGTCTAAAAGTTCTTATATATAATGTGTAACTCAAATACTTCTGAAAAAGTATACATGAAAAATGATCAATTGATTATAGTGCGTTCGGAACATCTATCTAACATTCAAGAGGTCAAAGACAATAATTTTAAATGTGCAACCTTTTAGATGTGTACATATTCTAACTTGGAAATTGTGAATGATTATGCGATGATGCAAAAGAGATGTTATAATCCTAACAATTAAATGGACATTTGGTTGACATATTGTACAAGCTCAAATAGTATACCCCTATATTTTATTTTGCGTTTTTCGGAAATTGTCTTCTAACACATTTATAATAAAGAATATCTTCTATAATATGTGCACCATTTGTTCTTACGATATGTATTGTTTAGTCTCGTTTCTCTGTAGTTGGGATATATGTAAGGTTCCCTTATTAGAAATGTCAATAGTTGTACCCAAAAGTGTAAAATTTTATGCTAAAGCCTAATATCCAAAGCCTTGTCTAATAACATGATCCAATAGATCTCTCACTATCTTTGAGGCATTTTTTTATGAAGATCAAAATGTTTCAAGCGAGAGAACCAAATTGTTACGGGATCTAATAAGCAAATTCAATTCTAATCATAAAAAAAAATTCATCATATTTGACATTGAAATTTGGTCAAAACCACAACAATCTTTATTGACACAATTGACTATAAATAAAACAAATTTGTCAAATAAGTACGGATTTGGCAAATTGGCATGACAATGTGTGTATGTATCTTTAGGGTTTAGGGAGCATCCCAAGTGATATTGTTCATCAAAGTACTGAGGGTTTTTCTCAAGACTAGTCAAATCATGTTGTTTTTTGGTGTAATGTATTTCTATGTGTATGTCCAATGACTTAGTCTATGTTAAACATGTATGGATTTGTTACACGTAGGTTTTTGTGGGTGATATGACATGGAGAATTTGTGTTGGTGATCTCAAGCTAATTTTATCAAGAGGTTTTATGACAAATTCAAGATCAAATGCAAATCGTGGGGCTTGAATCTCCAACTTTAATGTTGCGTCTGATTGAAGTCATGCATTTTCACTTGGGGAAACTTGTGAATCTATTAACAATCATTTGTGGCTAAGTCTCGGTCTAAAGTTCCTTGTTTGATGTATAGAGACAATGTTTTAGCACATGATGTCTTCTCAATTGATATTCTATTATCTACATCTGGCTTTGTTGCCCATTTTATGTTGTCGATCTAGGAGAAAATAATCTAACATTGACATAAGGAAAACCTTGTTGTTTGAAACCAAACGTTCTTTTAGATTCATCAAGGTGAAGTTTGTATAATTTTAAAGTATTTTATGATGTATATATGTTGGTTTAAAAACGCAATAGTAAGATATTGCATCAACCATGAATTTATATACAATTTTAATATTCTGATTCAATTGCTTACTACACAAGTTTTCCTTAGTGCCTTGAGTTTGTACCTTTGGTTTATCCATGAGCTGAGCATGTTGAATATGAGGTTGTGCGGTAGATTGCATGTTATTAATTTTTGGGGTCTATGGCCAATGGTGGTTATAGAAGTTACAACATTATAAATTTGATTAAATCAACTTTGTTATATATATAGAATGAATTGTTCTCGGAAAAATGTATAGGTATCTTAGATTAGTAGTTACCTTGATAAAAAAAATGTAGCTACACACTTAGGACTACATAAACAATCAGTTTTTCCTAACTTATTTCTTCAAATTTTAAATACAATTAGACTAAACATTAACATTTTTTAAGAGACACAAAATAAATAAATAGATAAGAGTGTTTATGACACAAATGTCACCTAACACGATATGTGACCATAATCGAGTACACTTTGGCTATATTGATAAGTCGATAGATCTAATATTCCTTTGATTGGGATCCAGTCTAATGATCTACTATCCTATCACATCCATGGGCGATGATGACGATATGTAGCCATTCTCCAAGAATTAGATATTAGTTATTTTACACAATGCTACTTGGATTTCCAATGTGATTGATTGCCTCAATTGATACAATTTTCTCAATGGCTTTTCGTATAAACACTTAATTAGAAAAAGAATGAATACAATATATGAGACACATGTAGATTTCAGTCAAACATGGATTTTACATTTGTGAATTCACTAAAGAATTTACACTTGTCTATTAGTCTTTATAAATATCCTAGAGCTGTATTTTAATACTGACTATTTTAAGATTGGTAATTTCAATACTATATATGCTCTTTTTCCATCATAGGTACAACCTAATAAAACTTGTTCCTTGGTAGCAACGTAAAACTTTTGGACACCTTTTGTGTTTGGATGTTCATACATGCTAGCAAGAATTTCTCACATATTCTTGTCTTCTACTCAACAATGTCAATTTGTTATTACACTATCACATTTATAGCTAAGAGAAATGGAAATGTATTTTCTCACAAGTTTCACGTTTATGTGTAGCTGATGCATGTATGGAATTTATGGCCATATGGTGTGTTTTTTTTCCAAAATAAAGCTACTTTCCCATTAGTTAGGAAGGATTATTACAAGGAGACTATACAAGGAAGCTTATACACAAAACGGGGAATCTCCCTCCGATCAAGATCAAGAAAATGAGACTACTTACATAGTTTTTCAAACTGACTACCTAAAGTAAGTAGATACCTATACCTAAAAGCAGTGGCCATATGGTGTTATGTTTGTCCTCATGATCATACATGTATCTAGCTATTATATCACAAACGTGAAATTTACTGGATTTCTGTGAAACCATTTGACATATCCATGGGCTTATATGTAAGCAGAATTCATTAATATTGAGTTTCGTGATAGTGGTGTGATTGTTTAATGGCTTAAAAATGTAGTGAACACAGTTTTTTAATACAAAAAGACAACCTTATTCATATAGGAATGAAATTATCGAACCTTTTCCACATGGTGCGTATGAATTTGAAGTGAGGACTCTAGACTCTAACCATAAATTATGTCTGAAAAGAGAACTAAGAAAATAAAAATAAAAAAACCTGCATAGAATTGTCCCGATTCCAACATTTCATTTGATCAAGAGTGAACGAAAGTTCTCTATATGAAGTAGGGTTTTTTTATGCTTAGATATGTTATATAACATAGAAAATTTACTTTGTACCCATTCCTAGAAGCAACTCCAAAGCTCGTGTAAGTTTATTCAAGAGAACTTTGCAATAATCATATTTAGAGAACTATCACATATATTAAGCTTAGATAAGAATTCAACTTATGACAAATTTGAAAAGCCCGCCATCATGGTTACAATTGGCATATGCAAGATTAAGGTTTATTTTTATGTGTGTAAAGAACATGTAAATATGTGTTAGTAAGGGACAAGTGTGTCGATAGCTTACTAATGTGAAAAGATGTGAAATGTTTTGTTGGCTTGGATGACATGCGAGCTAGTTTTTCAAATTATAATGAAAGGTTTCTATGCTCTCTATCAATCATCAATGTGTCGCTTCATGTATGGTTAAAGAAAAATAGTGTCTTGTGGCATAGATTGAGAATAGATCATTCAAAAGTTGAAAGCATTGTATGAGCAAGCAAAAATTGCTACAATAGCAAGAAGCATGTGATGTGTCTAAAAGTTACGCTTAAAAGCGATCAAGATAAAACAAACAATAGCAAAATGGAATCAAAAATATATACAATGAAGCCCAATATCATGTTGATTCTTCCATTCTTTGAAAATAATCGTGAGTGGGTTATGAAGATCACACCTTAGGTCTACTAATTCCCATGCAACATGAATGAAGGGGCATTGATGTAAGAGATGATCAAGTTTTTCCTATCCTACATGAACTAACACATTCATTGCCCCACCCCATGTGACAGTTGAACAAGGGATGCTAGTTGTGTCAAAGAGTTAGCAAACTCACTTTGTTGAATGCCGTTAGTTATTAAAAGGAATCATAAGAGGGGGTTTAGAAGATGAAGAAAAGGTCAAGCTCCCAAAATGACAATTGTGTAGAGTGTAGAAAGGAAGCCCTCCCTTTCTTACATTTCTCTTTGGATGTTGAAACATCTTCATCATCATCCTTGGACTTGAGCCCGAGAAGTCAAGGCAACAAAGCCAAGTTAGCAAACTATTGTTCCTTCTTTGTATCCTTTCGGTAAAGAAAAATAAATAAAAGATATCGATCACATTGTGGTGTATGAGAGCAAATTGCAAGAGGATTGAGTTTACCTTTTGTCATTTCTAGGGTTCCAAGGCTTTGATGTATTTGTGCATCACATCTAAAAGCACTTGAATTGTCAATGAGATAATTATTTGTTGCACTTTGAACTCTTATTTCTTATTTCTTCTTCTGCATCTCTCTCTCTCTCTCTCTCTCTCGTTCCGCCTTAGATATGAGAGAAGACTAAGTCTAACCAAACAAGACATTACGTTGTTTGAAGAAAGAAAGACTATTTTAATGAAAAGGTCTATTGTTTTTTATCCTAGAAAGTAGGCTTTTCAAATCCTTTGACATTAATCTTCTCAAAACAATGCACTATAAAAGTCTGGAATTTCTTGAATAAAAAGAGGTTTAAATTATTCACTAAATCAATGTCCTCGTTTATAAAAAAAGAGTAAAGCAAATCTATTTTTTCATCTTGGATGTAGGCTCTACGGTAGGTGTCACTAAATAATATAGTGTCTCTATAGAGCCAAACAATATTTAGAACCAAACTTTTTTTTGAGAAAGGGAGACCTAAATAACTGAATAATGAGTGGACCTATCTTTGCAAAGTTAGAACTTAGGATTCATAAAAACTAAAGAGTGGGATAAAACATACAACTTACTCACATAAACCAATACGTTTTTATACATCTTTTGTATAAAACACAAGTTTAGAATTTCTCGAGAGACGCAAACATAACTTGGTTTATCCTCCCAAGCCCCCATGATTCGGAGGTTACATTTTCATGTAAGGGTTACTTTGTAAATGACATGCAAACTAATCTAAAGTGTGTCCACCTCAAAACATGGAGAATTGTTTTCGGACCTTCAAAAGCAATGGATTTTGCCAATTTATCCTTTGTTGAACCCTCGGATAGCATTTCTCAAACATTGTATACTTTTTTAATATGTATATATATATATGTATACATATACACCTATGTAGTATGCATCACTTAAGCCTATATTTTATAGAAGTTAAAAGATATGCCATTAATGACATTGGATCCTCCTATAGTGTTGAATGTACAAATTTATTCAACCCTAGCATTTTTAAATGTCTTTTGCATCTCTATCTAACCAAAATTTCCAAGTCTCCCCCCCTCCCCCCCAAACTCCCATATTTGCTCTTCTTCGCTATGATAAACCACAAAGCTTTGTTATGTAGTGGACCAATGGGCAACAACTTGTGACGACTCCGAGTTTGGGTCACAAGAAAAGTGGTTTTTAGCTTGAGTCCCAAGGGCCAATAGACAAGGTTGGTAGACTTCAATAACTCTAAGACCCTAGATTCAATAATCACCCTTCACATGTGAGAACGAAGATATGGGTTTTTTAATCCCTTTCTATCATGTTGTCAATCAGTCTATGTTTGGTAGGAAATGATGTGCTTTATCATAAAATGCCATGACTTAAACAAATGTTCTTGGAGAACATTTTTTGGATGCGCCTTTCAAATTGGATAACAGACCCTTCGTCTTGTTATTTTCGTGGACATACATGACAATATCATCTTGATGAATACACTCTTTGAACAACAAAAAATTATGTTCATAAACAAAAGTGCAACATTGAACATAATGAAGCATTTTTTGTTTAATTATAGTGATTATACATGCTTGTTCAATGATATAATGGGTTTTACAATGGGTTATGCCATCTATATTGCTCATATAAACTTATTTTAGGAAATATGAATGATTCACCTTGCTCCAAAGTGTGGGTCCATTCATCTTTACTATACCTATTGCTTCTTCATTAATGCTATACATATGTATATGCTAGGAGTTATGAACTATATGATTGGTATCACCAATAATAATTTCATACTCAATTTATTGGCACTAATGATCTGAAAATTAAGTTCCATTGCTTCATAGTCTTAAGGTAGGAATCTTGAACAACATAAAGTTTCATGAAAAATACCAAGGGTATAGTTTATATTAGCCCATGAGGTATATAATAAGGGGTATTTTGATATTACATACTTTGTTCATTTCATGTTCAATAATGATAGATTATTGTTTGAGCCTTAAGATCTTCATTGATTTGAACATTGAGGATGGACATGTGAAATGGCATCCATTAAGTCCATTGGTACCAAAAAAGTTGTTGGCTTTTAAAAGTTGATGGCTTTTAGTGTTAAATCCTCCGAACAAATCTATAATTTAGTCTACGGCTTTAGTGCAACAATTTTTTTTTCATAAAAGATAGATAGTTTTGAGTATAACATAAGACTTGTAAAACTTGTTAACCCATCAAGAATGCTACTTGTTTATAAATTTCTTGTTTATGAAGATTAATCAACATCACAAATAAATACAAACTAAGCACATACATGGTCTTAACATAATAGTTGGTTCTAGAAAATAAGTGTGAAATGTAAATATTCAATTTCAATGGATGCATGCATGCGTCTATAGGTATGTGTTATGTGTGTGTTCACTCACCAACATTCCTGCAATTACACAATCTATTTCGAAAATGAATATCATTCAATTTCTATGAATACATTTATTTTTCTGACAGTAGGAATAACCAAGTTGTGTCTACATACAAGATGGTCCTATATGTAAGATGCCGACTTTAATTGTTCAGATTGCTCACGGAAGTAGCCAACTCTCTTTTAAATGCATAACATCTTCGTGTGCATAGAGGAATGTAAGTATTGAACCCTTTTCACCTAGTGGTGATAAATTGGAGCATATAATCTACATGGATAATAAAGAGCAATGTGAACACTTCTTTAATACATGTAGCTTTATATCCTTGGGAGAACTCAAAATCTTGTTGGAGAAAAGTACTATACCGTCTGCATTTATGTATGGTCACTCCAAGGAATAAACAAACTCGCAAATGCTCTATAGGAGCAATAAAGTAGAATGATTCAATGCATACAATGCCTACATAAAGTCAATCAAACACGTTGCTACTTGAACACAAGTGAAAGGGTAGGTGAGAACTTCTAAAGAGTATGTTTATGCAAAATAGAGGATGCTACTACCTACCTTATTACCTTAATTCCACCATCCCTAAGTCTTCTAGTGACATGGTATTCTTTCCTAGTTGAAAAACACGTAACCTTGTCATGGTGCCTTAATGTTCCTACCACATATGTGTGCAATCTATTTTCTAAGTTACCCTTACTGTTGATCGAAACAGGAGTTCCAAATTAACAAAGAGGCTCATATCATGTAGCAAGTCAACAACATTTTATGCGGGATGATCAAATAGTAGTGATGTGTACATATATGTATTTTAAGAGCAGTAAAGACACAAATACTTTTTTGGGAAAAAAAGAAAACACAAATACTACACATCCGTGACTTTTTGTGTTATGTCCATACAAGGAGAAACTTAAAAGACAAATTATACATCAAGTAGTGGGTACATTAAGGGTGATCGGATACCTTTTATGGAATTGCATCAAACATCTTGACTTTTCTTCTTCTTCCACATTAATGTCTGACATACAAACATCAAGCTCCAAGTTAGACTTTAGTGATAGATATGTCAACAAGTGTTAATGCAAAATCGAAATTCAAGGCAACATACTTGAGGAACTACATTGTTAGAACAAGGACCATGTTTGTGGTGGCTAGAACACTCTGTCTTTTTCTAATTAACCATGTTTGTTATGGCTCTACAATGATATCATAAGGACTTGATTGGTGCAATTATAAACATGCTTTTCAATCAATATGAATTCACATCATGACAAATGTGAGTGATAGACGATGATTTGAGGCCACCTAGTTGCCAGACTAAATTTCGATGAGTGCAAGATTAAGATTTACGTTTTCCATTTTCTATTTCATAGCTTTGTCTGAGTACGATGCACTCACTTTGTTGATCAATGTGCAGAATGCATTGATTTTTGTGAAGAGATGTATCATGTGAAATTTTTTGGTTTGACTTCAAGAGCCTAGAGTTAGTTTTCTTGAATGATTAATATATATTGTATCAAGATGACTGAGTTTGATTAAATCAAAATAATGATTGTGATAGATGACATAGATCAATCAAAATATGCAGAAGCATGTGTTGTGTCTACAACTTACACTTAAGACAAGCAAGTAAAACACAAAGGAAATAATAATTTTATTGATTCACAATGGCCCCCTTTGACAACTTGTTTTCACTTCACATGGTAGCATTAGGAATGAGTTATATGCACAAGACACATGCAAATGTCCTAGTTCTGTCCCATTAAGTTGAGCAAATTATAAGAGCTAACAACTTGTTTTCGTATATGCTCTTCAATTTCTGAAAAGAGAAACAACTCTATTGCAACCTTACCGATGGGTTGTGTGTCTGCATGCCTTAAGATTAACAAGAGGAGGTATTGCGTTTGCTAACCAACAAGGAACTCAACAATGGCTTGATATCCACATTGATTGTGGCGCAAAATCATTGGGCATGGAAAACGCGGGCTACACAAACAACATGTTTGGGTTTTGGATTGATCAATTGAGGATGCGAGATTGTGGAGGTGGAGAAGGGAGAACCCTTAGGGCCAAGGATTGTTGATACCCATTTTAAGCCATACATAATTGACGTTCAGAAATCATCATCAACGTTACTAGGCAACAGCTTTGTTCATTCCCTAATCCTATATAGGCTACTACTACATCTACTACTACTACTACTACTACTACTACTACTAAAGAAAGCACCCCCTAAAAAAAAAACCTCACCACAGAGAGTTTCAAGGGAAAGAAGAGAGTGTTTTGTTGGCAGACAAATTCTGTGAGGCAAAACGAAGTACAAATACTCTCTCTCTCTCTCTCTCTCTCTCTCTCTCTCTCTCTCTCTCTGCAAGCCATCGTCTCCACCTGAAAGCCATTAAAGCTCTGCACTGCAAACACATCAAATTGCAACACACTCCCCGCTCGGGGCGTGACTCATGGCCCTCTCTCTTCCTCTTCCTCCTCCTCCTCAATCCTGATCCCAACAATACATACATACATACATTTTCCTCACCTCCCCTCTCATCACCATAGCTATGGACCACTTGTTGTGTGCAGAAACTACTACAAGTTCCTCTTCTTCTTCTTCTTCTTCTTCTTTGGCAGCACCTTCGGCCACAGAGCAAGCATATGCGCTGAGATGGCCTCTTCGCCCTCCTCCTCCTCCTCCTCCTCCTCCTACTCCTCCTGTAGCTGCTGCGAGCTTCCCAGTCAGCAGCAACACTAACAAGAATACCACTAACTGTAGTAACCTTCTTCATCCCATTACCGACACAACAACAACAACAACAACAATGCCAGCCGACATCTTTGCCCCCCTGAAACCACCCGAGACGCTGCCTTCCCCTCCTGCCCACGCCCACGCCCACGCCCATCGCCACCTACTACTCAATACTCAAAAACCTCCTGTGGACCCCCCCATTCCTCCTGTCTACGCCGCCTCTTCTTCCTCCTCTTCCTCCTCCACCGATCACGAATACCCTCGTTTTGGCTCCAACCCTTACAACCGCATTGTAGACTTGGCTTCCACCCACGGCTTAATGGCGGCGGCGACTCCCACTTCACACCCATTTGGTGGGGTTGCAGGCACGCCATATCCTCCTCCTTCTCCTCATGGCTTTTCCTCAACCAACGGCCGCCGTTTCGCCCCACCACCGCCGCCAGCTTTCGAAGCAGATGAAGACAGAGTGTTCCAATATCATCCGCCCGCATCTTTTGGTCGCCGCGTCCATGACTTCCCAGCATATCATTACGAGCAGCTCTTTGGCATGCCCCCCACAGATTCAGCATCTGATCAGCACCATCATTCTCGTCTTCTTCATTCTGTGCTGCCACCGCCACCACCACCACCACCGGTGTCCAACAATCCTCCGAGCCTCCTCCGCCATGACAATTTCTCTGCTGTGCCGGATGTGAGAACTCCTGTCAGCGCCAGCAAGGCCTTTGATCAAGATCACTTCTGTGATGTCGGTGCTGATCCCCTGTTGCGTTCTGTCGGCAAATCTCAATCCATGAGGGCTTTATATGAAGAGAATGCAGCGCTTCGCCGAGCCCTGTATTCGATGAGGGCTGCCACTGCTAGAGGTATGGATCCATTGGCTGAAGTAGTAGTAACCAACGCATCATCATCATCATCATTATCATCAACATCGGGAATCTCAGATCATCGGTGCATCCTCAGCGATACGAGCGAGGGAAGAACTCTTTCGATGAGAGAGAGAGGGAGGTGGGCGGCTATACCAGAGGAGCTGCTGATTGGCGGCAGATATGGTGATCCTCAGCATTCTTCAGTATGGAGTGGTGGCCATGGCAGACATCCCAACTATTATCAACTATCGCCGTCGCCGTCGTGTCTGCATCATCGAGCTCAGTATGTGAGCCAAGGCGCTCGCCATCATCCAGCTCCGTATGGATGGAATGTGCCGAAGGGATCAGGTGCGAGTAGGAGTGGCGGCTATAACTATCAACCACGAAGCGGCGGAGGCGGCGCCATCTGGTCATCGGTGGTGGTGGAGGAGGAGGAGGAGGAGGAAGTGGCGGAGCAAAGGTATGGCGATAGTGTGAGGGAATCGCAGGTGCAACCCACATCTCTACAGCAGTTGATTAAGCAGAGTTGCAGAAGCCCCGTTAGAAATGAGCAGAGGCAGAGGCAGAGGCAGAACGTGAATGAATGGCGAGATTCAGCTTCGCCAGGGAGGCATGGGAGTACGGGAAAGCCCAAGAAAGCAATGGGAGGTGGGGGAGGTGCAGGTCATCATCATCATCATCATCATCATCATCATCGGAGGAGTAGCAGCAGCTCGTATAATAAAAGCAGCGTCCCAGAGGAAGAGAGTGAGTGTGCGATGTGCGGAGGGAAGCTCCAGATGATGGAGGCGCCTAGCCGAAACAGCCTGCTTATTCTTCCACATCCATCGGGAAGGAAAGCGGCGGGGCTACCCCTCCGCCTATGCCCGGCCTGCCACCCGGCTGCCGCCACCGTCTCCACCTCCTCTTTCATCGCCACATCGCCGCCGCCATCATCGCCTCCTCCTCCGCCGCCCCTGTCAGCCGCCGCCGCCCATCACCGCCTCGTCACGGCCATCTCCATGGCCTGCAAGCCCGCCGCCGCCGCCGACAACGCGCCGCCCAATGCCAAGAAGAAACCCAAGGCTCGCATCCTCGACATCTGCCGCCATTTAGTGGGCCTCTCGCACTCCAAATGATTGTAGCCTCTTTCTCTGTCTTTGTTTCTCTCTACTCATTAAACGGCCGCCCCGCCGCATCCATATTGATTACCTACCCCCAATAAGCTAGTAGTGGTTTGCCGGTGATTGTGTCCAACCCACTAGTGGTATTCCGGCGGATATGTCCAAACCAGCTACTGGTATTCTTCTAGTAAATATAAATCCAACAAAATGAGAAGCACCCCCCCCCCCGCCCCGATTTGCCCATTTCCGAATCCCCGTCCTATTTGTATTAAAAAAAACATCCGCAACATCGGCGCTGGGCATAATGCCTATGTGTGTTTTGTGTAGATATATGCACATTAACCCATAATTTTAGTCCATGCTTTGCCAATTCCTGGACTTTGTAATCTGTTCTTTTTATCTATACATACATAAGTTGGCATGGCCAAAACAGACCCCCGCCCCCCCCCCCCCCCCCAATACGCAAGGTCTTCTTCCCATACATACATACATACATCCCTCCCTGTAATGCAATGGTTTCTCATTTCAGCCTTCCATTTTTATTTTTTTTCTTTCTACCCCCCCTCTTTCTGTTTTTGAGGTGTAATTTTCATCTGTTTCTTTGGGATTTGGAACACGCAACCAAAAATAAAGAAACCGTGCTTGACACCCTTTTGGCCTATAAGAAGCTCTCATCATTACGGGTCACAAAATCTGAACATCCTTGGGAAGATGTAAAAATACCATCCTGCCCCCGGATGGACAAAAGTCTGCACATCCTACGCCCAACCAAGTACTCACCAAGTGGGATTCAAAACTCCCGTGTAAAAAAAACTTCATGGGCCAACCGAAACACCTGAATGCTTAACTTGGCAACGTAGGGTTATGTCAAAGAGGTAAATATAGCATGGCAGGGTAGACTATAATCATAGGGGTGTTTGCTCCTGGATTGTAAATATAATTTCATGGAAATCTAGTCTCATGTGGACATATTTTCATCTATTTTGTTGTTGAAATATCGGCGCCTCAATTTCAGAGAGTCGGTTTTTCCATCCATTGTTTAGTTACAATTTCCTTACATTCTTGTGTTCAATTATGAGAATGGACGGTTGTCGTCTAAATGTGAATCGCCCCCAAATGTAAGTTTGATATTTATTTCACGATTTTGTTTGGGTTCATATTATCTACTCTACATTCACCTTGGTCATGCCATTGTGAAGTTGTTGTGTGAAGATGCATGTTGCAATTGTGTTACGTTCTGTTTGGACAACCTTGGAGCAAAGAAGGTTTGGAGAATGAGGGAAAAACATAACCTTGGCCAAACTTGCTCACGTAATTTTGAGAGAAGCAATGGTATTTTGTTGATATCTTATTCATTTTTAAGCATGTTATAGTCATTTTCTCACGTAAAATTTGAAGCCTATAAGACGACGTGGAAACCAAAAAGTTTATATACATCATTCTTAATTTATATACCCGAACCATGATTTTTGCCACTAGTTTACATATTGTATGGAAATGACAATATAAGAAAACAAGTATATTTTGCAAGCTTAATTGCTCTTGCTTCCTAAACATATTGGAAAAAAATAAGACAAACAATAGATTAACATGGACCATCAATATCATGGGACCCAAGGCTTTTGTTGCTCTTGTATACAAGGACGAGTTAACACTTGGTCAATATGAAAGCATTCGGATCGTACATCACAATGGAGGCTAACACATAATATTCGAAAGTTTTAACATCCACATGGGTGGATGTCATGGGGATGTGTAAAGTTTCTTATATGTATGATGTATAAAGTCTTGAGGTGAAACATGCCAACTAACAAGCAAGACCGTTTTGGGAAGATGCGTTTCTTTCAAATGGACCCATTCTTATTCCAAAATCAAAAATCAAAACATTGGCAAAGTTTTAGGTCCAGACTTCAAACGAGCTCAAAGGTTGTAGAATGCATGCAATGAAACTTGAGGGAAGGTTCAGAACTAGAGTGGAAGGACGATTGGTATAGAGTGTTTTGTTCTAAACTTTTCTATTTATTGGTACCGTTCTAGCTCGAGGCCTCAAACTTGGTCTCATGTTGTACAGATATAACAAAACTTCTAGGGAAACTTCCAAACCTCAATGAAGGAACTATAAATGTCCCAAGTTTTAATGCCAAGTGGAAATTTAAATGAAGCTAATTTTTTTCAAGAGGTAACCTTTACACCCATTTCTGAATTTTCCCATCTAACCAACAAATCTACAGTTTCAAAGCATGAAGTTAATGAGCAAAAGATTGATCAATTTATCACTCGTCAAAATAAGCCTTCGTAAACAGTTCATTATATTGCCATTCTTATCTCCACCAATATGTTTCAAGACCGCCTTGACTCCTCCCTTAAAAATGAACCAATGACTCTGTTGAGTCTTGACAACCACATAAAGGCATGGCAAATTAGCATGAGATATTCATGTAATTTAGAAATGGATATGACGAATTTGGTAATGACACAACCCTATAAACAAATACTTCAAGAATTAATATGGGATGAAGATTGAACTTGGATCCACAATCTAGAGAACCATTTGGTTAGTTGTGGAGAAGCTAAACTAAGGAGAGAAGCTAGAGTTGTTATCAATAGAGTGAAGAAAGTGTGATGCCAATCTAAAGAATCTAGTGACGAAATTGATTGGAGGTTGCTCAAAACTTCCACCAAAGCATGATGAGATTTTCGTCAACATTACCATACAAACAGATATGATGTAAAATATTGGGTCTAAGTCCTAAATAAATCTAATGGATAACTTGCTCATGGGTGCAAATGCTTATGCCAAAGTTTTATATCATCAAATCCATGACCCATATCCATGCATGTAATTTTGGCATGCAATGAAAAACTTGCTTCAATGTGCGCACTTACTTTGAAATAAAGTTTGACTTTTGAGGAGGACATTGCAATATTCTTGGAAGTTCCCTTGTCCAATGTTTCTTCTAATGCCCCCTCTTCTTTGTGTGTCATTATACTATTTGACAAACCCTATAACATTGTCCCTCAATCTCTTCCTCGGGAATTGTGCGCGTTCTCTAGGTTTCTTTCAATGTAATGCTCACAAATATTGTCGACATGAAGGATACACAAAGCTAGTTGATTGTGCAATAGTGAGTTTCTTGAAGAAAATATTTCCAAACCTATGTCGAGTACTCTACTCTTATAGCAATGTTCATTTCAACTGTTTGAAACAAGCAAATATTTCCTTCAATTTATGCATGAGTATCTTC
Source organism: Azolla caroliniana (assembly GCF_043228905.1). Lineage (NCBI taxonomy): Eukaryota > Viridiplantae > Streptophyta > Polypodiopsida > Salviniales > Salviniaceae > Azolla > Azolla caroliniana. The sequence goes on along the minus strand of NW_028230446.1, from coordinate 21,472,368 downwards.
CTTTATCAGTTTTACTTGAAGTTACATAGAAATGCGGATCTATTAAAGAAACCCGGGTCCCAAACCCCTAAATCTACTAGTCAAATGAATGTCTCTATTACTTATAAGTTATAGCTAACATGTGGTACGAATGTATAAATACATACACATGAAAAGAAAAAGAAAGGAATCTAAAGATATGTACATTATAGTACACATGCTTCCACTTGAGCAACCATCATTCCTCCCATGTTGAATGGTGTGTGTGCATGACAGTCAACAAGTATTCACATATATATAATGAGCTATTCAGAGACATTGGGGCTCGAGTTATAAGATTTGAAGAGGGGAGGATTACAATATTACAAGAGACACAATCAAGGGAGATTGTTTTTTATGTGAATGGAACTTGAATGCTTATATTGTTCATCTCAACTTGTCAATAGGTGGACACTTACTCCCTTGTTGTGCTTCTTCATGTCTACTTTAAAGATCACCATCACTTTCATGCACCTCCATGGATGCACTCTTTTTGACTCATCAAAATGCCAAATGATGTTATATCTATGTTTATGTGCTCATAAGTGACCATACGTTCTCTAAATGTCATGGTATTTTAGGTTGTATGCCCAATCTTTTTATCAAAGAACTTCATGAATAGTTCCGCAATAACATCTGAAGTATGACTCCAACAAACTTTTATTCTCAATGCTACTAAACAAATGATGAGGCCATTGGTCATCCAATAGAGAAAGAATCACTCTCTTACGGTTACCATCATCCAACAAAGGTTTATTTATGTGAGGAAAAAACATGTTGAGAAGAAAACCTTCACAATCTATAATTGTATATATAATATCCACAAACAATCAAATCAATATCAGATCATGTGACTACTCCTACTCATTGAATATTCATTCACACACGGAATCTAGTCTTCTTGGTTGGTTGTAATCTCGAGGGTTTGTTGAGAGAAACAAGGTAAACAAGATTTGGAAAAGAAGATAGACAAAGAGAATGGTCGATTGACTTGACCTCTCTACTCATTGTGTCCGATTTGACATAGTTAATGTCTGATTGGTTTGCTAGGGGAAATGTGTCTAGTTTTTTCCGCATGAACTTGTCCCCGCATTTTCCATATTTGGTCCATGTTGGTTTCTTATTAGCACACCCATGTGTCTAAATTAGAATTGTCTAGGTCATGCAGTTTATCTTCTAAAGCCGAACATTTTCCTATTAGAGCGTATTTGGTTTTATGAACGCACTCATCCTATTGGCATGCCATGTTTTTCATTAACCTATGTACATTAATCCAACTCCCACTTTATGGAAGACTTTGCTTGAAGCCAATGTGGAATGTAGGGTTTGAAATGTTCAACAAATTTTTCTGTATTGATTGATCTAGTGTATATTCATTAATGATAACTTGGGTTTTGTCTTTGTGATAGGAAACTATGAAAAAATATCAAAAAACCTATAGGAAGTTAGTATACAAATCCCTTTATGTTCCAGCTCATACTTGAATTAGTAGGAAACTATGAGAAAATATCACAAACCTATAGGAAGTTAGTATACAAATCCCTTTATGTTCCAACTCATACTTGAATTAGTAGGAAACTATGAGAAAATGCTACAAATTAATTGACAAGTTTCATCTTAATGATTAAAAACTATGAGAAAAGACCACAAACTTATAGGATATTAGTAGACATATTACTTTTCTTGGATTTTGTTCGATTTTATGCATGAGTTTGTAGGAAAACTATAAGAAAATACCACAAATATATACATACTTAATAGACATTGTGATTATTGGTGTGGAATTTGGCATCCATTCATTCTCTCATAACGGTTTCCTAAAATTTCAAAACTAAGGTCCCATGCATATTGTAATTTTTCCTCACATCCTCTATCTTCTAGTTTTGCAAAAGCTAAACTACCTCGATATGCATGCAAAATTCAAAATGTATGCTCGCTTATTAACAAAATTTGCTACACATGGATGATCAAAGCTAGAAAGAAAGAAAGAAAGAAAGAAAGATATATTAACGTCTTCTAAGGCCAAAATTGGCCCATGAGACAAATGGTGTACAACAAAAATGGGATATTTACCCATTCATCGAAAGTAAAAATAAAAATAAGATAAAATAGAGTTTAAGCTAAATAGTTCTAAGAAAACAACAAACATGTTCTATATAAAAAACATGTTCTACAATGAGAATGATTCTATACTAGGCCTAATTTCATTTCCATCCAAGTCTCTCGAAGAGAGCTTGGATGTTTATAGTGTGAAGGAAATATACATACGATTTCCCCCACTTAGCGACAAAGTATTGCTTATATAACTAAAACTATAGAGGCTCAATTTGGTACACCATCAATTCCTACAACCTATAATTCACTGCCACCAAATTTGTAGCCCTACACACCATAAGGTTAAGGTAATATAGATTCACATTCTACCATGAAGTGACAAAGTTAGACTCTACCTTCTGCATCAAGACCTAACCAAGCCCCGAGTTCACATGTAGCCTCTCTTTATAATGGGAATTGCACAACTTGGAGCAAGATGGATTAAACTTCTCTAATACGTAAATTGTAGTACATTCACTTAAAAACTTCATTTATGTCTCATACAAGAAGAGATATAGAATTTATCTTCTTATTTTCTTGTTTATATAATCTAATGTAATGGTACTATATGAATTTATCCCTCTTGAATAAAAGAATTAACTTGAATCAATGTTTGATACACACATTTCGGATGTGAATGGTACTAGATTGGGCATGATAGCTACATATTTTGTAAGGTTCAAGAATCTTTGCAAAGCACCCATATATTGTTTGTATCTTAGGTAAAGTCTAAGTTAACCACTAAAGTTCCTGACAACCATTGTGTACATCTTCATGATGGCATTTTTAGATCCTCAACTGAGGCTTACCACCACCCTCCACCACGAAACTTGTAAGTTGATGTTTTTGAAATTTTGCACATGCGTATGCGTATTGTACATTGTGCATTTTGAGAGAACCAAACTTCAAAAAAGTTTGTACATGCACGAGGTACAAAACATTTTCAATATAATTGCGATACACTATAAATTCCTGATTTTAATCATAGGATTTTGCTATTTAAAAAATATTTTAGTATAATTTAAATAGACACAACGATCATTGATAAATAAATAATCCTTCAAGAAGAGTCATAGAACAAAGCAACATAACAGTGTGCATTTACTCATGAAAGTATTCCCAATTGTCATTACTTGCATCTACCCATGCATTCTTAGAGACACATTTGAGTCCTCACTAGGCCCTTTAGGAGCCTAGTTTTGGAGTGTCTCTTGCCTCTTTCTCAGCTTCATACTCTCCACAACAATTACCTACAATGTGTCACCATTGCCCAAGGTCATGCTAGTTCATCATTAATGATGCTTTTGGGAAATTCATCTGACCACCCTAATTGTTCAACAAACTGCCAAAATATCCTTCGCATCTTCTAAACAATCACATCTCTCAAAACTCTCAAATTCATGTACAAAAATTCAAATGTCTCTTTTTCAAATTCCACGATGTCTCTCTCTCTCTCTCTCTCTCTCTCCCCCCACCCCTCCCCCCCCCCCAACCTATTTATGTTTTTTTATTTTTTTTATTTTCAATGATTGTGTACACATCCCATTAGTGGAATCAATGTCTCGTGGGCCATATTTGGTCTTAGAAGACGTTAATCTCTCTCTCTCTCTCTCTCTCTCTCTCTCTCTCTCTCTAAAGTACTATGTTTATCAAAACAATATGAAACATTCACATCTCTCAAACTCTCAAATTCATGTAGATTCAACATAGTCTCTTTTCAAATTTTGTTTCCATAATCTCTCTCTCTCTCTCTCTCTCGGTAAAAGCACACAATTATATTAAATGTATGTAAAATCGACTTAGTTATAACACTTCTTAGTCTCCTCTACCTATCATACACCTATGTATGGAGAGGGACGTCATGTAATGCCATTAAAAAACTTGAATATGCATTTGAGGAAATGATTCCTAGATGTTATAACATCCAAAAATTTCACAGGAGAATACCTTTTAGTTTCTTTATATAGGCTTTCACCTCATGTCTATTATCAAAATGAACACATTACGCATATTCCAATTGTGGTGTAGTCCCCAATAACGTAAAAATTGGAACAATATCTCCATCTCATCATTTGAACCATTTTGAACATATTGCAAAAAAACCCATTGTTGAGGTTTCAAATAACGAGTTAAAACTTGCCAAATGTCCGATAAGTAGTTCCAAATGGTACATGCTATATGACATTTAATTACCCTATGTGTACTATCCTCCAATGGAATGATGCAAAAGAAACAACAAGTGTCGGACACTAGTCCTCGTCTCTTTAAGGCCGAACCTAATGAGAGCCCACTAATCATGACTCTCCCTGTGAATACCTTTGCACGAAATGCCAACCACATTATAATATTTTCCACCACCTTGCATCTGACTTACATACATTCCACAACTTCTCTACTTTAGGAGATAGCCAAGATAATGATGCCATTGCATTATCATACAATATATTTGTAGTGACTTGTAACAAGCGTGTACCATCTTGTAATTGCCAATCCACCCAAGGTGCAACAATTATTTTCAATGGCAACGATTGATTGTATATCTTGTAGTTTCTCCAAAATAAATCCATAATCTTGGGGAATACATAACCATCGTTTGGCATCTTCAAATTTCGACAACCTTTGAGATTCATTATCAACCACATCTTCCAAATGTACAACCCCCAATCGAAATAAACAATTGAATTGAGATCTCAACTTCTCTTTCCCATGCTACAACAACACTTTAGAAGAAACAACTGATTCATTTTGTAATAAATTGCAAGATTCTCGATCACTTCATGGTCCCCACTTAAAAAGAGATAATGCATCTTGTCATGATCTTACTTAATGTTGTCTACATACTTAATGTCAAATTTTTAGAGGAATACTTCCATTGAGTAATGACCATTGAGATGCTTGAATCTTTGTTTTCCCATGTACCACTCCTTCATGCTCAATAAATTATTATATCATAGATATCCATGGTTAATCTTGTTGACATATATCTCGTAAAAATGCAAATCTACAAGTCATCAAATACATTTCCAAATCCAATATTGTTGCACCACCTAACCTTTTGGGATTAGCCAAATGGTCCCATGAAATCCATGTAACTCCCATCATTTCTTCCTTCTGCCACAACATGAACCGAATAGGTTGTAACATGCTTTGTAATGCCTCCTTATTCCAAGGTAGTAATGGTAAAAAATATAGTAACATGGGTATCAAGATACATTGCACCACTTTGAGTCATACATGAAAGGATCATAATTGAGACTTCCAATAAATAATTTTTTCCTCCAATTTACTACCAATCCAATCAATCAATTGAAGATTTGCAACATCAATACCTAATGGATAGCCCAAACATCGATAAATTGATCATCGTGTAATCATTGACCCTTGCCATCCCAAACAATCCAAATCACTCTCCATACAAGAAATAAGGCAAGACTTCCTCTAATTTATACACAACCCTAAAGCCAAAGCAAATTGATCCCAAACTCCTTCCAAGTTTTTCTTTTGAGGCTTGTAAAAACATAAAGGAATCATCAACCAATGCTTGTGCTACCAATTGTCCACTAAAAGGAATATGCAAACCCACAATATCACCATTGGTGGCAAGATTTGACAACATTACTAACAAAGGACATGTAACAATAGCAAATAACAATGGGCTTAATGGACATCTTTGTCACACAAATCTAGTAAGAAACACTTTCAAAGTAACTTCGCCACTAAATTTCACACATGATGTTGCATTTTGCCCTAGCAAAAAGATAAATCGACACATGTGAGGACCAAATGCCATATTATACATCACACTTGAGAGGAAAGACCAATTAACATGATTGAATTCTTTCCATATTGCATTAGGAATTTTCTATCAACCATAGGAAATCTATACTCTTTACATCATGAAAGCACCATTTCGCAAAATCCTATTGCAAAAATGCACTTGGTGAACGAGAGAACAATGTTCAACCACTAACTACACTATTGACCATACCATCAACTCCACTGTGAAATCTCATCATTGTCATGGTGATTCTTATGCAACAGCCATGCCTTTATTCTACCCAAATTTTGAACATGGATTTGTATTCTTTTTTATTGCATGAAGACATAATATAATACATGATATAATACATAACATTGAACACACTATGTCATCTTGTAACTATGTAATTGAGTACATTCTAGAAGCCCAACCCTTTTGAATGCATCACCCCATCCATGAACCTAGGTCACTTGGTCAGCTACCAAGTTTCTCTTAAAGTCATGTCTATTTTATTATCTGCTCACTCATTCATGAGACATAAAAGACATGCCATGTTCTAATATGATACAACAAATAATCACCTCATTGAATTGATTAATTGCTTTTGTACAAGCCATTAGTAAGCTTCAACAATTCACTTTTATTAACATGCTCTATATTAACAGATCAAATATCTTTGCAATACATTTCATACTCTTGAGAATCCCTTTTCGAAATTTTAATATATTCCAACAAAGAGAAGGTCGTATCAAACTTTATTCAAATGATTCTCTACAACCACAGATCTTTGAAGTTCTTTTACCGCATATTTACCACATGGAATCAACTTTTGAAGAATTCCTTATGTAGTCAATGGGTTAAAATGGAGAGTGCTATGATGCAGAAGTGTGAAGAAAATGAGCTCATCATTTGGCATTTGTAAAATGGCATCGGGTTTTCTAATTTTTCTTCAAAATCTATGATTTCATTTTTTATGTCCACAACATGTTGGAGGCAATGTGGAACTAAAAGTCAATACATAATATCAATATGAATCCATTCTGGGTCATACTGTCAGGCTAAACAATCCTTTTCTTTCACAAATTTATGAGAATAACATAACATGAAAGACTATTATATTCATGGTAGATCGAAAAAAATAATGTACACAATTGAGTGTTAAAGACTTACATTTAAGTATATACAAAACAAGGACTTTGCATCAGGTGATTATTCTCTCCATCTTATGTAGGCTGATACAAAAACGCTATTAGGATTGAAAATGATTAAGAAATATTGATTTCTTAGAGACCCCAAATGTACAATCGTAATTTCACATACCTTACGTTTTTTTCTTCATGTTCGATGATTGATGCCAAATTGCGTTAATTATTGCATTGCATAGCACAGACAAAATGCTAGTACAATCCCTGAACACATCACTATGGCCAAAGGATAAGTGAAGATAATTGCTAAAGATTCAATCTTAAGTATAACTAACATTAAGGATAATCAATGATGATTCATTTATTGCATATATTACCTGTAAAGGTATTTCGACGCTGAACTGATACTTTCCCAATGTTCACATAAATGCATTGTGGTGACCCGGGTATTCACATGTCACAAAGTTTCTGAGACTACCCAGCATGGTGTTTAAACCGATGGCGATAAAAATGAAACTCAACCCAAAAGTATCTCAAGTTCAAATAGTGAATATCTCAAACGAACTTCCATCAAATGAATTTCTCACCACACCTAGAAACTTCTTTTTGCAAAAAAATATCTCAAATCCATGGCGTCCATCCTTCATACATGTTGCAGAGATTATCAATACTCATGGCTTGACGAAGCAAATAGTCTACTTGTTCAGAGACTGTAAAATGACTGTTGATATAAAACAAAAAATATAGTATGTTAGAACTGTTAAATAAACAAGCATGAGGCAAAAGGATTTGAACTCGAGGTCTCCAAGTGTGTAGGCAACTACACCCAAACTTGAATGAATATAGATAAAAGTTACTCTAGGGATAACAGGCTGATCTTCCACAAGGGTTCACATCGACAGGAAGGGTCAAGTGAGAAGCAAAGGGGGCAGATGTAGCCAAGTGGATCAAGGCAATGGATTGTGGATCCATCATGCAGGGTTCAATCCCCATCGTTCGCTACAACTAAGAAAGGATATTAAGAGAATGTAGATAATATTAATGTGACACATGGCATCCATGCTAAATCACAATGTATTGTATATTAAGGTAAGGGCCTGTACATTGCACTAGGTAATAGATGAATGGTAGTAATTCATTTAATAAGTTGACAAGAACAACAATTATATGCATATCTTATTTTGTTGCTTAAAATTTGCACTTAATCTAACACTTGTTATACCGTCTGCCATCATTATCAAGTCCGTCCAGCTTCCATTCAACCCTTTCAAGCACGGAAACAGCATATGCATTCTTCTCTGCATTTTCAAGCGATGAAAACAAATTGGGTGAAAACCATAAAATAATCAACACTTTCCAAGTAGACAAAATTGAAGAAAAATGACATTGCATACTTGACCGCAATCTGTGTGCCATGGAATACAGAGGAGAGGCATTTGCATGGTAATCCTTTCCAATTTCATGTAGAGTTTTCCTTGTTTGAGCTGATTTTTTATCATTGTTAGGCTCATCAATCAAATCCAACAATGCACCCATTATAAGGCCACTTGAGTTTTGAGATGGAAGTCCATTTGGACTCATAGATGGTTGGAAAACATCATCATCAATTTGATTCATTTTCTTACTCACTTGTGAACCTTCAATGTCTGAATTAGCACGCCCTTGGCTGTGTAATTTTAGTAATGAAGTGTTTTTATCATTCTGTTCTTCAATGCCTAATGTTGAAATATCTGGCACAACCATGCTTGAATCCTTTTGTTTTGGATATTCAGACATAAGTGTGGACTGCCAGATCCGAGATCCACTTAGCGAATCTGTCGATTGAAGCCAAAATGACTCCAGATGATTTGCGTTCTCTTTTTCTGAACTACTTTCATCATCTAATCCTGTGTTTGGTGGTGAAATCCAACAGTCATCTTCAGCTTGAGAGAGGACATGCTCATCCAATGACTTATCAAGATTCTCACTAATATCTCTCAGATGCCCAATATGCTCTCTAGCAATTGATGACTCTGCAACTTCACTCGCCATCATTACTTCCTGTGATCTCACTTCCTGGCTTCCCAACACAGCCTCAGACACCTGTAGTTTTTCAAAATTAATTCTCCTACCTTCCAAAGACCTGAGACAACATAATTTGGTAACGGCTACGAGCACAAGCATATTTGCACTAATAGTGAGTTAATCAAGCCTAGAGTAAATATCATTAGCTATTGGACATGTTAATTACCCTATCCTACCAAAGAGCTTACACGTGAAATAATTCAGCAATGCTATGAGCACAAACATGACTACACTATTAACGAGTTAATCAAGGCTAGATTAAAGCTCATTAGCTATTGGACGCCCTTTGTCCCGCCACAGTCTGGATGGCTGTGGGTGGCCATATACCTTGGGTTTGTTTATATAATAAAGGCCTATTTACTATTGTGCACTTCTTCTCTTCTATGTTCTTGTGACCATATGAATGGTAGTGTATGGCTATCCATCCATATCATACACGCCAAACCCAAGGAAACACGAGCTTGATGGGTACAGTTTAAAGTAGTGTGGCTTGGGTGGGCGTTTGAGACTCCACATCTAAAATAATTAATCATGTTTATTAGATAATTACGCAATAAGGGGAGTGTAATACTATCAAATTACTTCAGTGTTGTTTAAAATCATGTAGTGTCTAATCGTTATCAAAACCAAACTGGATATCATCAATTAGATATTTATTACAAAAAAAAGAAGAAGGTAGTTGCGATTTACTTGCAACTCAGTACGACGCTCCTGTATGTCAGGACCAACAGCAACTGTTTCAATACCATTTTTATCTTCTTCCCCAAACAGATGGCCTTCATTTACACCATCAGTCTTTGTCCATTCCATGAGAGGATCCCATGCAAAAACATCCAGTAACATAAGAATGGTATCTTTATTTGTTCGAAGAGTCTGCAACACATCTTCACAACTCTGTCTAAAAGCACCTTCAACTCCAGTGAGTCCAAGAGCTCCTTGCATCGATTGTGTCAAACGGAAAGGAACGATCTCTGGGATTTTCAAGCGTAAACCTTTCTCAAAACAGACATTGTAGTCAATGTGCACTATATCACCCATATTAAAGTCCATCAAAATGTTATCCAAATGCCGGTCTCCTAAACCAAGAATATAGCCTACTATACTCATAACTGCCACAGTTCCACAAAATCTGCACACAGAAAACAAGAAGATGCTAAATTAAATACAATTAGCTAACCTGGATTTCAAGGATCATACAAAAGCATAAACTAAAATAGGGAACAAAAAGTAGCTGAATTTTTAAATATTGAAGACTATCATGCAGAAATTTGATACATGGACCCAGCTATTAGACACAAGAGCATGCTAAAACTAAATTGCATAGTGTACTCTAAGAAAAATGATGTGATATGGCCTCTCCGTTTAAAATTTGCATCCTTGGATATACATATAGTAGCCAAATCCTACAAACTAAGACTCAACACAACCGATGAATATTTACTGATCTGCATACCTTTGTAATTTTGCATTGAATGCCGTTAAGCCGTCACTTGCACACCAGAGCTCTTTGTACAATAACTGCCTAGGCGTTTCCTTCATGAGCTCCAAAAGCACCTTCCTTTTGACGTCATGAGGCCAATCTTTCCTTGACATAACCTTTCGTAACCCTCTTTCTTTTAATGCAGGAATCATTTTCCCATAGAACATGTCGCTTGGTCTAGGAATAGCTGGTGGCACTGGCATATTTGTATGACCAGGATTTGCATATTGGGCTGAATGATTACGCTGCTGCCAAGCCTTAAAAACAGCATACATGCTGACAAGGTTATCCACCCATTGAATAAGACCTGCTTGACCACTTATAGGTGTAACCGAGTAATGGCGAGCAACTAAATGTCCTCCCCTAGAACTGCTGTAGGATGAAAGCATCTTATTTACAGCACGTAAAAGTTGCATAATTCTTGCATCCAACCTCAAGTCCTCATGCCCTTTCAAAAGATAAGTGTATGTTTGTCCATCAGATCCTATCATGGCCAGTTTCTTGGGTTTTGTTTTAGTTGCCAATAATTGAACTTCTTTATGGAAAGCTGTTAATGTTACCATTTCGGGAATTCCTCCTAATGGTGATTCACCATGAGCTAAACCAACCTGTTTTTCTAAGCCAGGTATGGGTACATCGGACGAACCAAGAAATACAAGTCCAGGAGCAATGTCATCCAGAGGAACAACAGATCTTTTAACATGGCTGGCTAGAGATGCTATAATGGCATCAAACGGACGCCAAACATCATTTAACGAAGAAATATTGAGCATTGGTGATTTGAAACCAGAAATTGCATCTTTAATCTGAGGTATATAATGTTGTTGAAACCACGATTCATGTGCTGTCTTTGACGGCCTGGTTGTAATACTAATTAGACGCTCCAACGTTGATATAACAGGCAACATAGTTGCTGAATATTTTGATCCATTAATGTTTGGCTTCTCCATAGACATGTGTATATTGTCTTCAGTGAGTCTCAATGATTCTTCTTTCAATAAAGTGATACGTCGAATAACATCTGTGAATAAAGCAACAAATGACAAGTATAATCTCAGAATCAAGTGACCTCAGATGCCCAATAATACAAAATCCTTGAAATACCAGAAGCTTAAAAACCTGCACGTAAATCCTGAAGGGTGCTCATCCATCGTTCTTCCCAAAGAACTGTAATGCCACCTAGTTCAGCTATCAGTAACTGCACATCCTTCACCAATTTGGGATGCATCTTCAGCTGCTCTAGGTCATCAAAATGATATGTAATACATTCAGTAAATAGTCATCAAAACACTCGTTAGAAGTTCACTCAATGATACAACTTCTAACACTTGATAAAAACTAGTTGAAACCATATGGAAATGCACTTAACATTTCTTGTATGGTTCTCCGGTTATATAAATAGAGTGATTTTTTTGACAGACCGATTGCATCACTGCACATTTGCAGAAGCCCTCCATGGAAGTGTGGATGTTTGACACTCGGTCATATGAAGGCACTCTCATATGCAGCAATGGTCTAGGTACCAGAACTATGGTTACACATGAACACAAATAGAGAGATCACCAGTCAAGATAGTATCATGGATGTTCCCAGTTATTGCACAACAAATCTTCAATCCCACATGACTTCAATACAGACCGGGTTCGCCACAATCATGTCACAGACTAACCAGAAGCTAGTTCAGATAGTATGCTTCCAAGACAGATTGTCTTGAATAGACAAACTCCAACTCTCCTCTCCCCTGTAATGATTTCTATCATGTATCACTTTAATGACATCTATGTTTTGTCATTTATAAATCTCTCATGTTTGGTCTCATAGACATTGGCCTCTTAAAATATGTTTGTTCTCGACTGATTATGAGTGTGAAGCCTACCCATGAAACACCTCAAACATCCTATTCTGCAAGAGTTAACCCTCTTTCCGGCATCATTCCTCTTTGCTTAGAAAACAATGGCTTGCTCTTCTTTACCCACGACTCTTACCTTGAAGGGACACGACCTTTACTTAGGCAGGTTACTTAGCTTACATAGCCAATAATTTTATCTTTTCTTGGTATTGAAATTCTTTTTGAACGGAAGATAGAGCCACTCTCCGCTCGGTTTTACTACTCGCAAGTGACTCGCAAATGAAAAAACCAACCTCACTCAGCACACATGATGCTCCCAAGACTATACGCAAAGGCTCCACAGTAAGTGAGCTCTAGAAGCAATAGTCTTATTATCTTATTAGGAGTTCATCCTATGCAAACCCTTGGTGCATTACCCCCCTCAGTTGACACCAATAGGTTTTTGTGATATATTACGAATCAACAAGCTTATTAGCCTGGGGAATCACTATTTTTTTTTAGAACCAAAGATTATCATGACCGCAACTTTAGAAAGACGTGAAAAGGCAAGCCTATGGGGTTGCTTCTGCGACTGGATCACCAGCACTGAAAACCGTCTGTACATCGGATGGTTCTATCCTTCTTTCCCCTCTCTTGTTCATTCTTATGGAATCTCACTCTTGTAACAGTTTCTACCATTTGATGATTTGTTCATTCTCTCTCCATCAGCAAACAACTTTCTTTAACTCCACTCATGCAGCAAGCCTGACCACAACACTCAAAAGGGGTTACACTATATCGGGCAACAATTTGTAGTGCATATAGGCCACATCTATGAAGACCGCGTCCATCACCATTGTCATCAACAGATAAAAGCCACATTGAAGGTGTTTCACTCGCTTTAGAGACATCTCCAAATTGGCCCATGTTGGAGATCATTTGAAGGCCAATATTTCCATCCATCTAGATCCATAATAATGCTTGGTTAACAAGAGTCTCTGGTACAACCATTTGTTCTGGTTTGTTGTTCTCAAAGATGAGACAACATTTTCAGGTGTAATCTCTCATTCAGCCTGATAGGCCATTTTCACTTTTTAAAAAACATTATATACTTTCCCTTCCCCTCCTAATGATTTCTACATTTAACTTCTCTCTACTATCTTTTTATTTTTCCATTTGGCGGGGCATGGCAACCTCTGTTTCTGTGGTTTTTTCACTTTTGATAGCTGCCAATTAAGGCCATTGTGTAATACCTTTTGTCCCTTTTATCAATAAAGGAATCTCACATTGTGATGATGTTCACATGGGTCAACTCCAGTCTTTCATGGATACTGAGATAACCTCTCTCTCCCTCTCAAATAAACCAAATGTTACATACCAAACAGCCCAGCAACTGTTGAATCTCTGGTGGAGGTTCACCGTCGGAGGTATTGATGCTGACAAGAACAGGATACACTATTGCCCACGGAGATAACTGGGCTAGCATAGATAAAATATCTTCCAATTGCTTCCGCACAAGTGGTTCTGGATGATTAGTTAACCGGGCAAACAATTGTGGAGTGACTTCCTATGACATGATAAACAAGAATGTCTCAGACAATAAGCTCAAGAATCATTTCCTAATTCCATTCATATAACTTTATTAGACGGTTAACTACCTGCCACGAACTAGGAGAAATAGATGATATTCCTTTCCGTAGAGTATCATTCAACTCTATCCCATGATTAAACAGGATGTGTAACACATAAAGAGAAGAGCCCAGAGTTTGATCACGTTTATGTTTCATTTGTGCCAACGTATTCCCTCCTCTGTGATCCTTCCAGTTTGAAAGGTTGATATACTTGAGAAAACCTTCTAATGCATGCTCATACAAACAGACTCTCCTCTTCCGCAGACCCCACCAGATTTCTATCAGACTGCTTACATATGCTACAGTCTGATGAGAACTCATTCCAGGACACTGTCCTGAAATCTCCAGTTTCAACTGCATAGATAGCATTCTAGATGGGGATTCACCATCTGATTCCACAGCTCCAGCAGCCATTTGCATTAAATGTACTATATGCTGCATAAATGTCTCATTAAATTCTCCTTCTACCTGGAGCCCTGAAACTTTCCTGAGATTGACTTGTAAGTTTAGCTGGGTTGCATCACTATTGTTAACAATGGCATCTAGCACAATTGCACGAATTCTATTCACTTCTTCATCACTGAACCATGAACTGTTTGGTGCTATTTCTGAATTCAAGATTTGGGGAAACAAAGATGGATACTTCAACGCATTAGGGCCTGAAAACGAAGCTTTAGCAAGGTTGAAGCACCACGAACCATATGCAAACCATGCTTTACCCATAGTGGGAAACATTAAAGCTGCAGATTTTACAGCTGCACCAATCACTTCTTGCTGACTATGCGCAGGGAATCGACTGTTATCCCCCCTACGCAAGTTGATATCCTCAAGCATTAAGTGCTTTCCTAAAGCTGCATCATCGATCATATCATGACCTTTTTGGAGGAAAAAACCAGCTGGCAATATAGGGTTTTTCTTTATCCATGATGCTAATTTCAAGGATGCTTTAGCTACAATTTCCTTCTTGAAATCATCTGGCCATTTTGAACTAGTAATAAAACCCTGAACAAGATTCCAAAGCCCTATTATAGCCTCCTGTGAATTCCCCTCTGAATATTGTAATAGCATAAACTCATAGTGAAATGGTGAGAATTCTTCTCCTGAGACATTATAACCTGTTCCAGAATTACTATCAAGATTGATTGCATTACACAACCTATTCAAGAGGCGATGGCAGAGCCTAAAATTTTGTTGCTTCCTAGCTAGCTTAATCATATGCCATTGAAGCTGAGTTGACACTTTAAAATGTGGCATTATTGCTCTATAGATACGCATTAATTTCAACCACATCCCACAATCTTGATGGAATGCATCAAGCGGAAGGCAATCTAGCTGTTCAAGTGACTTAAACATTGTAAGATGAGATGATGAATCCCTCTCTCTTATATCGGCAGTGCTGCAGTTGACTTCAAAAGCCTTGATGCAATGAAGATGCATAAGAAGTGGGGCAGCATGAGTGAGCCCATCGAATCCTGAAACAACTAAAGATTCTTCAAGGATGCTTTTTGCTTTTTCCATTTCCTTCACCCAATTCTCAGTTGCATCTCCCTGTAAATGAAGCAGAGCTTGAAGAAGCATTTGTTCACTCCTTTGGAGTGCCAGATGAGGATCGGGTGTGAGATCTCCACTACTCTGTGGTGTTAAATCTAGATGAGCCCAAGCTCCTGGGACATCTCCAGCATCAAAACAAGCAAAAGCGTGGATTGAATTCATATCATGCCCAGCTGTTGTAAGGGCACCAGCATATGACTTCCCTGCATGCTGAGCACGCAAAGTCTGCAGCTCTTGTAACCAGATTTCCAATGCTTCCCAATCAGCAAGAGCAACATAGCTCTCAATTGTTCGAGCTATTACGAATTGGACACCATCTGCTCCGAGTGCTGTGAGGGAATCTTCTGATTGCAAGAGCTTAGAGAAATATGTAGCAGCCCTCTCATAGTGCCCCTGTGATTGCAGCACAGTACCATTCATCCAACCTAAAGACCCATACATACCACTACCTGTTTGCAGTAATAATGCATCATCTGATATCAATGCTCCAAATGTAGAATTTGCCCATATCTGAAGACCTCGGATTGTGCTTGGTTCATGTGCACGGCAAAGTGCTAGTGTCGCCAACCTCAAAGTTTTCAGCACATCCTGCCTTACCTTTATCTTTAGATTGGATGGATTATTATCAGTTGTCTGAGGCCATTGCATTTCACGTATAGCCGTTACAGTAGCACTTCTTAAGTCATGCAATCTCAATGTCGTATGATGATAGGTAGCTGCATAACACTGAAGAGCCAGGCTAGCATTCATCAATGCCTCACAAATACGAGAAAACCACTCTTCACATACCTTGCGGTTTGCGCGGAAAAAATGTGTACTTGCTGGAGATGGAGTTGATAGAACTACAGATCCTTCGGTAGCATTATATATATTTTTCCTCAAAGAATCTACAAATTCTAGCAACAACCTCATTGGCAGTAACCGACTGTGTTGCTTTACAACAGCAGTAGCTCCTTCCCTTTGACTGTTATCTGCCTGCAAAGATTGAACAACGTCTAGAAGCATGCGCTCTAATACACTGAATGTTTGTGTCGGTCCACCTAGGTG
The DNA here is from genome assembly GCF_043228905.1 of Azolla caroliniana. Classification (NCBI taxonomy): domain Eukaryota; kingdom Viridiplantae; phylum Streptophyta; class Polypodiopsida; order Salviniales; family Salviniaceae; genus Azolla; species Azolla caroliniana. The sequence goes on along the minus strand of NW_028230446.1, from coordinate 21,455,750 downwards.
TGTTCTCAAGCGAACAGTGACACAATGCCAAGCTGCCTCTTGTATTGCCCACCATGCTGTAGCAAGATTGTTGTTAGTGCACATCCTTTCAAGAAGCTCGGTGTTTATGTCAAGAGAAGGACTTGCTAGATCCTCTTGGTTGTGCTTAACCGAGCCTGATCCCTGTTTAAATAACAAACCTTCTGCATCTTTCCCAAAGTCTCCAGCCATATCCTTTGGAAGATTCTGAACAAGACGTTGAAGCCATGAGGAAGGAAGGACCTGCCATTGTTGGGCAATATAGTTTAAAATGAAGACCACTTGTTGAGGACGAAGATGTCGTGAGAACCTTCTTAAAGCAAAATACTTCTTCCATTGTCCATGAGTAGTGCTTAACATTGAGCTGCTACAACAGTAGACATTTGCAGTCAACCCTGTTGCCCAAAGAGATACAGGAGCAATAATAGCCAGAAGTTCACGAAAAGCATTCTGAATTCCAGGGCCAGTGTCTCCTAGGTGCTCTAGAGCAACTTCAGCCACATCTTTCAAATAGAGTGGTTTTATGAGTCTTGAATGCAGAAGTAAGTTCAAGATTGTGGCGACCTTGCCTCTAACCTTCTGTTCCCTGTCTGATGCTGCAATCAGCAAAGCCAATATGACATCCTTACTCAACCATAAGTTCAAGGCAAATGTCTCTTCATTGACAATATTTTTCTGGAAAAAATCTTTATGTATTGAGCAGGCAACAAAAGAATCTGCAGCAAGCACCTCGTTACAAATGTTTCCTATCCAATCAAGCACTTCTACTTTTACAGAAAAACTAGCTGACGGATTCAAAGCCTCAGTGAAAACCTTATCACAGCCAGCAAGGCAGTCAGATATGGCAATCTTGCACATATGGTACCCCATCTTCACCCCTTTCTTAAAGGAAGTGGTGTTGTTCCCATTAGAAATATTTATGCATTTCAACCAACATAACCTGTGCAAGCTCTGCACTACAGCAAGCTGAACATCTGCATAACACTGGAGTGGACTCTGAAAGGGACTCATAGAGCCTATGAGGAACTTTTGGATTTCTTTGGACCTTAGGAAGGTTTTCTCTGATTTGTAACCCAGTTGATCGTGCATTAGATGCACACTACATGTGAGCAGCAACAGATTATATTTTATCAGTTCTCGACATTCTAATTCTGACACATTTGTTACCCATGTTTCAAGAGTTTCTTCCTTTCCCATAGTAGTAGTTATAGATTGCCAATTGGTTCCTTCATCACACAAATTTCCCAAGCATCTCTTTAATGTAATGAGCTCATGTATCAAGCAATCAGTTGCAACTTGTATAACCTGGTGTGAATCGTATCTAAGCAACAACAAATAAGTTTCTGATACTAAACCAGTCACAGCTCGGCTGGGGTGTAATCGCAACCGTGTAAATGAAGACCCCTCTTGTAAAAGCTTTGACACTGCCTCGGATGGAAGAGCAGGACCTTGCAACGAAATTAATTCCAGATTTATTTTTAATATCTCTTGCACTTGGGCAGATGTAAGGGATGGAAAACAAGCACATAACAAAGAAGAAGCATCATCCTCTTCATGAGATACTCTTGCAGAAGTGTCAAATTTGAGACTCTTCAGGAGAAAATCAGTCGCTAAGCACGAAAAATTGGAGAATTTCTCTCTGAAAAGATTGGCGAAAAGCGATAAGCAAGTGAATGCTTCTCGCAACCACTTGAAAGACCTAAATTTTTGCCCAACCATGCCCAGACAAACCATCAAACGAGGCAAGAGCATGCGAAAGGAATCTAACGATTCTTCTTTGAATCCAAATTCCAAGATTCCTGAAGAAGTAGCTCTTAAAACGGCCACAAAACACGAAGCCAAAGCCCATAATCTCCTTGGTTGATTCAATGATCCCGGGATGGCATCTTGAGCCAAAACCTCCATATCACCCAAGAATTTGCACAACAAATTTGACGAAAATGGCAAGTTTCCTGCCCAAAGCTTCTGGAAATGCAAGAAACTGTCCGTAATAAGATTCCGATCTGACTCTGATAAATCAGGCATCAAAGCCCAACCAAGTAAGAGGTCCACGAGATCGGCAAAATGAGGTTCAAAAATAGGGTTAAATCGGTTAGCTAACACCGTGAGTATGCCAAGCAAAGGCCGGAGTATATTCAAAGGTGTCGCTTCGTCCTCCAGTAGAGCTTGACAAGACCTAAGAATAGAAGTTATGTACCTTTCTATGGAGGCTGGTTCGCATGCAGTGAGAAATTCGTGGAGAGAGAGAAGAGCAACCTCGGCAGCCTCACCATTAGAGTTTGCATTAGAAAGAAGAGGTAGACACCACGATAAGAACCTCTCTGAAGGAGCCCCAGGGAGAGGAACATTTGGTCTTCCATTTGGAGGCACCAATCGATCCATTGGCTATGTGGTCTCTAAGTTCTTTGGGTTTGCGCCTGCCTTTATGTGTATGTATGTGTCTGGCTATGTTTCGCTCTCCTCTAATATCGATTCTGGTGCAGGGTAGGATATCATCTTTGAGTAGGGAAGAAGAGGAGTATTCACGCCATGGATGTCTTTTGCTGCTGCTTCTCCTTCTCCCTCGCCGTCTGCTGCTGCTTCTGCTTCTTCATCTTCATCTTCATCTTCGGGCCTACTCATGTTGTCCAGCTTAGTAGAGTTTTGCTATCTGTTTTGCTTTTTGTTCTGTTTTTTTGCGTTTGTAGAGTTCACCCAACCCCCCCAATTGTAATTTGTAAGACTCTTTCAAAAACATGGTGTTGTTAATCTCCAATAGGAACCCCTAAAACTCAATATCATGCCTAGGGACTCTGTGGTCGGTTATCAACACTCACATAGTTTCCGTGCACACGTCCATATAGAAAGTGTGCCGACAATCAAATTTCCAAGATATATGCCGTGCACCCATTAGTTGCCCGATTAGGAAAGTTTTTTGCACCCTAATCTCATAAACCTTGTTGCTTGGTCACATGTGTTTTGTCATGTACTAAATAACTTGATTGTCAGTGCTTCAATAGACACGTGTGTGATTTTATACTTTATAGCGAGGGTGTAATGGGAAACCTTGTGCCAAGTCCCATATCTTGCAAAGTTTGAGCGATGCATGCTTCGTATGCATATAGAAAGATAGAGAGGTGTTGAGTTTGTAAATGGACCTTGCCTTGGATGTTGATCAATCTTGCACTCCATCTCTAACTCAAAATAGCTTGCATGATATAAATTTCACTATCATACTATCACTCAGATCCAATGATGGGGATGAATGCCACGACTCATCCAAGACATGCAAACGATTTATGTTAAGGGTTGTGCCAACACAATACCGAAGCTCAATAATTATATGTACAAATTTTTTGTGAGTTATGGTTATGCCAAGACTACAATGTAGTTAGATCACTGTTTATGTTCAACGGTGCCATAACATTTTAAGGTGTTTAAATTCTAAAATCACGAAACTGAAAGGGCATGAAACCAAACGTGAACCTAGATAGATTGAGGGACAAGCTTGAAATAGTATACTAACGTGGTAAGTGATGTTTTACAAATAGATATAGTTAGGGTTGAGCACAAAAAGAAACAGACTAATGCGTCGGTTTATCAATGAACTAACGGGTCCTAATTTGGCTTATTAAATGTGTAGTCATTATTTTCTTAACGAATTGAAGTGTGCGCAAAATCAAAATTAACATTACAATAAATGTTATTGCAAGATCTTGAGAAAACCACACCATGGAGCTATCGCAAAGACCATTGTATTTATGGAATCTTCACGAATAGAGTGCACCCCCACCCTTGTCAATTAATATAATGTGTAAAATGATGGTCAAATACCCATAAAGCTTCAACAAAATTTAATGAAATGGCTTATCAAATGATAAATCATCTTCTGTCCATTGTATTTCGAATAAAAAATGTATTATTTTTCTAATATCGTCGCATGATCTAGAGTATTTTCATGGCAACCATAGATTGACACATGCGTGATGTTCGCGATATTCTCCATGCGCAGTATTCTCAATATTCGAGAATACAAAATGGCCCCAAGAATATTAAAAAACCATTTGTTTTGTAAAATAAATATAAAAATTTATTTATTTATTTAAATAAATGTATTTCACAAAAAAAAACAATTATTCATTAATAGATTATAGTGTCAAGAGAGTTTATGAAACTTATTTTAATTAATTAATTTTTTAAAAACGAATATTTTTATATTTATTATACAAATATGCTTACTATTAGTATGAACTTTGAAGATATGATTAGTTTGAAGTACCATTTTTAATGTCAAGATAAAAATATCCATAAATTTTGAGGAAATAAAAAGTGAGAAATTAATGAGCCTTTATTTTATTTTATTTATTTATTAAAAATAAAATGACTATACATTTACTATAAAAATTTAGTAGTGTCAAGTCCCCAAAGTCCCTCTTTTATTATCCCTATTTATTGTTAAGTTCTTTTTTTTTATCTTAGGAAAAAGAAAAATTTAAAACTCCCATCGGAAGTCATATGGCTTATTCTCGTCAAATGGTAGGTAACAAATGCGATGAACAAAAACATGACTACTATGATATGCTAATAGGTTTACAACAAGACACAAGAAAAAGGGTTCTACCATGTTTTTCATGGCACGAAACAATGCACACAAACTCAAGGACATGGTGTGACATGTCTTGCCACAAGAAGATATATATCCTCTAATTCAATTCCTCCTAGGCAAGGTATTGGCATATGAATTGAAAGCATGGGCACATGTTTAAGCGACGTAAATTGTTAACTAGAAGAGGGCTACTTTTGAGAGTCACTCAGGTAGCTAGCAATCCAATAAAATACTTGGTTGCATGGAAAGCTTTGATGTATAGGTTTGGATTCAATTCCTCTAGGCAAGTAAGGGGGCTGAATTAGGCAAATGTTATTTAGGATGGGCATGGAAAGCTTTGATGTATAGGTTTGCATTTGATTCCTCTAGGTAGGTAAGGGGGCTGAATTAGGCAAATGTTATTTAGGATGGGCATGTACACACACACACACACACACACACACACACACACACACACAGAACACCTGATAGGGTTTAACCACTACATTCCACAATGGCATCTAGTAAATTAAGAGCATATGTGTGGAGTAATACAAGGGTGAGACAATTAGGTAGGAAACCCAAGACTTGGTTATAGTAATGTAACAACTCACTCATCACTAGAGTAAGCTAATTACGAAAAAAAACAAAAACAACTTTCTTAAAAAATGTTCTGAAAGCCATTATAGAGAAAGAAAGAAAGCAAGATATGTATATAAACGTGTTTTAAGAGGCCACAATGGCTTATAAGACCAAACAAGAGAGAAAAGATTTGGATGGAATCAGGCTAGATATGTAGAATTTAAAAAAGAAAAGCCTTCTTTCGATTAGTAAGTGGAGGGCATGTTTATGTAATTTGTTTATTATTTTCTCTGCGTTGTTTTGAACGCCTTGGCGAGCTCCAACATACAGCTTCGGAAACGCAGAGAAAGGCCTCCCGATACTTCTTCGTATGTAAGATCAATTGGGCTAAGTTTTTCTTTCACAGTTCTACCGTGCTAACAGAAGGCTGTCTTTGGAGTTACCAGAAAACAAAATAAATTCCATTCGCCATCCCTCGTCAATCGTGTCATTCGAATTTTTGTGCCGAGTTTTCTTGATAATGACATCTTCATTGAAGTGAAATGACCAGAAACAAAACCCTCCTTTTGGGTTAAGGGTTTATTTTGATACATTTCATCAAAACATTTCGTCTCATTGTGAGGATGGATTATATTGAAGAGATTTGCCAACTATAGCGAATACATAAGGAGGTATAAAATACTGCTTGGTGATGGCCGAGGAAGAGTATGATCCGGAGGCGGAGGTGTGAATCAGAGGATAAAGCCGGAGATATATAATATGGATAAATAGTATTAAGGAAGGGACGAATTTGGATAGTTGTACCGATCCTGATCTGCACTGTTCTGTAATCGGAGGAATTTTCCTTTCAGCTGATGTGAAAATTTCAACCATGAGAAAAAAGTCTCTTCTGGGAAGTTCTCCTGCCAAATTATTCATCAAATGTCTCATTGGCATTGTGAGAAGTTTGTGAGAATGTTGAATGTAAAGAAAGCAATGAGTTTGATGGAACAAGGATCATCTTTTTCAGTTAAATGTAAATTTTATTTGAAATATCATCAAAAGATCACTTCACACAAGGGTTCACACCAAATCTATCATCAAAAGTTTATCGGCATTACAAAAATTTCTTGAGGATGTCTAATGTAAAGAAAATGCACAGTTAAATGCAAGAAAAATTGAATGATCCGAAAAAAGTCTCCCCTTGGCATTGTGTAGATTCTTGTGTGGGACTGTTAAGCATAAAGAAAACACTAAGTTTGATCAAACAAACATTATCTCTTTCGTATACCATGGCTTTGCATATATGTTGCACAACTTCCAGAATTGACTGGACTAGCTCTGACATCTTGAGGTTGTACATGGGCAAGGGGTCAATGCAAATCTTTTCATCAATCATGCCATTGGAATTTGTCGTTGTGTGGATTCTTCTGAGAATGGTAAATGTAAGAAAAAAACTTGGTTTTGGATAATCTCTTTTAGTTAAGGAATTGACATGTATATTGATTCCACAGGATTTCTTCCAAAATCTTGAATTCATACATGGCCCTTCTTCAATGGTATGAAATGACCAAGAAAAGGAATCTCTTCAGTTGAAGAGTTCCATACTAAATCCTTCATCAAACTGTAGTCTATGGAGCAGTGCTAAATACAGACAAGGACAATCTCTTTTGATTGACAAGTCTGCATGTATGTTGTGGAAGTGCCTATTCCCTGTAAAATCTTGAGATCCAGCATGTGACATGTCTTTTCAATGATGTGAAATGGCTAGAAAAAAAACCTCTTTGATGAAGGATTCCATGCCAAATCCTTCAGCAAACATCTCGTTGGCACTATGTGAATTCTGATGAGAATGTTAACCATAGAGAAAGCACTTAGTTTGCTTGAACAAGGATTGTATCCTTCGATTGATGACATTGCATGCATTTTGCGCAAATGGCGGACTGAGCTGATTCCCTCGAATGTACAACGATTGCATGCCTTACTGAGAAAACATGGCCTAGAAACTCACAGATCACTTGCAAATTACCTTGTTCCGATGCTAGTTGAGGTCGGACGATTGCACGATGCTCAAGAGCTTTTTGATCAAATTTCCTACAGGAACAATTACTCTTACAATTCTCTTCTCTCTGGGTATGTTAAATATGATAAGTCACCTTGCGCTTTTACATTATATGAAAGAATGCAAGATGATTCTTTATGTCCTAGTGAGCACACATTCGTGCCATTGTTGCAGGCTTGTGCTAAGCTTAAAGATAGAGAAATGGGCTGGAAAATACACAATGATATTGTAACAAGAGGTTTGGAAAATGGCTTTTTTGTTAGCAGTACAATGGTACATATGTATGTCAAATGTGGCCTTCTCACAACAGCACAAGAAGTGTTTAATGGACTTCAAGTTCGAGATGCAATCACATGGACATCGTTAATTACGGGGCATGTCAAAGTTGGACATTGTGAGCATGCTTTGAAATGCTTTGAAGAGATGCAACAAGGGGGAATCTCTCCAAATCCTCTGACATTTGCTTGTATATTAAAAGCATATGGCATCTTAGGAGCTGCAGGAAAGGGTCAATTAATGCATGTTGAAGTTGAGAAAAGAGGGTTGCTGAAGACAGATGTTCTTGTTGGAAATGCTTTGATTGACATGTATGCCAAATGTGGTTTCCTCACGAAGGCTCAAGAAGTTTTTAATAAAATTCCAGCAAAAGACATAGTTTCGTGGAATATACTGTCAGCTGGATACCTTAGACAGGGGTTCACGAATGAAGTATTTGAGTGTTTCAAAATGATGCAAACAGAAGGTTTCTCTCCAGATGTAGTCACACTTATTTGTAATCTGACAGCATGTACCAATATAGACAGCATAGAGAAGGGTCAGCACCTCCATTTTGAGATTGTATTAAGGGGATGTCTGGAAGAGGATACATCAATAGGCAATGCTTTGGTCGATATGTATGCCAATGGTGGTTTTCTTGCAGAGGCGGAAGAGGTGTTTTTTAGGCTTCAAACCCGAGACATAGTGGCATGGACTTCCCTTATAGCAGGACACACCAAACATGGGTTTGGTGAAGAAGCAATAAATTGTTTCCAGAAAATGCAAGATGGGGCCATCTGGCCAGATAGTGTTGTGTATATTTGTGTCCTGAAAGCATGCAGCAGTATCAGAGAGATTGAGAAAGGTCAGGAAATACATGCTGAGGTGACGAGGCTAAAGCTATTAGAGCAATATCCTAATGTTGGCACGGCACTTATTGATATGTATTCATGTTGTAATATACTAATATATTCACAAGAAGTATTTGACAAACTTCCGGATCAGGATATAGTCTCATGGAATGCACTTATTGGAGCATACATGAACCATGGGTGTAGCATGCTAGCACTGAATTGTTTTGAGCAGATGCAACTGGAGGGTGTCTATCCGGATGCCATCACCTTTCTCTACATCATGAAAGCTTGCAGTAACATAGGAGCCATAGACAATGGGCAGAATATACACACCAATATTGTCAAACAGGATCTGTTGGAAAACCATATTTGTCTTGGTAATGCACTTCTTGACATGTATATTAGTTGTGGTCTTTTTAAAGAAGCACAGGATATCTTTGATAAACTTCCACTTAAAGATACGGTCTCGTGGAACACTCTATCAATGGGATATATAAAGTACGGGTACTTTAATCATGCATTGAAATGCATCCAGAAAATGCAACAACTGCGGATCAATCCAGACATAGCAACATTTCTTTGCAGATTAAAGGTGTGCAGCAGTGTTGACACCATGGAAGATTGCCATGAGCTGCATTCTGAGATGATTAATAAAGGCTTGTTGGAGAAAGAATTCACATGTAGCTCTCTTGTAAAATCACAGGAGGAGAATACAGTCTTGCAGAATGGAGTAATGGAAGCATATTTAAGTCATGGACACTGTGAAGAAACACTTGCTTGTTTTGAGCGCATGCAACTAGAGGGTGCTTATCTAGATGATGTCACTCTTGTATGTGGCATAAAGGCGTGCATCGGTTTAAGAGCTTCATGCAAGGGTCAAGAAATACATAGATACATTGTTGCAATAGGGTCTGAAAGAGAGAATTGTATGGTTGGAACAGCACTGATCAATATGTATGCTACTGATGGCTTACTTCTGGAAGTGGAGGATGTGTTCTACAAGCTTTTCGTTCGAGATACTATCTCATGGAATGCTCTAATGTCTGTGTACCTTAAGCAAGGATATAATGAGGAATCAATTGAATCTTATGATTGGATGAAATTTGACAGGATCTTACCGGATACTACTACATATGTTTGCATCTTGAATGTGTGTGGCAATGTTGGAAATATAGACAAGGGTCGAGAAGTTCATTCTGAGATTTTGAAACGGAGCTTCCTTGAAGAAAGTTTTGTTGGGAATGCATTAATCAGTATGTATGCAAAATGTGGCCAACTCAAAGAGGGACATCAAATTTTAACAAAGGTTGAAGTTGATACAGTATCATGGAACACTCTTATTAATGGATATGTGGACAGTGCATTTGGTAGTCTAGCAGCATTAGAGTGCTTTGAGCAGATGCAGTCTGCAGGTATTTGTCCAGATTTGGTCACTTTCCTCTGCAACTTAAAAGCTTGTAGCAGCCTAGAGTTTGTCAACATGGGCTATAGATTGCATGCTGAAATAATCCAACGGGGGTTCCTGGAAGGATATCTCATCATGGGCAATGCATTGATTGATATGTACTTAAAACATGGATTGCTTGTGGAAGCCCAATATGTGTTTGACAAGCTTCCAGTCCGAGACACGGTGTCTTGGAATGCTCTAATCGCTGGAAATGTCAATGAAGGACGTGAGGAAGAAGCATTGAATTGTTTTCAAGAAATGCAAATGCAGAGTATATTGCCTGATGTATTCACATTTGTTAGCACCCTAAGAGCTTGTGGTAGCACCCGAGCCTTAACGAAGGGTAGAGAATTGCATTCTGACATCATGAAAAAGGGTTTTTTAGAATCAAGTTTGATTGTCGGAAATGCATTACTTGATATGTATGTAAATTGCAACTTATTCTGTTCGGCACACTCAGTGTTAAATCAGCTTTCTTTTCGGGATGTGGTCTCTTGGACGACGATAATTTCAGGATATATTAAACATGGGTGGAGTGAAGAAGCACTTGAGTGCTTAGAAGAGATGAAGAAAGAAGGTATTGTTTCGGATATTCCTTTATGGAACTCACTTCTTGCGGGATATGCCAATCTTGGGCATATCGAGAAGGTTTCTTATATTCTTGCAAAAATGGGTGAAGAAACTTTGAATCTGGTTGCTGACACATTTGTAATAGTTCTTATGGCATGTAGTCATTCTGGTTTTGTGAACGAAGGCCAAATCTTCTTTGATGTAATGAGAAATAAATGTGGAATTGTACCAACCCTTGAGCACTATACTTGCATGGTTGATCTTCTAGGCCGAGCTGGTCAATTAGAAGAGGCCAAACTTCTTCTCGAAGAGATGCCATTCCATCCAGATACTGTGATATTTCATACATTGTTGGGTGCATGTAGAAAGTGGCAAAATGCCATACTTGGACGAGAAGTTTTCGAATTTGCATTGAGATTGGATGAGAAGGATGTTGGAGCCCATGTATGTATGTTTAATATATATGCAGATTGCAATGTTGTAGACATTGAGAGGGTTGAAGAAATAGAAGAATATAACAACCTCCATGTTTGGGATGTCTTGATGTCAAAAACTATTGTAGTGATGTGATCAAAAGGTTTATAACATTCTTTTGACTTGAAACAATAAAAGAAAAGACCATAAATGTACTCTTCGAAGTTTGGTAATATGGTTGCAAGGTGTCCAAAGAAGAGTAGGAGTTTCTTGGCAATAGTAAATATGGTTGACAAATGTCTATTGCACAAATGCAACCCATTCAAAGCATATCTAATGGATGAAGAACATCCATGAAGCCAAGTACCCAAAAGTACTCGATTAACTTTGTCCAAAGGAAATTAGAAGTGACAATGGCGTATTTGTCAAGGAGATGCGTGTGGAAACACTATAAGAAGATGAATTGTTCATTTCATTGACAACATTCATATGGGTAGCACTCTAGTTAGGCATCACACTTTATTTGATGGGTAAGGAACTCTTCCATGTTGTTTTCAATCTCTTTCCCATTGTGCAATTATTAGTGCATATATTACACAAAATTTCAAATTCAACATGTGTGAAATTAAGATTAGCTAGGTTGTAGATTAATGCAACTCTTATGAACACATCCGATGACTCAAAAGTCTAACAAAATCAATATAGATAAACTCACATTAAGTGTATAAGCAATCCAATATGCACTTCAAGTTTTCATAAACAATGATACACATGATTTAGTTTTGAGTTTAATGCAAGGGCATCATTCTTTGTATTTGTGGTAGTGCGATAATGCAAATTTTATAAAGCCATGCATGATATCATCCAGAAATTATGATGAATTATTATAGAGAACATGACATGAAAATCATGGTTCAAAACTCAAGGAGCACGAGTGTACCATCGCATAAACATTGCTATATATTTAATTTTAGATTGTTTAACTAGCATAAACATTGCCATCGCAATACTTTGATGAACTTAAACCATTTTTCACTTTCAAAAGATAATTACCTAAGTAGTGTTTCACTTACACCAATAGTGATGAATAAGGGTGACAATTTTGGCTTTTATAGTGTTTTTCTTCCATGTCTACACATGTTAATATGTGGGATATGGTGATTGGGAGTATATAGTGAAATAGTGATTGGCATGAATGTTGGCAATGTAGCAAAGTTTATTGAGTTTGATTCTCACAAGGTTGTGCATGGAGTGTTTATCTTGTCTTCGGATTTTCTCTTACATCTTCAATGCAGACAGATTGTTGTGCAATATCGTATTATATGAACCATATATTTATGCACATGAAATGAACACTTTTGGTCATTTTGATTGAGGTGAAACCTACTTTCTCATGTGCACTAGCTTTGCATTAATTTGATTGTAAAATAAATATTATCAAAAACTCAACATTAGTTGTAGCCACATAGAAAGCAATGGTTATTTTCTTTGTTGCATTTGGAGGTCACATTTTTGCATTAGATTCAGTCGATTTAAGCTAAGAATGTGCATCAAGCTATACATTTCTCTCGTTGTAACCTTCACAACTATAGAAAGAAAAATCTTGGTTACCTAAAAAGTGATTGTATGTCAGAATGATGCAATGGTGATTGTGGCAATTGTTATTTAGTAAATATCAAGGCTATATGTTGTTTTAGGGGAATGAGAAAGACATGGTAAACATTTAAAATGTTTAATGATGGTAGGCTCTTAGTACCCTAATTGCTTGTATAGTCATATATAAACAAGATTAACTAATAAAAAGCATGAAAATCTTAAGATCTACCCAATTGTATAACCCTAACCATGATCACGTACTACAATGCATCTATTTGAAACCTCGCCATTGCTTTGCACAAAATATCAACATGAAGAAATTTGGGATGTTTGTAATTAATCTAGTCTCACAAGCTCAATCCTTTTCCTTTCATGCATACTATCCCTTTTATCATCCCAGAATTAAGCACAAGACACGTGTGAGTGTTAAAATCATTTTTCGTAAACTATTGACTTCACCAATGCTAGAGTTAGATGTCCACTAGCTCACTAGCTCTCTCTGGCCACACACACAAATGCCATCTCAGTGACATCTTTGAAGTACATATTGGGTCATAGTGTTGGAGAACCTCTTGGTTGTGAGGATCAGGGTGTGCATAATTAAGTTGTGGATCAATGAGATTAACTAAACCAGTAATGAATCAGGGCCGTAGGGTAAGGAATGCTAGTATTTCTGCATCGATTCTGAGCTCGAAAATCCTATCTCATGAAGCGAAAAATTGAAGCCAAATAATTTGTGCGCTTTACTTCATCTTCTACTTCTGATGGCCTGCGCCATGCCTCCTGTTCTCGACTGTTTACGAAGCTTTGTTGCAGCTTCTTTTCCTTTGAGACTAAGGTTCCATCGCCATGGACCCTCCACCAATTCTTTATTATACCACGGATATGGCTTCTCCCACAGAGACACGCCAAATCTATCCAGAAGGTTCTCTGTGCTATCCTCTGCAACTGTTCCATCTCCAAGTAAGTCTCATCTCTTCTTCCACGTAGTTAGAGCTTAATGATTGATTGCATATGGGGACACGAACTAAGCTGTATGAATTAGTTTTGAACTCCACATCCATGGATTGATTTTGGACAAGCTATTTCACGTGTATGATGGATTGAGCTAGGTACAATGTAAGTATGGGTGCACCCTTTCTTAGTATCGGTTTGATTGATTGATCAGCCTTTGAACTTATTATTCTTACAGAGGCTGCGCTATCAAATTCATTAAGATGGATGGATAGATAGACAGCATTGGGATCAAAATGTCAAAAAAGGACAGGTAGAGGATGGACATATGCAAGAGGATTTTTGAACAGATAATTTACAGCCCTCGTTTTCTAAATAAAAAAAACAAACAAACACAAGAAACATATAAAATTCAATTCAATTTTTGGTATCCTCTTATAAATTCTTATTAACATTGCATAATAAGGAAATTTTGTCATCTTAATAGATAAAACATTTCCATCTCATGCAGCCGTGCTATTAAGTATCATCCAATGTTCTCTGTGTCAGAACAGCTGTCCAGTAGAACACAGTCTGGAAAAGTATTGTCTTAGGTGAGCTGGTCACCAACCCATGCCCCAGGTTGTTGTTCAACTAGGCATCCTACTTGCACAACCGTGGTATATTTATTCTCTGGTATAATTAGAAATCCATGATGGTAGACCTTATTATGATTGGGTTTTTGATCTTTAACTGAATGTTGCAAGAAGTATTTCATTACCCTATTGTAATGGCTATGGGTTAAATACAAGATGGTAACTTGTTACAGAATTGGCATGGTGTCCACTGTCACATGGCCACTCTCCTCTCCATGTGACAGTTGATGACACAAGAAAGTAATCGTTGTTTTGCAGTTAAGTTTGTACTCTGTAGGTGGCTAGCCTAAGGAAGTTTTCTGCCTGATTAATAAAGCCCTTGCCAGATGAATAGAGGATACTCCTTATGTATCAAATTAGAAGTAAGGTTCCAAAAGCCCTTGCCGCATGAATAGAGGATGCTCCTTGTATATCAAATTACAGGTAAGGTTCCAAAAATGCTCAAGAGGTCTTTTGTCTCACTTCAGAATCTTCATTTGCTTTTTGTGTAATGAAGATAATTGTAGAATAATCCATGCTTAAGAATGGGAAACATCATCACTTCTTGATTCATTCTTTCAGATCTTCTAAGGAGGTTGACCATGCATTATTTTGGTAGATAATTTAGGTTATAGATGACTTTTTCTTTATTATTTGTAGCTGGTATCCAAGCTCTTTTGTATGCAGGAAATGAAGATGAGGTGTATGATGTGGTGGTGGTGGGTGGTGGACATGCCGGATGTGAAGCAGCACTTGCAGCTGCACGGATGGGAGCAAGAACTCTCCTTCTTACCTTAAATCTGGATCGGATTGCATGGCAAGTATGTTATCTTATAATAATTGGAATTATGGCATCGTTCATCCTTTGTATACACATACATTATATGTGGTAAAATATTGCAAACATATAGCATGTATTTGCAATAGCTAACAGTGTGGGAAATATATTATATTGGGTGAAATGGGTCACCATTTCAAATCTTCCTAGTGAGCAATCACACTCTAACTGATGGGCAAACAAAGTTTATCAACCAAGTAGACCTTCAGCGTAACATAATTTATTATCAGGACCACGTAGTGGATTTGTTGGCATTAGCAGACAATAACGATATACATGCTTCTATTGCAGCATCCAAAGAGGGCCTTGTGTCCCGAAAATGTGTAAGGGGACAAAGCCCATGGCATTAAAAATGTAAAGAGCTATAAAAGCCAAATAATTACCTTTTTAATTCTTCAAAAGAGGATTTATTGCTTCTTTGTGTATTTCCGAAAAGTCTTTGACACTGTGCCACGTGCTCATTGGAAAGATTTAGAGAGATCTTTAGTGTCAATGATTGCCTGCATGATAAGGAGCAAAAAATTGGTGCCCCATGATGTCATCTGGGTAGAGATGGGAGCAACCCCTTATCATTGAGGCATTGTTTTGATCAGTCACTTGTATCCATGTCTGTGGGAGCTTCCTAAATGAAGGCATCCAAGATTGGCACTTATCTCATCAAGACAACTGGCTGAAAATGGAGACATTCATTGTTGGTTTGCTGAAATGCAGCAATGGTTTGAGTCACATGGCATATGCATAGATGCACTACCCCCATTCCAATTAGATACACATGTAGAAACGACAAATAAATAAGAAGAAGATCACCACGTCTATTATAAAGAAAGTACACAGCACACATAGCAATCGCCAATGGTTTGGTTATGGTTGGGTTGGGTTCAGTTTGAGGGGGTCAACAGTTCGGTTCAGTTTGAGTCTTCATTGGCTTAACGGTTTCCGTTTAAATGGCGTAAACAGTTTGATGGTTTAGGGTTGACACTTGATTATTTTCTTAAATATGCTCTTGAATCTTTTTTTGATTATTTTTAAGCCTACTTTTGATATTTTAGGAAAAACCTTTAAAATTTTGAAAATAAAAATGTGAGATATTGAGAACTTTGAAATTTTGAAAATTGACCCAACTTTAAAACCCAAACTGAACCGCAAAATCACAGTTTTAACTGTTTGAAAATCTCTAAAACTGTTTGGTTTGAGCTTGGATTTTTTGTAACGGTTTGGTTTGAATGGTTTTGGTTTAGACGGTTTCATGGTTTGATTCGGTTCAGTTTTTAATGGTTTGGATTTTACATTCTCGAACTGAACTGAGCCGAACCGAACCATTACCGATTGTTAGCTGCACATACAAGATGTAGAGTGATTAGGGTTTGGCTAATCAGCTCTTAATCTTAATCACTCTTAAACTCAACTGAAAGTTTGAGGAAATGAAGTTAGAACTCTAAATAAGACTATGTGAAAGGAGAAAACCCAAGAAGATAAAAGAGCTCCCAAAGTCACCAAAAGATCATTGGATTTTTACGATGGGGTTGGGCCTCTTGGCCATTTTCCCTCTAGTTTTGGATGAGATTTACTTTATCCCCCTTTTTCTAGTGTTCCTTTGAGCTTTCTATGTATTCTGGTGCCAATTTCTTTGTGGTTCTTGTCCTGGATGGCGTCTATTGTATCATCCAAAAAGGGGTCCATAACTAATCTTCAATTAAAGAATTTAATCAGTGGTGTTTTTTAGCACCATTATGTGAGTAAGACAAGAGTTAAAAGCCACATACCCCACAAACTCACACTTGATATGAGCACACTATTGATTTGCAGTAATTTTGATTCGTAAAAAAAGACACATCTAGATTTTGCATAATCAATGATATGTTTTCGATTTTACTAATCCAATTCTCTTCATACCCGATTTGGTTTCTTTTGATGGTTAAACTCTATACTTATACAGCCATGCAATCCAGCAGTTGGGGGTCCGGCAAAGTCACAACTGGTACATGAAGTGGATGCCATGGGGGGTGAAATAGGGAAAATGGCTGATAGGTACTCTACCTTCATCTTGTAATATGCAGGGATAAATTATACAACAATTCTCTCAGTTTTTAATTTCTGGAAGATTAGTCTATGTCATAAATCTGCATTTCAACTTCTAGATATTGGTTGATCAACAAGTTTGGGAAGAGCCTGCATACAAACACTGAAATAAATTTAATAAACTAATAATAATGAAAACAGGTGAGTAGTTTGTGCACCAACAAAGTTAACGATCAATGATTCTTTCTCAATTGAAATCTAATTGATTTCTACACCCCTGATCTCAACTATATCTATCTCACTGATGTCAGTGGACCCTCAACATATAGAGAGGCAAACTCAATCCCGGATACTGATAAATAGTATCTATGACATCGGAGATGGAATCTCTTCAGGAATCTGGTGCTTCGAAACTGGACAATCCTTGCAAATGGGTATATCAATACATGCATATATCTGGATCAACATCCACAAAACATAAAGCATGGTTGATAGCAAAAGGATTCAAACTGCAACATGACATTGACTACCATTCATAGGTTTATGCATTCGGATAGATTAATGCATACTTTGGAAATCAAATTCGTTAGAATAGCTTTATGGAACTGTAACTGTTCTAGGAAACACTGACTGCTGCATAGAAATACAGGCATTAAAAGAACAACATGTGTAAACCAAATATGACGCAGTAAAGCTTTAAACCACAAATATGGAGATTTGGGTGTGGGATACTTGTCATGACACTTCTATGGGAATCAAAGGAAGGAATAGACTAGTTGCGTTATCTTGCTTCAAAGGATTATCAAAGAGGCACTTTTATGATCCGGCAGGCAAAACGTTAGCCAAACAATTTCATTTCTGAGTGTGAATGAAAAAAGAGATCAACTATATTGTGATGGAACAAAATTTCTCCACTCATGGTAACCATGACTTATCCATCAGTAATTCCTATCTTAATTTGAAACTATGTGGATTGTGACATATTATTTTCACTTTCGAAAAACAAGAAGGAAATTTGTACTAAATTTCAAAATTAAGTAAACATGAGCTTAACTTATCCGAACATGTTGGACACAAGGTTAGTTGTAATTATGCACAAAATTTTATTTGTTGGGCTTCCATCGGCAACATTTGATTCAATCTTCACTTGAGCTTGTATATTCTCTTTTACTTTCGCTGAGTTTCATCAAATCACTAAGTGAACGAAAAGAAATTAACAAGGATTTCCACATCAGTGGTGAGCGAACCAGAAAAAGCCCAGCATGAAAATTATAGTCTTAGTATACAAATTTGTATTCCAGAGAGGTGCAATGGACCAAGCCCAAGATCCCTGAAAATAGGTGTCAAAGTAAATTCGTGAGCATTGAAAGCATCTTTCATTGATTTTCAGTCACAAAAATGAGTTTAAAGCAGAGGAAAACACATCCCAAACCCTGGCATCACCTCAGATATTCCTTTATAGTATTCCATGAAAAACTGCAATTTCATTTCCTCTCAGACTTTAACCAAAATAAAATGAACTTAATGATCATTAGCCCATATGAATGCCTCCAGAAATTAGCCTTGATATTGAAACCCTGAATTCCGAAGAAACTCTGAAATTTTTAAAGTTAGTAACAACAGCAGAGAACCTTAAAGCTTTGTGCAGATGTTGTTAAACTTGAAGCGAGATATTGTATGTTTTGTCTATTCATGATAACACTGGAGAAATTTGAGAGCATAATTGATAGGAGCAAGTTGTCAGTTGTAACTTGTGAAATTTGGGGAAAAAGGTCAGAGTAGATCGTGGAGCAATAGTTTGGATGTAACTTATAGAGGAATTGAATGGTTAGATGTCATTGAGATAGTTTTAATAAGAGAAGAATACTGTGTGAAAAACTAGAGTGGCATCAACAAATCAAGGTTGAAAACTGTGCAGAGTGCTTGCAAGAGAGAGAAAGTACTGTTGCATGAAGTACTCTCAAGTCTGGATTCTGGATATCTTATTCTCATATATGTCATTTGATTAAGAAGGTCAAGATCTATTTCATTAATGTTGTATTTTATCGTTCATGTATATGGAAATGTGGATTTGATTAGCATAAGATATTTTTCTGTTTTAGTGTTTATGATGGAATTTATAAAATTCTTTAGGATTTTCTTAATACATTGATGCATACATGCAATCTTTCTATGACTGACCATAGCACCTGAACCTGATGACATCTTGAGATGACGGAACATCATCACCTCTTTCAACAATGAACATAGTGATTATTGTTTTTGTAGCTTCTCAACATTTCGATTGAGGTTTAAATCAATGCTGAACTGATTGGGTCTCTGCTAAGAGTCTATTACTAAACAATAGACTCTTAACAGTGGTATCGGAGCATTTACTAACAATTTTTGTGTGTTGTTTTGACATTTTTGGTGTGAGTGATGGGGATTTGACATAGTAATAGACTCTTAACATTCTCCATAGATTTCATAACCTTTGTTACATGCATGTTCTGTAAAATGTCATATTGGCATCATAAATATTTTCTGAGGATGTCATGATCGGATTTAGGATATATATATGGAATTTGAAATGCATTCTTTGATATATTAAACCATTTACTTCATTTTATTTGTAAACACGGTTTCTTTTAGTTTGACCAAATATCTGCTCGTGTTTGAATGAATGTACCATATCCTAAGTTTTTTAATGGGGGATCTGATCTGGACATCGATTTTGCTTTCATTGAATTCAGATGCTACTTGCAAAAACGAGTGCTCAACAGGTCTAAAGGTCCAGCAGTGTGGGCACTTCGAGCACAGACAGACAAGCGAGAGTATGCACTTGAAATGAAGAGTGTTTTGGAAGTGTACGTAACCTAAT
This sequence comes from Azolla caroliniana, assembly GCF_043228905.1. Classification (NCBI taxonomy): domain Eukaryota; kingdom Viridiplantae; phylum Streptophyta; class Polypodiopsida; order Salviniales; family Salviniaceae; genus Azolla; species Azolla caroliniana. The sequence goes on along the minus strand of NW_028230446.1, from coordinate 21,436,124 downwards.
TAGAACCAAGCTTTTTTTACACATGTTATGGACAAACTAAATTGGGGGCAAAGTCATTGGAATGATAAATAGGAGTTTTGGAAGTTTATCATTTATAAAAAATTCTGCATGATGTCTCGATTTCTTTTCTTCACTTTTAGCATGCTTGTAACACACATACACATACAGGGGTACATGTCATAGTCTCAGATTGAAACATGCATGATCTTTTCTTTCTTCATTTACTCATGCATACTTTCTGAAATTGCAAAGTTCTGTGGAGTTGCAGCTCTTTGATTCACCTATAATTCTGTGAGCATGCATATCTGTTGCAAACACTTGTTAAAATACAATGCATGGTGTATATTCCAAAGATTTTGTAAAACCAACCACATGTATGTTGCCAACATTTTGCAAAACCAAACACGTGTATGTTTCAAACATTTCTTAAAACTAAACATATGTATCAAAAGTGTTTGGAACTTGATTTATATGGTCCATGTTAACTGAATTCTGCTATAGGGATGTGTAACCACGTTTTAGCCCTAATACGTGTGTTGCGGCACATGCAAATACTTGATAGCTCTTAGGTTTCTTTAGATGCAAACTACGCATATTGTTTCTCTGCGGTAATTTTTATTTTATGGATTATTACAGATTATGTGACATCCACTTTGTGCACATGCCATCACAGTTAGAGATCACATTATGCAGTAATATTGATGACAATAGTAGTTGGTAGTGTATACCTCAAATTTGTTTATAGCACAACGTCCACTGAGCTTGATTGTTGCTTGCAGGACGGAGAACCTACATCTTCGAGAAGCCATGGTAACAGAGATTTTGATTGGCAAAAATGATCGCATAGAGGGTGTGAAGACGTATTTCGGCATGAACTTCTATGCACCTGCAGTTGTTCTAACAACAGGCACCTTTATGAATGGAAAAATATGGGTTGGTAGAACATCTATGGCAGCAGGAAGGGCTGGAGAATCGGCATCACATGGTCTCACAGAGCACCTACAAAACTTGGGATTTGAGACAGAGAGGTTGAAAACAGGAACACCAGCCCGAGTTGATCTACGAAGTGTGAATTTAAGTCAATTAGAGAGACAGCCGGGGGATGAAGAGGTACTGAGACTTTCAAAATAGAAAATTCCCATTCAGTCCACGAATGCTGTTTGCATGCTTCAGCTTGTTGTTTTCTCTGTATTTGTGTGAGTTTAATATTCTATCCTTGGGGCCAGGTGAGGTGGTTCAGTTATGATACAGAGGTTCATAAGGAAAGGGAGCAAATGTGCTGCTATCTTACTCATACGACTGCAGCCACACACCAACTGATCAAAGATAATTTACATGAGACACCGACATATGGTGGTTGGGTTGAAGCGAAGGGTCCCCGATATTGCCCATCAATTGAGGATAAAGTAAAGTCTTATTTGTTTTAGTGATTTGATATGCAAGTGAGCTGTAATGTGTTTAAAAATGTTACTTCCTTTATAGTAGGGCGCGTCCATCCCTAACATACTGAATGCATTCTGCACCAGATTGTGAGGTTCAAAGATAAAGAGTCACATCAGATATTCCTGGAGCCAGAGGGAAGGACAATTCCAGACCTTTATGTACAGGTTTACCCTTGCTTATGCTTTCGCCATCTATTCATGAAGTTTGACTTATGGTTATATACTAACATGATAGTGTACAAGAACAACACGTTCTATGCAACATGGATTGAGTTTAATTCTGCTATAAAAAGTATTATGTTAATTTATGAAATAGTAGCGGCCAAAACCATAAATATATCACTCAATTGAGGGCTTTATTCAATGGTATGATAGTTTTTTTATCTTGTATCAAATCTTAATACATCAAATCCATTGATCCACTATTTGCCATCCTATTGCCATGCATTCTTCCAGCTCCAAAAAGTTGTACTATTTGTGCAGGGATTTTCCACAGGTTTACCAGAAAGACTACAGCTAGCACTATTAAGAACTCTACCTGGGTTAGAACAGTGTGTCATGCTGAGACCAGCATATGCTGTGGAATATGACTACTTGCCTGCTCATCAATGTGACAGAACCTTAATGACAAAAAAGGTTGCAGGTTTGTTTTTCAGTGGTCAGATTAATGGAACTACTGGCTATGAAGAAGCTGCAGCCCAGGTACTGATAAAAATCTCGTTTCTGCTTATTTTTTCTTCTCACTCTCATGTTATTCATTGATGAAAATGGTCTGAATAAAAGTTTTACATTTTGATGGTGGTGCTCTTTGAACCCTATCTGTTTCCTGAGAATTGTCTCCATTCAAAGGCAATTTTATCTTTTCTATGTAGAATGTTAATCATCATATTTAGATCACTGTTTCAATCTAATTAAACATCCATAAAGATTGAGTATGAGTCTTCTAATAGCATGAAGAGTTTAGGAAATTATAAAACCATCCTTAAATGTGGTGTATGTTAGAATGGTAAATAAATAGAGAAAGACGAACGATAAAATTAATCAAGGTGTAATGACATATCACACATTTATATTTCTGTTATACTGGCTGTTTATGGAGGCTTAGGGGGATTGGATGGATATACTTACTGAAATTTGATTTCAGAGGTATGTTCACCTTCCATAGTGCTCGTATCCTTGAAGATAAATTTTAGCCTAAAGAATTCAGCCATGGGTTTGGACATGACATTCAATGAAGGCCTCTTGAGGAATGAGGTTCACTAACTGGTCCTGATGACTTTTTCCTTGTCATTTTTGCTCTCCAGTTGCTCATGGCTGTTTGCTATTTTCCATTATCATATATATTCTATTCATCTGCAACTGGAGCACATACGGACTATTGTTATCTGAGATACCTTTTTCTCAATGTTATTGGACAAATGAAAGACACTGTTTTTGCCCTAGAGTGTCTTTTGGGAAGAAAGATCCCAGCATGCAACTTTTGTCTCTGTATAGACCTTAAGATATAGGACGAAGTGACCAGATCCAGGTGATAGCTGCATACTACTCTAGAAGACAATGGAGTGTATAAACTCAGCTTGCAAATATCCCTGCAGTTTTTTTGCGTTATTCATGGAGCAATAACCTATGATGAAATTAAAAATAGAAACTAGCCATGGCAACACAATATCTGTTCTTTATATTTGGCAGTTCTTTCGTTGTCTGTTGGCGGTAGAAAAAGTAGCCAACAAAATAATTTTCATTTGGTATGCCACTGACGAAAGACCTTGCCATTGTTTCCTACATGGCTTGTCATTCGATGCGCTATGTTGGGATGCCATCAGTCCATCTTGAGCGGTCACTCAAGAGTTTCTATTACATAACAAACGAAAAAACTTCTGAACAAATGAATAGGCTATCTCTATAACTGATTATAGAATTATCGGGATTAGTTGGTTGGTTTATCTCTTATCTCATTTCATATATGTCCAAGGATCCAGATACTCCCGGCTAACTCTGTGCCACCGGCTGTGGTAGGATGGGATGCAAGCATTATCTGGAATGATTGGGTGTAAAGCATCTGTAAGTGGCTCCTTAAGTCTGCTGCCAAATCTTGGGGCTTAACCCCCGACTAACTCTAGGCATAGTGTTGTAAATTGATAACACATCCTAAATTAAGCCGTTTCAATGTGCATTTCAACGTTTTGAAACGTACCATAGTGCCATCTATACCTATGATGAAATTCATGTTCGATTCATAATGGCTGGATCCTCTCTATCTCGTATCTGGTTATATCTACGCTAGGGAGTGAACCCTCATGACCCAGACCCTCCATCTGCTCAAAACCAGAGTACTTCCAGAAGGGATATTTGCTAGCTAATCCACAGAAATAGTCTATAAAGCAAGTGTGTCGTTCTCTCTCATTTTCAATGGAGATATTTTACCAGTTTTCTTTGTAGATGTCTTTGCCAGACAGTGTTTGGCAGTAGTGTGATCTCATCTGACCTGAAAGTTTAGTTTGTCCCTTGCAAATAGTTGGTTTACCTATCCCAACTGGGGCTGCTTTTGTCGTCACAAAGATTGGCAAAGGGATGCATTGCAAGGTGATGAATAATACTGGTTCTTGCTTGATTTCTGGTACCACTCTGAAGAGATCAGAGACAGAAACTAGCATTCTTTCAGACAATGAGATGTCATCACTTTTGGAATATCTCTCACAGTTGAGGAATATATTTTTACTTAGCGAACAAATTGGATCCATATCTAACTGATTCTTATCCTAGAGAACTATTGATTTCAGTTTGTCTTGTCCTAACTATACCAGGTATCAGTCTAGACCCAAATTCTGAGTTTATATGGAACATGATGTATGATGACCACATTCCTCCGATTCCATGAACTTTCATTTCTTTCACTCGCAGAGTAGGCAAAAAGCCAGCCTTCCTGGCTTTACAGGTTTTGACTAAAGAGGTGAATTGATTGTAATCTGAAGGAAAACAATTGGATATATAAGATGAAGGCTGAATGTTCTAAGTTGAGTATATAAGATGAAGTTCGTAAAGATACTTGAAAAATCTTTTGATTTCAATAAAATCTAGTTATCTATAATTGGCAACTGCATCCAGAGTCTCATGAGTTCAATGAAGTGAATTACTGTGAAGGTGAACTTAGAACTAGTGAGACTGATGGAAGCAATACTCACCAATATTGGACATCGATTGTCCATAGAATTCAAGTGAAACATATGTGATACATTGCTATGGAGAAATGTCATGTATATCATGACTTCATTATAGCTATAGTTTCATTATATTTTGGAGAGACTGCAAAATAGGGACATTGCTTGTAAAAGATGATAGGAAGTAGAAAGCTGAAACAGCTAGAAAGTTTTAGGCGTCTTTTCATGTAACATATGTATGTTAAATGCCTTACTGGAAATAGTTTTTCTTATGGAAATGTCTAAGTTTCCATTCATCAAAGGACTGTCATGACTTTCTTTAACTCTTACATTTATCATGTGACAAGTCAATCAATATCTACACAAGTGGGTTACAATGGATCGGAAGATAGAAATGGCTATCTGGACCATGGCTCCATGAACCTTATCGAGAAAGAAAGGCCATTATCACCCTACACTGAAGGTGCTTCCCGCGATTCAGAGATCTCTCCATATTGAAGTCGTTTCAAAGGCTGAGGTTCATCTGTTTTCACTACTAGCTCGCTTCACATATTTTGGTCTGTACTGATGGATCTAAGTGATCTCTGTGAAATGCTGTATTTTTTTATACATTCTGCAGCTACTTTTGAGGGTTTTATGTTATTTATACCACATTTTCTCGTGTAGTGGATATTTTCATTCAATAATTTATCAATCTGGATGAGAATGATGAATGGAATTTTGATGCAGGGTCTTGTTGCGGGCATTAATGCAGCAAGGTTTGCAGCACAGAAAAGTGTTATTGTGCTTGAAAGGGAGAGTAGTTATATTGGGACTCTTATAGATGATCTTGTAACTAAGGATCTGCGTGAACCCTATCGAATGCTGACAAGGTAAATACAGTCGGATGCATGCTGTGTATCAAATCTAGAATTCCATTCTTTTGCATACCTTAATGCTTTTCCAAGTTTCATGTAAAATACCTATGTGATTTTGTAGGAGTAGGATGCATGAGCACAATGATGGAAGGGATTACATAAAAATTGGTTTTTACTGCCTATGTGATGACTGTTAATACAATGCTATTTACAAGATTTTCCACGTGATTTAATTATCTAAACCTCTTTCATTCACTACTTAAGGAAGTAATTAAATTCTGGATAATTTTCTTGCTTTTACAATTTCTTGAAAGGGTTCAATATGCTCAAGAGATGAATTCTATTGAGGCTAGGTTCAGGTTATAGCTTGAAAGGATTTTCGTGAATAATTAAGTAATCAAAACTAATCTTTCACTCACCATTGATTAAGAACAATGAAAAGAACTCAAAAAACAAGAAGCCACAAGATAGCCTTGAACTTTATATTGCGTTTGATTTGCAAGTCAGCTTCCAAGTGCCCAAAAGCTAGCATATATTTGCAAAAAGGAAATCAATCTTTCAGTTTAGGAGAAGGTTTTCAAGATGGATGAGTATAGTATGTTCTCTTCTGCATTGCATCAATGAAATTCCAAGGATGTTAGTATTCATCTATTGAAATGCCCACAAAATGGACAGTATGGTTTAAGGATTTGGACTTCCAACTTCCATAATTTCCTTCCTAAATCTAATGCTTTATCAGGAGAGAATTACACAAACACTCAATTGATTTTTATCGGGTGTTTTTAGCCGCTCTGAGCATCGGCTACTTCTTCGAGCAGACAACGCTGATAGTCGGCTTACACCATTGGCACGTGAGATAGGGTTGATTGATGATAGAAGATGGAAACAATACACAGAAAAACAGTCCCATATTGAAGATGAAAAATCACGACTTCGCAAAATCAGAATACAGCGTAATTCTCTCTTTCAATAATGTAATTCATTTTGGTTGTACCTGTCTCTTAGGATTCATCACTTCTTTTAATGAGAAAAATTATGTTCCTTGTATCAGCATCTGATCCCATGATAGCAGATCTAGTAGCTATTTCAGGACAAGGTGTGAAGGAACCCACCAGTTTAGAAGTCATTTTAAAACGTCCTCACGTGCATTATGATATTTTGGATAATAATGGCCATGGTAATCCATTGCTTAGCTTCCATGAAAAAGAGTGTATTGAGATAGATATAAAGTATGCGGGATTTATTCAGCGTCAGCATAACCACTTGGAACAGGTATGGGTCTTGCATGTGTAAGAGAATATTTTTGTGTCTGATTGCTTGTCTGTCTATCTAGCAATTTGTTAATGTTATTTGTTTAAATCCTCTGTTAATGATGAAAACATGCTTAGGATCGTCTCTCCCAACTGGTGAGTAAGTAATCCTGTAGATTGAAGCAAAATATGATTTCTTCTAGTTAAAAAGGTTGGTTTGGACACCTGATGACTAGATTACTGTGTAGTATGTCAACTTTGTGGTTTCGAGATCAAGTGAAAATATGATAGTTAATTTCGAGATCAACTTTGTGTAGTATGCTCAGAGATTAAGGAAGCATTGACCCCAAATCCTCATCCTCATAGATGAAGAAAGAAAGACTGTCCTAAACCCTAATCCTTTTTTGATGAAGAAATAGCTTATGTCCCTAAACCTTTAACCCTCGTGGATGAAGAAAGTATGTGCTCCTAAACCACTAACCCTTATGAATGAAGAAATCATTTCTGCCCCTAAAACCTTAAATCCTATGGATGAAGAAAGCATTTATGCCCCTAAACCCTCATAAATGAAGAAAGCATTCACCTAATCTCTCATGAATGAAGAAATTATTTACCCCCTAAACTCTACATCTCATAGATGAATAAAATATTTACTCGAAGCACTTGTATATGAAGAAAGTGCTTACCCTAAACCCGCATAGAAGGATAACACATTTAATAATAATTTATTTATCCACTTAGAAGGATTTGCAATCTGACGGGATATATGCTGGAATTCAATAGATGGCATTAAAGCACCATAAGGTTATTCCAAAGGACCTGGATTATAATTCAATTACAACTCTTTCATGGGAGTCACGCGAGAAACTCTCTAAGGTGTGTATGAGGTCATTTTGTGTGTGCATTAAATCCTTATGATAATTGTTCAAATCAAACTCATTATTGGTAGAAATAAAAAAAGAGAAGCGTCTTCATTGTTCAATCATATAATAATGATCGTCTTGCTCAGATCCGTCCAGAAAACATCGGTCAAGCATCACGGGTGGGTGGTGTAAGCCCAGCTGATGTAACTTCTCTTCTTATTTATTTGGAGACATCAAATCGGAGACGGAAACAAAGTGTGACACGAGAAGTTGATCCACCGATACCAGAAAAGGACGACGCCTTCTGCTGCTCAGTCTGAACTACTACAATCTTAATCCATTATATGTGTTTGAAAATATGCTAAGAGCATCTATTTGCTAATTTCTGCTAATTGTAACAATGAGGTAATCTGGATCAAGATAGAACCAATTCTGTCATATAACATTCGGATTTGCAAATTGCTGATTTTTAACATGGTTCTTGCAAATTTTTATCTAGATGGAAGAATTTAGCTATTAATTGAGTATATAATAAGTATGAAGTCATTGAGTATAGTCTAGTATTCAAGTTGTTGAGGAAAGAAAGTGGATTGAAGTGTTATATGCTCATCCCAGATGAATAATGTGTATTCTTTGAAGATTAGATGAGGTGATGTAAGAAAAACAATGCTATATATTAGTGATATTATTATTATTAGCTTAGATTGCAAGCAACGTAGCCATCTCAACATTAGAAGAATCATCTAGGAGTAAATCTTTTGATCCAGAATACTTTTATAGGGTTTCAAAGCACCATCTCTTTAACCATTCATACTTCTGTCTTCTGTGAGCCCTTTATCCAAAACATTCTTTAAGGATTAGTGATTCCAGTTTTCATCTTACACATCTTGAGCAGAATTTGTTTCCATTTCCTGTTAGCGATAACAGAGCTTATACCTGCACATTTTTTATATATAATAGTCCAAAACTTGTATCCAGCAATCTCTTTCATAGTCAAAACAATGTTTAAAATTTCAATATTCAAGCTTATTGCAAGACTGTGCTTTGTTAAAGACATCAATTGAATTTATCTTGACTTTAGATGTAAGAGACTTTAATGTTGTTGCTCTGAATTTCGTCACAAACACAATGAAGGTATACTTAAAACTATTTGGTTCATTCCTGAACAATAACAATGTGAACTTTGATTGTTATGAAAGTTGTATGCGACAATTTTGAGACTGCACATTATTGAAAGAGTCTTCTTCGCCATAGTGCTTCAAGCAAATAAAGCTTGACATTTTGCTTCAGAAGTTGATGTTGCTACTATGCTTGGCTTCTTGTGTTTCCAAATGTCCGAATGAAATCCCAAGAAGAAAACAAAAGTCAAAGGAAAATTGGTGATCATCTTCATCAATAGATTGATCTAAATCACAAAATCCAACAAGACAAAAAAAAGAGTATTACATTCTTTTCAAGTGTTTGAGATCCATTTACATGTCTCATAATTCTTTTCACTATTGTTCAATGAGACGTCTTGGGGTTTGAGGTTTAGCAATTAAGCTATGGAAAATTGCATATTCGCGATTATCTAGTTTTGCAAGATAAAATATAATGCACCAATAGTCTTTCTATATATGTTATTAATTAGCGCAACAATATTTTCTTCTTCATATATACAAATAGCATGTACAATCTGTAATGGAGTGATAATTGATTTGCAATGCAACACGTCAAATCTTGTAAGAACGTCCTCATATATTTACATGGTGACAAGTAAATCCCATCAACATAATGCTTCAACAAGAAAGTATCTTAAGTTACATATACTTGTCAAATCTAACTTTACTTTTGCAATCAAATCCTCATTATTAGAAGTGAACAAAATGTCATCCACACACCAAAGTTCAAGCACAATATCATTGCCTTCCTTTTAAGACATAGAAGGTTGACTCCATTGCATTTTCCCCAGATTAATGAGAAGAAAAATGGCCATCAATCTTTTGATAGCAATCATGAGAAGCTTGCTTAAAACGATACAATTTTTTTCGATGTTTGCAAACTTTTGTCCTCATTACCTAGAATGGCATACCCTTCACAGATTGTTCAACATCCACATCTTCACTTAAATCACCATTAAGAACTACAATTTACACATGATGCAATTCCCAACCAAACATAGAATCTAGAGCAATTGTAAGTCTCATGTGTTATACGGCTTGTCAAAGCAAATGTTTCTTTGGAATTGACTCCTACAGTTTTAGCATAACCTATCACAATTTATCTAGCTTCACATTTATCAATAGATCTATGTGCATTATGTTTAACTCTACACGTCCACTTAGTATCAATCACATCAAGCTTATCAAGTCCATCAATAATTTCACATGTTTGACTATGGATAATAGAATCAATTTAAGAATCCATGGCTTTTGCCATTGTTCATGTTTGTCAACATATTAATACGTACAGTTCTATAAATATAATCGATTGCATGGAGTAGAACAAAATCTACATCTTCATCATGCTCATCTTCCAACCTTTTGGTTTTTGGTCTTAGTTTTCATGACAACGATGGTTGTAATTTGTTATCCTATATTGTTTTCTTAGCCCACTTTGGAAGAATATGACTTGGTTGTGGCCCTCTTTCATTAGAAGGTTCTCCTTCTCCACGCTGAGAAATATTAGAAGACCAATCAGAGAACTTTTTAAACTAGCAAAGTGTTGTCCAATTCATGAAACATCACATCTCTACTTGTAAATACCTTTCTTGTATCATGATTAACTATCTAAAAACCTTTACTTTCCAAAGCATAACCAACCATAATGGATCTCATAGATTTGTTGTCAAGTTGAGTTCTAAGTTGAGAGGTAATATTAGCAAAATCAACTCTAAGTTTCTTATGTCGTCAAAATTCACAAGGAATATTGTGCATTACTTTTAAAGGGGGCCAATTGAGAATATAATTCGCTTTGTAACAATGGGTTTAACCAACATGATTTGTCAAAATCTTTGTTGGGTAACATACTTGCATTTTGCAACTCCATGTGTAGCATATGCAAATGAAATTTATTGTTTAAAACAGTTTGTTCCATAAAATTATTGCCTGCCTTCAGAAGCATATTCATTGTGTACTATAACATAATGTGTTTTTTTTTTTTCCCAAAATGAAGCTACTTTCCCATTAGTTAGGTAAGATTATTACAAAGAGACTGTACAAGGAGGCTTAAGCATAGATCGGGGAATCCCCCTCCGATCAAGTCCTAGAAATTGAGACTAGTTACATCGCCTTTCGGATGGACTACTTAGTGTAAGTACCTACAGCTAAAACAGTGCCCTGTAGTGATGGCTAATACGAGACAACTCTTGGGGTCAACAACAGAGGGAGGGTGGTAAGTGAGCCGGAAACAACCAGCGTGGGGGTTGGTAGTTCCACCTCGGGCCACTTTCTCCTTGTGTCACCATAGGCGTGTTCCGCCATTTCTGCCAAAAGCGCAAACAGGCAGTATCCATGTCAGAGGAATGGCTGCAAACCTCATCCAATTGTCCTCGTAGGCAGCTAATAAGCGCAAACCATATGTCCATGATCACTTCCTCCGGGGTCGCACTAGATCCTGGAAGACCTTTAGGCAGTGCGCTTTCCATACGTACCACAGGGTGAAGCCTACGATCAGCATCCAAATGTCCGGGAACCCTAAACCCTAACATAATGTGTTTTATTTCTTATCACATTGTTTTTTTAGAGAGTAAAATCCTTGAACATTACAAATAAATTACCTTTGCTTTCAATGGAAAAACCCACCAAACGATTGGGGTGAGTGAGATCCACCAATTAAATATAGTCACGAAACCTTTCCAAATTTTTAAGGGGATGTATTTTGGCATAAGTTACAACTTTACCTTTAGAAATTGCATTGAAACCGTAAAACATTCCTCATGTGGAGTCACATGTGTAGTTGTCAATTGTCTTTATACCATTGTAGTTGTGATGCATTCACAATATTATTCACAACATTGCAAGAATCATTGAAAAATGCGTAAGGTATACTATAGGAACGGAAGAGTTCAATTTTTCAATCGAAAGACATGTCCAATCGAAAGCAATTGTAACATCACATGAATAATTATTATGATTAGACGACACTTCAGACAAATTAGCTTTTTCCTTTTTCCTTTTACTTGTGATTCTCTTCCTCAATTCCTAAATCCAACGGGTGGGATTTTTGCAATTATAAATAATAAGTCTTACACGATGTGGGTTTTTCTGTTTCCTAAAATATTACCATTACATGATTGCTCATTCTTGTCATAATTGTTACTCAAACCAATCTTCTTTTTCTCCTTACTTTTGGCCTTACCTATGAATACTATGTCAACTTTTCCATTGTGAGAATCCTTAACATGCTTCTTTTTTTGTTTGCATTATAGAAGAAGGCCAATAGACGTGACAAATGAGAATTCATTGACATCTATGGTAAGATCAATAGCAATGACATCAAACATTTTGTGAGAAGAACTAATATTTTTAAAAGCAATTGAAAACAAATCTCTATTCGAAACAAATTCAATAATATTAGGTAATGGATCTTCCTAATCTTTAATTCTAGTCACACTATTATGTGATTGCATCAGATTCAAAAATATTTTCCAAAATATCCTAAGATTGAGATGTTTTTCAAGACTTGATATAAGTCATAACATATTGGTTTATTTGAAAGAGCAATAAAAGCCATAGCTTGAGTATCTCATCTATCCCTTGTTTTATCCTCTTCTTCTAAAGCGCCAATAGTTTTGGTTCGAGTGGTTGGCTCATCACAAAGCAAAGCCTTTTCCAACAAGAATGTTTCTCATCATGATGGACCACATGGGATGTTTATACCCTTTTAAGTTTATCTTCATGAACATTAGCTCGAAAGCCGTCTTCTTTGGATTCCATCTTAATTAGAAGAATAAACAAATCTCGAAAAACTAATAAGATAAATAGCAAAAAGGAAACCACTTAAAAAAAATCCAAAACAGAATTCCAAACCTACCCCAAACTTTGGAATGACCTCAAACGATCTTGACTCACACTACGATAATGTGGCCCTTAGAGTAAAACAACATTTGTACACATTTTAGAGATCTGAAATACTACTCATGGGTTAGGTTGTGAGACCATGCTTTGGTTTTGTAGAGAAATTGTAGAACTCTTTCCCCCCCCCCAAAAGATACGCCATGGTATTATCAAATCATAAGAAATACAAAAGTTGAGTTGGATAACAAGTCCAGAGTGCGCACATGCACTCAACACACATAATAAAGTTATGTTGTCAAGAGATAAGAAATTGTAGAACTCTTGAACAAAGCTTTGACACAAAAATGTTAAACTGTAAGGAATGAAATTATAGTAAGCTAATGTTTGCACGGATACATCCAAAATGTTATTTGTCGGTCAATCAATAGGATTATAATTAGGTCTTCAACCAAGATTTGATACCAAATGGTAAAAAATAAGGGCTAAAAGAAATAACACTATAATAGTTGCTTTATATTAAATGATCTATTAATCCACAAAGAATACAATGCGTTATAGAGGTTTCGATAACTAATGTATAAAAATGATGAACCAACACATAATTTTAGATTCAAATAATCCTAGAGTAATTTCTCTAAGAATAGATTAAGGAAAATAACTAAAAGAATTATTTGCCACAATACTTGAGAGTTTGTGGGACGTTTAAAGAGTGTTATGTAATGATAAAGGTGATGCTTTCATACTGTGGTTCAACATGTAATGTCATGTTACCAACGTAGCTTGAGTATGTTTCAATACAATACAATGTTTCTTACTTTTTTGTCTATGTATCTTTTTCGTGATTGGACGTTATAGAAGAGCAATAGTATGTATTATCATCACAATTTACTAGGCAACCTATGTTTTTCTTTTAACAACTTATCATTTTAGGAGTTTTATCTTCTAGTACGACAATGTTCTAGAATCTTTCAAAATAATCTCCCGCACAAATGTTCTAAACTAACTGGTCGTTTACTCATGTAGATAACTTGAGCTTTGTTGTTTCTTGGCATATTTTTCACTTTTGTGGTTTTCGCAAACAATTTCACATTCCTCAACGGTGTGATAGTTTTCTTCAAAAGCAATTTAAGGGTGCATGCAAAATCTACAAAGGCATTACAAATGATCCTCATACATGAAGTACTATTAGACAACTCACGATAATAAAGGGAAAGCGTTTATGAACTAATGATTTGGTAGTTTCCATAGAGGATCTATGGAGAATTTCTTAATTTAGTTGGTATGAATTTACCCATTGGAGTACATAGTTTAAAAAAGACAATGAGCTTTGGTAAGATGAGGGAATCTCTACAGAAGCCACATTTTCCTTTTATCCCAAAGTGGATGGAAGTTTTTATGAATACAAGCTTCAAATGACACATTTGAAGTCGGCATAAATGTTCATTACAAACGACACATTTTTGACATCGGTTGTTAGATGACATTGGGAGTCCAAAATGACACATATCATGATTACCCAATAGGCATTGTGGAGCTTTCAATTACAAACATGTTGAGTAGCATTTAATGTCACAAGAATAAATTGCAAAAAGAATGTCCTTGTTTGAGGTTTGAATAAAAATCATATATCAATGCATCTAATAATGCCATAAAGCCAGACAATTAAAAGCCAAAAGTGTTACCAAACACTTTGGGGAGGAGTTAATCTAACGCAAACTGTTCAATGCCATGCAATCAATGTGTAAAACATTGTCAGTTTAGTTTATATACATTGTTTTCTAACCCTCTTTTGTGACATGTCAGTTAAATTTCAATGTAGTGGTTGCAAGGTTGAAATTACAACACCATGACATAGACGTTTGACCCTTGAAGCAGCAACATGTTCTCGACGAGGACTTCACTATCCATCAATTGTTATCGAATGATTAATTCAATTTCATGATAAGGTTGCATCAACAATCAAGAGTGTCCTATTATACCACATAATTGTTAACCAGTTAACTGTAGCATTCATGAAAAAAGAGAGGAATTGCTTGAATATTGGAGCTACTCTAAACGTCAGAAAGAGCCACGAGCTTCTGAAAGAGTCACTTTGTTCAACGAGTTGAGTCGTAACAAAGATTACTAGCCCAACATACTCAACAAATGCCCTTTGCATTACTAACGTTATAGTTTCATAACGTTTGCCCAGGAAAAGAGTTTTGCCTTTTGTTCTCTAAAACATATAAAGTTGGATATTAGTCCTTAAAATAGAAGCAATGAATTTACGTTGGAAATTTTAAGATATTAGGGGTTTTATAAGTAGGTCTTGAATGCATGGGATATAGAGAATATATAAAGGGAACTCCCAAGGTGTAATTACTCAACCCTTTTTCAGCTATGACGATCAATGCGTATTTTCACATTGTGAATTGGTTCTTGTCCCTTTACTAACCCTCATATTGACGTTCTTCCATTTGTATTACTCGTCCCCACACCAATCCTTGTTAAATGTGGACTCTTCTGCAATGTGAGCTTTGAAACATGCATCTAATGTTTTTAATTATTTTTATCATTGTATCATTCATTGTTCTTTGTGAATATATCAATGTAGGTTCAAACAAAAATGTCCTATTGAAATATTTAATCTTTACGGGAGTAATTGAGCAACGTAAGAGGTGGTGTAGGTTCACACAAAAATGTCCTATTGAAACATTGAATCCTTAAGGGGAGTAATGAACAACTTAAGAGAGGTCTACCCACATCACATGGTGTCATTTAATGGCAAAGGTAAAGGTAATGGTGTCAAAGGGTCATTGAACAAGAAGGTGAAGCTATTTGGACTCTGGAGTGAGTAGTCTTCCTTGTCTCATGGTAGCATTGCCTTTTAATAGAATATCAATACACAAGACTTTGTACTAAGATTTAACAACAATTTAATGTTCCATAAGATGTTTTATAATATGCATGTCTAACGTTCTTTTAAATTCGATAAGTGCTACCGAGCTTGAACTTGGGATGTTCAAGGAGAACACACTTAAGGAGGACATGTTGGAATGGAAGGTAGGGAAGAAGACTATGAAGAATAGTGAAGGAAAACCTCATGGGTTAGCATGCACATGATGTGGGTGGGTGAGGGGGATGACCAAAGGTAAAGTATAAAGTGGTAGTACTTTTGGAATTACTAGGGCTAGGGTGGTCCTTAGCAATGGTAGAGTATAAAGGGAGAGAAGAGGAGGGGGAGAAGAGTCCTTATAAGAGTAGCCATTAAGTCTCTCTCTCTCTCTCTCTCTCTCTCTCTCTCTCTCTCTCTGCTTGTGTGTGTCTTGGAGAGGATTGCATTGTGATGGGGAGATTTAGAGGTGTTCGTCAAAGGCATTGGGGCTCGTGGGTAGCCGAAATCCGCCATCCACTCTTGTATGTAAACCTCCCTCACACTCTCCATCTTGTTAATATCTCTCTTATGTGTACACACACATAACCCACACATTATGCACAACCGTTTTAATTGTTAGTTTGTGTAAGTTGTTGGTCAATACTATTCGCTCGTTGATTCGTCATTATGCACGCTGCATTAAGGTTCAATTTCTAAATTACATTAGGAGTCACACAATCAATCAATAATACAATGTGTGGTGTTGGTGGATAGATCTGTGATCCAAGGGGAGGGGGGGTTGTATCATAAAAAATTTACATGTATGCATGCACAAACACATGTCACATGATTCTACATTGATAGCCCCATAAGATAAGTATCTAGCTTAATGATTTCACAGTGGAGAAGAATGACATTGGGGCGGGAGGAAGTTGGCAACATAAATTGTGTAGGAAAAGTGGATGGATGGGGAATTGATTATAATGGGCGTAGGAAAAATGGGTGATGGGGAATTGAGTATAACTGTGATAAATAAAAACTCAATTCCTGCAATGAGTGATGAATATTTGTTTGTTTGTTTTTATGTAGAGTCTAGTATAATAGCAGTGACGTGTAGGCGAATGGATTGTTTTTTAACTTTTGATGTGAGGAAGGGAGGTTTAGATGCTCATAGGAAGCTAACTATTACACATGTTAAGGTGTAACTAATGATTCAATTTGGTTGATGATGATTGATCCACTCACTCTGCACATTCAAGTATGTATGTATATGTATATGTATATATGCATTGATGATTGAATGTCGGAATTGAATTGAATTGAATTGAATTGGATGGAATGGAATGGGACAGGAAGACCAGGGTGTGGCTGGGGACATACGAGAGCGAGGAAGGGGCAGCCAGAGCTTATGACGAGGCGGCCAGGCTGATGAGCGGGGACAAAGCCAAGACGAATTTCAAGGCGCCATCTTTTACCAATTCTAGTGGGAGTAGTAGTAGTAGTAGTAGCTGTAGTAGTAGTAATAGTAGCAGCTGTACAGCAGAGCACTGTAGTAGGAGCAGCAGTAGGGGGGAGCCATTTGTACCCACCCTCCTCTCCCCCTCGCTGGTGGCCAAGCTTCACAAATGCACCCATTTCGCAGCAGCAGCAGCAGCAGCCTCCCAACCAAGCGTAACTGTAGCTAAACTTAGAGGAGGAGGAGGAGGAGGAGGAGGAGGAGGAGGAGGAGGAGGAGGAGGAGGAGTGGATCCTCCACCATCTGCTCCTCCTCCTCCTCCTCTTCCTCATGCCTATGCCCATGTCCATGCCCATGCCCATGACCTTCATCAACCAACTGCAGCTGCAGGGGCCCTTGAATCACCTCCACTCCATCATCATATCCAACCCATCCATACCTTAGACTACTGTAACTATACTACTGTACTTGGACCTACTCCTACTACTCCTACTCCTACTCCTACTCCTACTCCTACTCCTACTCCTACTGTTGTTGTTGTTAATGACATGAACCAGGGTCCTAATAATAATAGTGACCTACTCTCTACAACTTGCCTCTCTTCTCTGGCCCAATCTCCTCCCCCTGCTGCTTCTCTGCCTCTGCCTCTGTCTCTGCCTAGTACCTCCTCCTCCTCCTCCTCCTCTACCTCTACCTCTACCTCTACCTCTACTTTAAAGCCTGCAAAGTCCATCACCTGCCTCCGGCTGGACCCCGAGAAATCGAACCTCGGCTTGTGGCACGCGAAAGCCAATGGCAACGGCACCGAATCCAAGTCTCACTGGCTCATCATGACCTTGGAGCTCGACTTTAACCACAACAACAACAACAATAGTTACAACATTGGAAGAGGGATTGGAGCATCATCATCAACAAGTACTAGAAGCAGTCCTCCTGTGGACAATCCTTTCTCTGCTAATCCAATAAAAGCTTACAATCCAAGCAATATAGCCCTAGGATGCCATGATGACCGAATTGTTGATACCCATATGCCTGATCTCCTCGCCCCCGGAGATGTGGCCATGGCAGCACCCCACCATCATGACCAAACTATCATCAATGCCTCTGCTAAATCCCACCTCCCCAGAATGAATCAGGCTAATGCTACTACTACTAGTGTAAATCATGTCAACCAGCAACAGCAGCAGCAGAAGAAGAAGAATTCCTGGACTAGTTTGCCTGGAAATGATGCTGCTGCACCAGAATCTGAAGTATATGGCACCATTGATGCACGCCATGAGAATGCACAAAGCCTCCCTGCCATTGCAGCACGCATGGTGCACGCCCCCAATGGATTCATTACTCGCAACAATGCCACTCATGCCTGCAATAGTAGTAGTAGTAGTAGTAATAGTAGTAGTAGCTCCAGCAGCATGTTCTTTAATTATAGCCATGATGATTCCTTGGCACACCACAACTCTGATTCTTCTTCTTCTTCTTCGATTTCTGCTTCGATACAGTTGCATAATATGGACCTCATCATGCCTCCCACCTCTACTTCCTATGGCAATTGCACCCCATCCATTACTGTAACTCCTGCTCCTGCTACAGTTGCTATCCATGATCAAACTTGTACCAATGATTACATGGAGCCCGACTTCATGCAGCTCGCAGATCTGTTCATGACCTACAATGCTCGAGCTGCTACCATGGCCGATGATGGTACTATGCCGGTTCATCATCATCATCATCACATGATTGCAGAACCCATGATATACCATCATGACGCTGCAGCTGCAGATCAAGCATCCACGACTACCACCACCGAATCGACATCTTATAACAATTCTCCGCCGTACAGTTGCTCCACTTCCGCCCATCATAACTCTCCTTCCTTAAATGCACTCCATCAAATCTATAACCCCTTGTACCATCATCATCATCCTCTGAATCAATATGATCATTACGCCGACAATCTAATGTTCTCACATATTGATGACCCACAACAAATCATCTCTTCTTCATCACACGCCTCAATCTAGCCCTTTCTCCTTCACATTACCCAGTGACCCCCCCCCCCCCCCCCCCCCAAAAAAAAAAAAAAAAAAAACATATTTAAATCACCCCCAAGTAAGTTAATTACCCAATTTAGTAATTGTGAGTTGCCCCAAATCAGGAATGATGATCTTTGAAACATTTGTAAGTTTGCACTCTCTATCCAAATTAGTCATGATCAAATTAAACAACTATTATGTGTATTCGTGAACAATTAATGTATTCCAATTATAACTGAATTAACTGCCACATTGTCTCAGTCTTCCTTTCTGGTGCATTAAATATATGATCCTTAACCAAGAACCATGAATCCCTGCAACCACCTTCTTAATTCAACTCATGAATCCGAGAGGGCGCGTGTCAGAAAGCTGAATTAGATGATCATAAATGGATCCAAAACATAGAATTGTTCAAAGGAAAAGAAAAGAAACGCCCATTTCATGGATAGGGGTTATAATAGAAAGGAATTGACTGAAAATATCGTGGGGTAAACTGTAAGATGTGTAGAGGTAGTTGCCACGTGATCTGATCTGATCAGCTCGCTAAGGCATTAAATTCACCTTGTGATCAACTGTACTTCTGGACAAGCTCCAATAATTGAAACACATTTATTACATACCTTACTTATATCACACCTTTCCATTGTCAAAAAAGTCATTGGTAAAACTTTGTGCCAATTCTTGTCCCATCAGTACTTCCAATTAATATAATATACAGGCACAAGTGTCTTCCATATCCCTTCACAACCAAATCTCAACCCACCCCATCCCTTGTGTGCATTGTGCCCTACTCCCTATCTCATTGTAGTGGTCGACCCACGTCCTCACACATGCACGCGCTGACTAGCATGACATATTAACAATCACCAAGTGACTATACTACTTATAACCCTCTAATCTATCTTACACACTTGTTGATTTCGATAACTGACCCCATCAATCCAATAAAAACTCTACGTGCAGCTTCCCCATTTTGTGCAACGATAATCTCGTTTAATGGGTTCCCACTTCGTGCTCGAATATCTTTCCGTCACAAAAGCCAGGTTCCTAAAAGTCATGGTCCCTTCAAGCTAGCTAATAGACAAGCCACAAGCTATCATACAACTAATGAGAATCTATGACCCATCTCCTATTTTTGTTTGAACCAATAAAGGTGTTGTCTTTTCTTACCTCACGCTTTGAAAGGTAAACCAAACCTCCCACTTGACCTTGTGTGGGACTCATCTCATGGTTCTCAAGTCTCTACGTGTTATTGCATTGCTAGGAATTGGCAATAGTTCGGAGCCAAACCATATTGCAAAAATTGTGACCTAAAGGTTTAACCGCGTAACAAGTGTGATTTAGGTTTACAAATGTTCTCATGTTTTTGTTTGGTTCACCATTCACATAAAGGCTCAATGACATAACATCGTAACAACTTGACAACTTGACAACTTGATTTTAGTCATTATGTGGCTTAGAGACTTTACTGTTTGCGGAACATTCCTGTAAAATTTATTATAAATCAACTTTGTAAATTATGTAATACTTTAATATTATTATGAAGTTTTAACTTTGAATCCTAACGATTCTTTTAAGTTTTAGTTTTCTTTCTTGAAAAGTTGAAGTTACATTGAATGTGCAATCAACAACAATTTAGTTTGAATCAAAACCAAACCGTGAAACTATTGCTTCATGACTGAACTATTTGTAGATCTCTTGAACCGTTTCGTTTGAGCTTGAACCTTCCTTAAATGGTTTTGGTTTAGAGGTTTCACAATTCAATTCAATTCAAGTTTCAAAAATTTTAAATGGTTTGAGTTTGATCTCCTAAACTGAACTGAATTGAACCTTTTTTAATACCGGGAATAGCCCTATTTAGTATTCCTCACATGAAGCTAAGCACCCGACCGTTGCTTGACCAATTTCTACAAACAAAGTCCTCTCACAAATAAACATGTAGCTTTCATATGCAATATGATAAAGCTTAACAGAGTTTATTTGCAAAACCTACATAATACTTGATTTTATGACATGATTTAAAAAGATGTGCTGGATTTTTCACATACCTTGATTCTAATCATATGCTTATGATCTCAACCTTAAGTAACACTTTAGAAATGTAAAGGTGGCATTGGTCATATGAATTGTCCATATTTCAAGGGTCAAATGTACATTTATTCTTTTATAAGATCATTATTCCTCTCAAGTACTAGATATTTACTAAAAAAAATACAAAGTTCTAAATTATTCCCAAATCAATTTAGACATGAACAAGTCATTTAGAAAGTGTGATTGCCGGTCATGATACATACATATGTTACATTGAAATTTAAAGATATCATCAAAGTTGTGTCTATTTTATCATACATCTATCCTTTTATAAAAGGATTTTTTCTCTCAAACTAGATCTCAATTGGACTAACCAGTTATAGATTTTCGTCCCAAAAAGATATGAAAACCTAAATCTGTACATGTTCACAAAATGTGATTGTAAGGAGACATGTAAGATTACAATTCCAAGACATATATACACAACATAAGTTTTGCTCCTGCTTTTTCCAACTCCAGAGTCCAATCATACATCCATCCTTTTCTAAGGACATTTTTTTCTCAAGGTAGATATTTATAAAAAAAACTCCAACGTTATCATTTTTACCCCCAATGCACAAACAAGTTACATTTTTATAATTTAAGGTAGCCCAATTTGAATTCTCGCAAAACTATATAGCATAGCATACAATCCTTCATAAGTTTTTCTTTTTCTTTTTAGCATTTTAACTCATACCTATCTAGTCTTGAGTTCACATTACAATTTATTTTTAACGCATGAACTCATACCTAAGTAGTGAAATCCAAACAATTAAAGACAAGTACGCTTATTCTAAAAGAGAAGAATGTCGCCCCTCCGTTGTAAACATATTTTGGACAATTTCCCTCGCTCAGATATGAAGTTAACAATGGGTAAGTAGCACAACCTATGATATATTAGCAACACCCTATACGATCCATCTAAAAGTCAAGATTAGTGAAGGAACAAAATCATTCTGTAGACATTGATGCTTCATAATATGACAACCTGCAATATATTAGGAGCACCCCACACATACCATGGTAGGGTCCAAATAATTGAACATTTGCAAACCACTCAGTCCATCAATATTGATGCTCAATGATCATATCTCTATGTAAGGTTACAATCTTGATTGTCAATGTCTCATGTGCAAATATTGCAATCTTGATTATCAGTGTAGTAGTACTAAGACAAACTTCCATCATATATGAAAGCTACACGTTAAATCTTCAATCTGTATTGAATCAAGGCCAAGTAGCGTCGAGTATTAATTAATTGCCATCAGGTGAGGGTACACAAGAAATGTCACATTTTTATTTTGAATTGGTCTTGAAAAGCAAACGTCGCGTTTGTCTATCTATTTTGTACATGACTATCAATTGGATATCCAAAGACGTATTGGGCCGAAGGTCTTAGGGTCTTAACAATTATTACATTAATGACAAGCTACTTAGAAGTTACAAGCTTATGTCGAAAATATTTGTCAAACCCAATAATATTAAACAAAAATATGAACTTTAAAAAATGTGATTGGTAAGAGAAATATATAAGACACAAATGCGTAAAAGGAACTTTAAACTTCATAAAGCAAATCCATGATGCGAAACCTCATAAAATTACGTGCAATGATTACCCAAATTTTGGGTTTTGGTGTACATATATGATAAATAATAGCGTTTTGCAAGTTGACTCAACAGCCACACACGTATACATCATTTCATAAACTTTCAAATGCTTCATGAATAGTAGCTAAGCCAAACATATCATAAAATATTCATATACGGTTGTACAACTCAATCATGTAGCTTTAGATTCGTTTATATGTTGCAAGGCCAACAGAGTTCGTAGCACCTGGCATTTGATTAATGAGACCTAAGAAATTCCCCACAAAGGTAATAATAATGTTTCTTTTGATTTTGCCAAATTTCCATTTCAATTTGATGTGTGAGGAAATCAAAAGATTCCCATCTTCAAAATACGTTAGGGAAATTTAGTCAAACTTAGTGAACGATTTAGAAAGGAAAGAAGGTAGAAATTTTTTGAATTTCCAACTTTGATGTGGGATGTCTATTGTGTTTCCTTTATAACTTTCGCAAGTCATTCAAACCAAAAGGAACTAATTCATGATGAAATTGGGAATAGATAAGACACAATCATATTCCACTTATTTAACTCGCATAATGCTAACTATAACCAATTGTAGACTAAAAGGGTGATCTTGATGTATCTTATTTATCACATTACAAAATGTCTCATTAGTCACAAAATGGATGCACGTTAAAGAGTACATATATACTTATATAGCCATGCTAGGTTTGTATACTTCAATCTAGAAAATATGTAATCGAGGAACAATTTCCTAAAGAATCTACATATTAAATCTAAAAACTGAGTATACAAAAATGTTAAAATATATTCTGAGATGAATATGTGGATATTGAAATAGTAGAAGACATCCAATGTATACAATGTCATCGTCATTTCGTCTCTCGCTTGTTCTCTCATAGGGAAGATGTACTTCTCACATCCTTTTCATTGATAGAGTGTATGAGGGGTTCTACACAAAACTACTCAACGATAGATCGTTAAAAAAACTTGTGCTTCACCACACACACACACACACACACACAGCTCTTGCCATATGCTATATGGAGTAATATAAACAAAACTTATTGCATATGGCCTAGTACTATCTATATCCATTGGGAAGCATTGGAATATGAAATTGGCTCCTCTCTCTATTCATGCAATAGTATTATATCACTTCTTAGCAATAGCACTTTTAAGAAATGTCTATACTAGCCAATCTTTTACCTTTTGTGATAATATGACTATTTGTTCGGTAAAGTCAATTCATTAAATATGACTATTTGGTAGAGTAAGCTAGTGCATGGTACTTAAGCAAGCTATTAAAAAGAATGAAATGAAAATTAATTTAAACAAAGCTAAATTAGGGTATTCTACTTTTTTTTAACCAAGGGAAGTATTGATATTTCTTACAATAGCAATGGTATTTGTGATGTCAAATGAATAGAAGGGCCTTTTTATTTCATTGATTGCTATAGCTCAAAAACATATGAAAGTCTTCATGATTGGTAACAAAGAAATTCATCAATCCCCCATATCACTAGATTCCATGATGGTGTTGTGCATAGCATGTACAAACGTATTAACACTCATACACTTGAGCGTTGAAAACATTCCCCCCTTGGTAATAAGAAAGATTCCTTTGGATAAGTGCTAAATTGTCGTTGCAACCCAATTGCCTTGCAAGATTGAAAGATTCATCTACTACAAATACATCAATTCTTTTTTATTGAGATTGTTTGACTGCCCCTCAACTATCTAAGATAAAGATGACAAAAACATTTTTTTTTCTCATTGCAAGAGAACCTTGAATATATCACTTCAAATGAGTAAAGTAAATGGTAAATTATTTTCGTAAATTGAAAATGCCAATATTGTAGTAGAGGAGATTCAACAAGTATCCATCTCAAACCTTGGGGTCTCTCTCATGGAATTTATAAAACGTCGTAGGAACTATAAAAAGAACCCATAGTGTGAGACCTCACAAAGTACTGAACAATGACAACTAAACCTCACACATATATAGAATTCAATGTCTAATGCAGACACAAAAAAATAGCATAATATATGTATGTATGTAATGCATATGTAGTACATACATAAGGATGTACCAAACATCGACATACCATCATTCAAAGGTTTCATGAATAGTCCCATTGCGAAACAACTAAAACAAGATTCAAACATATCCCTTGTTGAATGGCGTGTTTCTAGATTTCAGGATAGTGTGCAATACATAATGCGTATACTTAGCACATTTCATGTGACAAAGACATGATGGGTAAAAATATTCTCCGCAACAATGGTACTCAATATTTTTGTGGATTCCGACAACTTTCTTTTCAACAGATAGTAGTCCAAGAAAAAAGAGCTCTCAAGATACTTCATTGATTTCCATCAAAATGACCGGAGATTTTTAAAATTCTCTATTTTGTTTTCCAATGTTGAGGAACATCCTTCCAATGTTTGGAATATCTAGTGTACCCACTACCAAATGTGTGTGTATGACGTATCATTCATAAACTTTCAAATAATTTGTAAGTTGTTGAAGATCTAAAAGTGTAATAAGATTTCCACATTTCTATTATAAAATCATATATTATCCAAGCTCAACTATATTGTGTGAAATGTATTGTCTTAAACATGGAGGATGAGAATTTCATAGCCACGATAGCATTCAAATTTTCTTCAAATTCGTTCGAGGTTTCTTGCAATTAAGTTTTGAAGTTATATTTAAGGTGATTTCACTCAATTTTGAACAAGTTAGAAATAACATTTTGGTTCTCATATTTGGAGTAACCGAAAATGGTAATTTTAAATCTTTATTATGTCCATAATACTATTTCATCTCTTGATCTTTGTGTCTCTCATCTTACACCCTCTCCCTCATGGAATAGTAAAGAGTTCTCAAGGTTTTCAAGATAGGCCCACATTCCGACACTTCGTAGAATTATTGGACATATATTAGCGAATATTGTTCTTTACCTCACATATATGGCATTTGGCATGCGACAAAGTATTGTATATACATGTATGTAGATCACGGCTCGATATGCTTTCACTCAAAAATGTTCAAAGGTTCTATGAACAGTAGTATGAATGCCAAACATCTATAATAGGATTCGTACATGCATCTTGTTGAATCTCGTATCTCTAGATTCCTAAAACTATGCACTATGTGTGTAAACTTAGTAACAACTGTCATATAAGTGGCTTTCACTAGCTCGATAATAATCAAGGTTTGTTAAGATTTAGCTACATGTTCTTTACAACTCCATATTGTTGGAAATTAAAACGTTGGGTTCTTAGAAACTTACTTCAGTCACTTTCATCAAAATTACTTGAGAATTTTAGTTGGCATCTTTAAAGTCATAGCAAACAGTTGGAAACAACAATTTGTTTTCTAGTCTTAATCATCTTAAGGTGACATGTCAAAATGAGGCAGCCCAAATGTAAGTTTTGTTTTTAACTTGGAAATATTGCTACTTCAGTAGAAAACAATGGTACATGAGGTCCACTGCATAAGACATCCATTTCCTCTCTCATGAATTGGGGTCTCTATTGGATGGAAAGACACCTTACTCAATTGTAACTTAAAAATTTTGCCCGTGCTCATCAACATATTGAACAATGATTATCAAATATTGTATTTTACCTCACATACATAGAGATGTTTGGCATCTCTAATCTACCACTAAAGATTTTAAACACCAAAATTTGATTTCCCATCACTCATCAACTTTCAAGTGCTTCATGAATAGTAACAAAGACAAACAGTTGTCACAAGATGCATGTATGTCACTAATTGAATCTTGTATCTTAAGATTCCATGATGTTGTAGAAAACGTGCAAACATTGATCTTTCATATATTTGAATGTTGGGAATATTCTCCAATATGGTAACACCCCAAACTTCTTTGAATCTAGCCAAAATTTCTTCGCACCTTGATATTGTGTGGATACATCTCTCTCTCTCTCTCTCTCTCTCTCTCTCTCTCTCTCTCTCTCTCTCTCTCTTCTTTTTTCTTTTTTTCTTTTTTCGTAAATAATGGCTTTCATTACGAAAGAAAAAAACACCACCATGACTAACTTACTACAAAGTATAGAACCCTTCTATCAAGGGATCTAAAGAATACTACGACACCAAACTCAATGCCACCCTACACACCAATCAAATGAAGAGTATGATAATATGTGACCTTGCAGAGTTCTCTCTCTTCCTAGTTGAGATTTCGTGACTTCTCTAGCACTGTCAATTGCCACAAAAGAAGTCCTTTTAACTTTAGAACATATTTTCTCACCCCAACTTGCGAATAAAAAATGAAGGCATTCCGCATATTCCAATTGAACCATAGCCCCCAATACCTCAAGAACTCAAAAATAATTTGAAAATGAGGCATCGGTTCATTGTTCTCCATATGTGCAAAAACCCAACTAAAGGAAGATAGACTTACTCCTGATGGAGACATCCACACTAAATTAATACACCACCAAACCATCCTTGCCATCGGGCATGAAATAAATCGATGCCTACTATGTTCCAATTCCACCGAACAAAAGAAACACAATCCTTTAGTAATGTTTCTTTTTTTTAATGCATCCCCTAATGGTAAAGCTCCAACCATAACTCTCCAAATAAATACCTTGGATCGTAGCATCAATCGAGAACACCAACCTGCCTTGATCACATGAAACCACCAAGTAATGCGCTTATGAAAACCCCATATCTTTATAACCCGTTCTTCCAACCACTTATGTTTGTCAATCAACTTGTGATAAGCAACATTCGTTGAGATCATTGTCAATCTCTTATTTCCAACAAACCTCCAATCAAGCTCTTGAGATCACCCATCTAAATCAGGAATTGGCTCATGCAAAGATATTATTTGTTGCAACTTATCCCAAATAAAGTTATAACCTTTTGGAATACAAAATGTTGGTATTATTGTTCGAAAAGCCATTAATCTTCTTTGTGAAACCAACATAGCATCCTTAACCGTTACCAAACCCAATCTAGCCATCTGATTAAATTGAAGGTTAAGAATTTGTTTGCCTCTCTCTCTCTCTCTCTCTCTCTCTCTCTCTCTCTCTCTCTCTCACACACACACACACACACACACACACATGAGTATCACTGTTTTTACCAAAAAAAGATACTTCATTAGTATTAGGAAACACCATAAGGCTAAACATACAAGATATACCACCGATTCCCAATGTTTTTCTAAATTCTAACTATCGGTTTAAATAAATACTTTGGTGTTGAGTAGAACCACTCCACCTTATCAAAACATCGTCTATAGAATATACCTATGTCCCAAATGGCATGAAACGCCAAACGCTTAAGCTCTACTTGATGCGTATTACCTTTTATACTATCCAAAAACCCTTTGAGATTATGCACAATCTCTATCCAAATTCCCGAAATTATTTGGGCAGGTCTTTTAGTCACATTTTGAAATACCTTCAAACATCAAGCCTTCCAAATATACCAAATTGTAATACTACTTACCAATTGCCATATTTGAGATTTATCAGTTTGTATTTGTGGATTCAGAGTGATCAAAAAAAATTCCATCAAACCATGTCGCATCACAATAGTATCTGCAACCTCTTGTTCATATACCATAGGTTTATCATGTACCACCGCCCATAATATTGCACCCCATGTATACACTAATGTAGGATATAATGGAGTTAATAATTTTATGATCCGTTTCCATACATCCAAAGCAAAACCACAACTCCACCAACAATGTTTAGCAGTCTCTATTACATCTATACAGAAAGGGCACATCTTGTCTACATTTCCTTTTCGCCACCCATTAATTGGTATAGGATTATGAACCAACAACCATCGAAAATAAACAATTTTCCTACTCATCTTTATACCCCATAGCCATTTCCAAAATTGTTTGAGATATTGTGGAGAAAGTCCATTTCGTCTCCAAACAACATTTGCAATTGGTTCTTTCCATGATCTAGCACCTAATATTTTCCTACCAATCTTCACAAAATACTGAAAGAACGACACGTATTTGATGTGATCTTGCACCCACACCTTCCAATACAGTTCTCCAGGATCCCAAGTGAATCTTGATATGGGTCTCCTTTCCATAATCCAAATCCTCCAAAAATAATTCACCTTTTGAGGATCTAGGTCTACGACCCAATTTGATCCATGATTTGCAATCACCCTCACTTCTTTATGCAAACAAAACGTAAATAAATCATTTTCCCTAGGTGTAAAGATTAGTCTACCATCATCTTGTACATCAAAACTCATACACTCTTGTTCCCCAATATAGGCTTTAACTCCAATTAAAACATCCAATGGAGTAAATAAACCCATCCACTTATGTGTAGCAGATCCAATTTGCATCTGAGTATTAAAAAGGGCATTTTGTATTACAGAATACATTATCTTCCCACCCCTTATATTACTAATTAGTATCATTTGTTGATCTATAGGTTTAGAGAGAAATGTTGCCCATGCACCTATAGACTATGATGGCCCATGATCTAATTTTGCCCATGCACATCCAATACACATTCCCAAAATCTGCCCTCTCTGGTCAGTCAACCATGAATTCCAAATCATGCGTTGTCTACAGAATTCAGATTCTGTTTTTGGCAATGTCTTAACTAAATTAAGAGAAATATCTTTCCATGCATTAAGAACACATTGAGCAAATCTCTCATCCTAGTTTGTGGCCATAACCAATTTGTTATGTTCCATAAAAGCCCATCTAAAACAAGGCCTCCAATCTCCACCTGTTTTTGGACAAAACTTTTGTCATTCATAAAACAACAATTGTTTCCAAGGTTCCGATCCTTGCAACAATCCTCAAATCACCAAATTTGCAATCAAAGCTTTGGATTGTTGTAATGGATCTACAATCCCTAATCCTCCTTGATCCAATGGCATAACAATTGTGGACCAAGAGACTTTTGCCCCGGCATGGCTTCCATCATTACCAGACCACAAATAATTTCGGATCAATCTTTGTAATTGATCTTGAAAAACTCCAATATGACATAATATACGAGAGACTAGAGAACAAAACTTGATTAACAACTATCACTCTACCCGCAAATGATAGTTTAACTTTACTCCAAAACAATAGCTTTTTCCTTATTTTCAATAGCAATGAAGCAACCTGGATTTCTGAAGAAATATTCAAACCTACTTGACATCCTAAATATCTAATTGAAGTGCCCTTGGGAATCACATGAGTATCATTTTGACTCTATCCTTCTCACATTGTAAAATCACAATATACTTTAGTCAAAGTTTCCCATAGTTTTCACTTATTCTACTCTAGCATTTTATAGGATGAATAACTTTGTTGAATTTAACAACAATAAAATTTTAACTTGAATAAAGTACTTTATTAAAGTTTGAACTTATCGACAATTTGGAGAGCAATGCTATTAGATTTATGATACACATTGTCAACAAACAACTCCTAATGTAAAGTTTATACATAATTTTACTTATGCCTCCAATCAATCAACAATAAACATGACATGATAATGACAAAACATATAAGATGTATGTCTGCTTGAAAGACATATCACTATTAGGATTAAATTAAGTACAACTTGAAACATCGTTTTTCATAGCTATTTAATATTTTTACAAAATGAAAGGTTTCCAAGAGTGATTCATGTGATATAATAGAATTTTATTTAATATTTTTACAAAATGAAAGGTTTCCCAAGAGTGATTCATGTGATATAATAGAATTTTATTTTATAGTTATGTATACATGAGTCTATATGTAAAAGATATCACATGTATGTGAAAGTGTCTATAAAGAGAATAACTACTATTTTCATGTCATATTTTAAAACAAAATCACCAAATCTAACATATATAAAAAAAACTTCAAAAATAATTTTGTGAGCATGTGGACTACACATCCTTATAAGTTATTACCATTTGAGGTTAAAACTTGACATAACAAACTAAGTATACAACTAGTGTTCAATTAGTGAAACACAACTTTAAAACGTAAGATTTCACATCATGTGTGACCACATGTGTGCATTAAAACCCATCTACCTTGTAAAGGTTAATTTAAATGTTGACTAGTAGTGTGTTATTCTATTGTATCGATTCAAGAGAGGGAGGAAGAGTTCATATAAATCATAATATACGAGCATTAATAGCTAGAGTGTGCTTGATGATCAACCTCACGTGTTTCAAATGAAAGGGTATACGACAATCCAGCTTTGACCTACAAAGGCAACGAAAAAGAACTCCAAACAAAGGGAATACTTGTGATCAATGTTATGCATCTAGAGATGGCACATACCTTTCAATGATATTATGTATCCTAGGAACTCCATTTGATTGCGATCAAAACTATATTTACCATAGAGACCATATTTTCATAATAATTGTAGGAGTTAGTGACCATGTACATCATGCTTCTCTTGAGTCTTCATGGAAAATATTCGGATGTAATCTACATGAATGATCATAAATATACTAAGAAGTACTGAAAGTATCATAGGCCAAATGTTGAAAACCCTCTAGTGCATTCATGGGTAGGAAGGCCAACTTATATAGTTAAAATGTCATGATGAATGTGAAACACGATCTTCAACTCATTGCCCAATTATTCCTAACTTTTAAAGTATTTGGCTCCAATCAAGTGCTCCAAAAGACATGTTAAGATCATGTACAAAGCATATTTGTTTCGAATTGGAACTTTGATTAAACCTCAATAATCCACGATCACGCAAAGTGACCCACATCAGTGTCATGGACCAAGGGATTCAAACCACCGACATAATCCCTATTTGTAGCAAATGAGGCAAGAGTGGTTGTCAATCACTCTTGAGTTGCCAGTTCCGCAATCTTAACTTGTGAGCACTCTTACTCACACTTCTTGGTGTTAACCCTTGTCTAAGGGACTAAATAAGTATTAAGACTAACTTAAAGAGTAAACATACACATATGAGGATGAAGACGCACAACATGTATACTAGTGTGAACCTTGTCTTGATTAATACAAAAGTTTACAACACACATACAAGAAAGATTAAGGGAGGAGGGGAAGAGATCTCAAACTTAAGTTACATGATTATTATTATCAACTCATGAGGAGGAAGAAGAGCAACAAAAGTCACCAACAACTAACTTTTATAGCTTTTTACAATAAGATTTGGCCCTTTCCAAATTGGGGTGACCCTTTGGCATGGACTTTAAAAGGAGTTTTAATCTATTCCCCTTTCTCTAATATGCCTTCCTGAACCATGTCATGTACAACAATTGCTTAATACAACTTAACTTATCACATTTGAAATCTTCATAAATCAAGGTTGAGTGATCTCATTATCGTAACCTTGAATCTTATTGATAGCGATTCTTGCCTTATCCATATTTCCAAAAAAAGTTTGAAATTCCTTAGCAAACTCATCGGGCTCTCTAGAATAGGACATCTTTACACTAGTAATATTGCAAACCAAACACGAGGAAGTGTGATTCAAAGTGCTCGCAAGTTAGGATTGTGGATCCCCCAATAAGCCTTTTGATTCTCTTGCTCCAAGGTCATTAACTTGCTTGTTAAAGTGTTCTAGATCCATAGGAACATGCTTGTATTCTTGTTCACTTACAACTGCCATGGTTATGAAAAAATGGGGAAAGACGTTATCAACGAGAAAGAAAAAGAGTGAACAAGGATAAATATGGATTCAAATTGTTACATCCATCACCAAGAACAAAATCAAATTGAAGAAGAAAATAAGAGGAGAATACGAAAGGAATCTAAGTGAATTAAAAAGAAGAAAAAGATTATAAATTACACAAAAAACTAGCCAAACCGGTTCATCAATGCTAGAGTACCTTATTGTATCATGGTTGAATGCATGCATGTTACTACCTCACAATTATGCATAATCTTCTACTTGGCCTTTATACAAGTACGACATTTAGAATGACATCTCTATTAAGGTCATGGGTTGAATCTCTATACACCATTTTCTATATGCTCATGAAATTGAGTTAAAATCTCTATATGGCATTTTATTTATATGCTCATGAGAAGAATGGTTAGAAGATCCAACCGCTTCTTCCACTAGCGACGGAGAATACTTCTCCAGTGAATTTAGGCTCATGACATTGGGTTCAAATCTCTATATGACAAAAAAACATCGGCGACGGCGGTCGCATATAGGTGGCAAGTACCATGGTCAATAAAAAGAATATGTGAGACTGATGAGGTGTTGCTTTACCTTTTCTGAGGATCACTTAGTTTTGTGGAAATTCTAGTAATTGGTTAACTAATTCTAATGGAGTTTTGTTTCCTACACATCTTGGAGTTTTGTATCCTATGCACCTTACTATGGCAATGTTGTCTTCAATAGAAATTTAATTATCCCAATCGGTAAAATTCCAAGTAAGAATTTCCATAAGAATAATCTTTCTTTTAATATTGAATCAATGCTCCAAATCCTTTCTAGAAACATTTTCCGTAAAGAATGTGACTAAACTGTACCCCATAGAAGATAATCATGTTGTCTTTTTTATTTTATTTTATTTTCCAAAAACAACTCCTTCCATTAGTTATAAAGATTTTACAGATGAGATTATTATATACAAATCCCGATAGGGACATGATAGGTCCATCTTATGTGGATGCCCACTGCCTCAAGAAAGGGAGAGGACGACCATTGTTGGATAAAGGCTAGTCGTCATCTTTCAACTCTATCGGAGTCGCCCTTGAGGCCATCATATTGGCTCTTTAGAGTGCCTACAGCTTGACTCCATATCTCTTGCATTAACATTATTTGTTGTGCACTTTGGTTGGAAAAGACTCGTCTACACCGTTGTTTCCATAGAATCCAAAGAGTTAGTTGGGTTGACCAAGTCCAACACAACTTGAGATTTGGCACTAATAGGAGTTGAGTGGATATTGCCAATGGTGGAGAAAAACCAAGGTCATCCCCTCTTCCTGATGCTCATAGCTGTCAATTGGGGCCTGCCATGATAGCCAATATACATTCCCCCACTTGATTGAGCCTTGCACCTGGCATAATTGCAATAAGCGGCCACCCCCTGCCATATTCAATGGGACTCTAGGTAGTCCCATAGAGTGTGTTGTATGGATTCTAATACAGTTGGACACGCAACACAATTAGGAGAGTTGAGGTTCCCACGTTACCATGCACCAACTGGTAGTGACTTATGTATTAATAGTCATTGGAAAGTGGTGATTCGCCTCATCTGTTGTTGTTTGCAGAGTTTCTGCCAAAACTTGGTGATAATTGTGTAAGGAACATGATATTGTGCTAGACCTTTGCAGCAGCCAGCTCTCGGGCGGATTGAGCGGTTATAATATGGCGACCCAATCTAGTTGTGAATTGAAAGAAAGGGATAGGTTTGCTTCCTTGCCCCGCATAAGAATCACACCATGTCCGTTGCAAAGGGTCCCAAACTGACCTTACGTAGCCATGTGTTTTCATGAGTACATGTGTGCCAATCTAGTTGTACTTTGATCAGATTTGGATCTACAATCCATTTTTGCCCAGTATATGCTAGTACTCAGATTGCCTTATGTTGTGTTGATGTCTCATTGTCTTGCAATTCAGGGCCTTCAATCCTGTCTAGTGTGTCCCTACCTCTTGGGATCAAAGAGCCCTCCTCCTTGTAGCCTATCCATTTCTCTGTTGTCGTCCTTTGATGAGCAGCTTCCCTAATCAGTAGAGCATTAATGATTTCAGATCTCATAGCCCATCCGCCCCTGATTCCATGAAGGATGTTGGCTTGGTCTTGTATTGGCAATGACATAAACCGTCTCCAACATTCTATACTTTTTCCTGGACCTTCCAAAATGTATCTCCATGACAACCCCTTACTTGATCCAATTAGTTGATTAGATTCATCCCTAATACATGGGTTCCATAGGATATGTTGACTGAGCCAGGCAGATTTGGAATTGGGTTGATCGCACTTGAGTCCTCGTCTAATGTCACACCACGCCTTCCATATGGATGCACTAAATATATCCTCTAGTTGGCGGGAGAAACTAGGTTTGAGATCCATGTTTAGAATCCATCTAGTTTGGGGGGGCCAATTGGTCCCTTTTCATGGCCTAAAGTAAGCAAAGCGTAACCGCAGTAAAAAATTTCCAATTGTCATTCCCTAGTTGGAGTCGTCGCACCACAAATTTGGCGAGCAGGGCTTTTGATTGTGAGACGGGATCAATAAGACCCAATCCTCCTCTCGACTTAGGTGATGTGAGTATAGGCCACGCCACCTTGGCCTAAGTTGTATGATCTTCCTTACTAGACCAAATGTAGTTGCATACCAGTCGCTGAATCTGCATCCAAATCAGAGAGGGCCTCCCATATCTCGATGATTGATAGGGGACGCACGAGCCATGTATTCATTTCCGTCGTGACTTTCTCAGGTATGCTCTGGAGGATAATATATTCTCTTATGTCTTCCCCTATGGCCATATTATCTTCAGTAAGTAGTCGCTTAAAATAACTTGTGGCAATATTCCTCATTTCGTCGACATCCTCCGTGGTAGTTCCATCCGCTCGGTTGAGGTTGCGCCTCATTGTTCTAGTGTGACTCAGTTCCTTGGATCGGAAGAATTCCTTCGTGGTTTTGTCCCCTACTCGAATCCATCGAGCCATGCTTCCATGAAACTCCGTGTCATAGATTGCCTTTTCTGCCATGATGAGTTCATGTTTGGCCATGGCAACTTGTCCCATGATCCAACTACATGTTGGCTATCGTTGTTGGAGTCGTTGTAAAGCTATTAGTCCCGGTTTTTTCCTCTGTCTCTTTTCCTGAGCATCGTTACTTCTAGTCTTGGCAATCTCGTGTAGTAGAGTTGAAGCTCTTGATAATTTAGCTAGAAGTTTGTCAGATGCTAATGAGGCATTGACGGGTAGTGACCATTGGTTGGCGAGTTGTTCCTTCACCTCTATAACTGTGTAGATAGTGTGTGGGATTCGAGGCTAGAATGAGCCCCACTTTCGATGCAAGTGAAAGTGACTAATTACCAGGTAATGGTTAGAGAAAGTCGTGCCTGGAGTTATGCAACACCACCCTCCCTTTGCTTCTAGGGCCTCGCCTACATAAAGACAGTCGAAGCGAGATAGGGTGGGTCCACTATTTCGCCCATCTGATCTGGAGAATAAGAGAGTCCCTTTTTCATTGGAAGTTGTCGGAATGCCATATATCTCGCAAGTTAAGGTGTACACATAACTTCTCCCATTTTTTACATTCCCTTCCTTGTAGGAATCTGGGGTTGTTGTTAGAGCTATCATGAAGGGATTCGATCATATTAAAATCCCCTCCAATGCACCACTCCTCTGCACCCACTACTTGTTGGCAAATGGGCTCCCAGAATTTTGCCCGTTCTGTGCTGCTATTTGGAGCATAAACATTCATGAAATTCCAGCGTAGCCCTTGGATGACCAACGTGCAAATATGTGCCCTTCCAGGTATCAGTGATTCTTGGTGTATTAAACCTTGGGCTAGATGTTCCCGAATCAAAGTGCAAATACCACCATGATTTCCATCCTCCCAAATTGTTCGCCATGATCCTCGTAAAAGATCTCCAACGTCCTTTGAAAGTGTACTATCAAGGTGGTGTTCCTGCAACATGATGATGTTAGCAGCACCCCCTAATATATATTCCTCAAGATCTCTTCTCAGTTTCCATCTGTTTTGTTGGTCTAGTCGACTCCTAAGCCCTTGCACGTTCCATGTTACAATCTTCATACTCATGGAATGGGGTGGGAGATTGTCATTTGTGCCTGATGCTTTGCACAACATGCCGTGAGTGGGGAGCACTCACCATTTAGACATCCAGTCATTTCCATTGATGGAATGATGGTCCACATCCATGAGTGGAGTTTGTGGGCTATCCTGTGAGCTTTAATCTCCCCTCCATGCTTCTCATAGAAATAGAAAAGGCTTGGAGTTAGTTGGGTGTCTATGATAGTCTGCAGGTGGATGTGGCAAAGATGAGGTTCCTCTTCATCCATGATGCACCAAAATTCAGTGTTATTCCAATGCTGCTCTAGTTCGTTCATGAGGTCTTCATCTCTTATTTTTGCTACAAAGCATGTTACTTGGCTACATAGCGTATCTTTAATCTTGGATTTCGACTAGTCTTCCTATGACGGAAGCAAGAGTGGAAAGGAGATTGAGGTCGTTGGACCTCCGTTATTGTGTACCGTTGATACATGTACCCTTATTTTTTCCATTGTGTTGTGCCCTATACCTAGCCATTTCAAGGCATTTTGCAGGTGTGGTTCAAGGTCTTGGCTAGAGGAATCACACTCATTTGTGTCCGGGAAGACTACGATCTAAGGCGTGACATTCAAACTTCTACCTTAGTTTGTTGCTTCTGCATTGGGTGTCATTCCGCTCAAGCTCCGTATTAAGGTCTTAACATGACTTATCCTTCTTCGCTTCCCTCTTTTGTAAGCTTTAACGAGAAATTTCTCTTGTGTGCTTGGTATCACCTTAGGTCGTTCCTTGGGGCTTAAGAAAGAACTAGGGGAATGCTCATCTGTGGGGGAGAGCTCTTGTAGTAGGTCAAATCGGTTGGGGCTCATAGGTGATGGAGGATTTTGTGCATGTGGAGTTTTCCAAAGGACATGGGTTTTTCCCACCACTCGCCATTTCATCACAACCTTATCGGGTCGTGGTGGAGGAGGCTTCTGATGTCCTATGGTGTCCCGACCTTCCAGAGTCTCCTTCGTAGGATCTTTGATACGTCTTGTGGGGCAATTCTTTTTTAAATGACCAAGATTTTTGCATGCAAAACATTGCCCCGGTGCGCCAATCACTTCTATGCATTGTTCAATCCGCATTCCGTTTTTCCCGGGAATGAGGATCTTGGAGGGAAGTTTGTTGATATCTTACACCAATAGGCGGATAGAGGGAGGGCCTAGGTGCTTCTTTAGCCTGTCCGCTATCGTTAGCTCCTCGTAAAGCATCATACCAAAGGAGTTGCCAATAGTAGGAAGTAACATGTTGTATTCTAAGGATAATCCAGGAAACAACATTGTTACCTTCTTCATGGAATCATCGTGTTGCGATGCCTTCTCTAGGTTAAAAACATGTGGGCATTTACGCATGAATAACCATGAAGTGATACTATGCATTGAACTAATGATGACCAAAAGAATAAGATATTGTATGAGGATAATATATTAAGGTGCTTAACAACGACCACCCCCAACCAAAGAACATGAGACAAACATAAAATACCATCGATGTCCTATACCATGTGTTCCCACATGTCATAGGCCCTTACGGGTTTGTCCTAGTTCCTACGCTCACCCCATTAAAATTAATTATAGAATTGTTTTGTAGTATTTATGCCTATACCAAGTGCAGAGCAATCAATATGCCTTGTTGGTTGTAATTTGATTTGTTTGTAGAGTTACCAAACCAGCAATTGGGCTCTAATCATGTAATGATTTTGTCTCTCGAGAGTGGGAAGATACCCAATCATGAATCAAATCCTCTATTTTATGCCAAATTAGACTTTGAGAATGCGTAGGGCATATGTATTTGCTCTCACATTGAAGGAGATAGTATTATCATTGACCATTAATCCTTGACCTAAAAAACACCCTGTTTAGAAATACAACATGACCTTCTAAGGTTTTGATCCATGAATATACAAAGGGAAGAGATGACATCAATACTTTCCGATTTGAATCGAATTAACAAATTTTGATTCCATATGTTGTGTGACTTTCTTCCAATTTTTTAACCAAATTTGAGGTGAATTTAGATCGTACAATAGTGCCACCATGCTTACCAAATAATGTATCCTAAAGGCAATTGGTCCAAAATGCAATGAAGTTTGAGTTCATGCATTTGCGCATATCCACCAACATCTTTGTCCATAGTTTTGCTTTTCCAAGTCAATGAGCATTGTCAATTTCCTTGGAAACTTCCAACTTCTTATATTCAAACCTCCGAATAACTTTGTTTAGTAGAGTTTCCCACATCACAACAATTTTAAACCTTCACCAACATGTTTTGCCTTCCAACATTCTCTTTGAACCTAACATGGTGTTTTTAAGGTGCTTTTTGAACCAAATGGCCAAGGGTAGATATAACTATATATATGCTATGAAAATTGATTGAAACATTGGGTATGCTACATTTTTCTAGTAGCTTAAATTTTGTCTTATTGTTTGCAGTACACATTCACCTTCAACTTGTCTATGATGTTTTTGCCTAGTAGTAGTGGATACCCCGAATGCCTTACCATTTGATAGGGATTGATCGATTTTGTTGTCAATAACAAGGTTTGCAATGTGTACACGTTAAGGGACAATAACTTGATCTTCTGTAAGTTAACATTTAACTCTATTATAATGTTGTGAGTGTAAAGCATTTGTAACAATGCACATATTGTGTGGATAATTATGAGACTTAAAAAACGCAACAATAGCATAGGCTTGAATTGAGAAATGTTCACCAATTTCTCCATGTGGAGAAGTAGATGCATGGCCATGGCATGAGAGGACAATTAGCAAACCTTGTGTTATTGGTCTAACTAATATCTATGAAATGGATGATGGATAGGATATATGATGTTAATGAATTCTTGGAGCTGATTCAGAAGGCACTTACCAATGAATGATGGATAGGGCACTTTCATGATTAATTATTAGATGGAGACTTTCTACAAAATCCAATTATATGAATTCGAAATTACTTGGGATGCACTTTCATGTACCATGATTCATAACATAGTGCGCAAAATGCACAAGATTAAGACGACAAGCATAAGAAATCATGTTCATTGAAAGAACTATCATACATGAAAGAAAAAGAGGTAAAGAATGTCCAAATAAACTTGATCAAAATCAAGAGAACATTTCAACGTATAAAGGAATGTATCACAAAGACAATATTTAAATATGTAGGTTACGAGTGGATGTAATATAACTACTACTCAAGGAAAAGATTTTAGTAACAAGCAAATGTGTGACTATATTAGCAGTTTTTTTGTTTGCGCTGGGATTACAGTATAATAATGAAAAGGTAGCTGCTTTCTTTGTCGACGCTTTGCGCTCAGCAAACGGAATGCGGGAAGACAAGTGCGTGCATGCCATGCCGTGCCGCCGAAGGGGATGCTACCCAACACAATAGAGGCGCATTGTCATGACATGGAAATGTAAATGTTTTTTTAGTGTGTGAAAACATGGGCTCCTACCATGCCAGAAGGAACGAAAGTTTATGAAGAGTATGCATAATGCAACAAGTACGTGTCTCAATCTAGGGTCTTTATGATTGCAAGAAGAAAGATTGGAATTTGCATAACATCAATCTCTATGATTTCACCAGAAGATTGATGTCGCATGATCAATTTTGCAAACATACAAGAAAACAGAACATGGAAGCCAATTTGAGGATGACGGTATTTTCCTTTCAGAAGCCAATACACGTAATTAATCTCGCTTCCATGTTTTTAGTAAGACCCAACGCTTTCTTCTCCATTCGAAAATACACTTCACTAGGGTAGTTTATTAAATCTATTCACTAGAACTACATCCAAGACAAAAACTATGAGAATGCATTTGTCATATTGCATGGGATTAATATAAGCACATATCTGGAAGCGTGTATTAACAAGAGTGTATACAACACATAAAGTAGTGTGTATCAACAGATAATTCCCTATAGGATCCATGGGAACTATCAGCATTTAATATTGTTTATCTTGACATTAATTATGATTTAGATCCTCAGATATGTTCTCTGAGGTAGGAATAAAGCATTAAGGTCATGTATTTAAATAACATATATAAGAACCATATATAGAACATAAATCATATAACATAAGCATACGAACACATATAAGAACTATATATAGAACATAAAAGCACAACATAAAATCATAAAACATAAGCATACGAACACATATAAGAACCATATACACAATCCATCACACTTTAACATAAAAATAAATACAAGATGCATTAAAAGCACAGACAACCAGCATCTAAGAAACATATATGATGTTACTTGTGAGAAGCATAAAACCACGCATATATAAACATGTCCTTTACAAGTAGGAAATCATTCCTGCAATCCATGTTAAGTTGTTGACGAGGAGAAACCAAAAGTAAACAAGCGAAGAATGGAATATGATTTTATCTAATATGAGACTACAGATGACAAAACCCTGGAGTGGATGAGGGAAATTTTGAATGTGATGTCATCTAATATGAAACTACCAACTTAAAAGACCTAAGTGAATTAAGGAAATTCTAAAAGTAGGTTCATCTCAATTTGAGAAATCTACAAACGAATCATCATAAAAACCAGGAGTGGACGAAAAGACAGGATGAAAAACAAAAGTATGGGAATGAGATTATAGAGATTACAAAACTTACCACATATATGCAGATATTTTGACAAACAATGCACAGTTTCTCAAGTTCTTAAATAATATCGAAGAAGAAGCTTCTCAGTTAACAAGTTTTTGTGCAGCAAACGTTCTCTACTACGAATACAAAGCTGTTGAGACACGAAATGTTGCAGTAATTCAAACTCTGTATGAAACAATGTTACACAGATCAAAATACTTGCCAAATAGATACCGCATAGACAAAGATTCTAAAATTCCTAGATGGTATAAAGGAAGTAGGAAAGAACAGATATGCTCCTTGACATAGATAAGGCAACCGAGACGCAAGTATTTCCATACACAAAAAAAGTGCACAGAAAACCGATGAAATAATCTAATTGGTGTATTGAACAATGTTTCTCAGATATCAGAAGACTTGCTGAAAATATGCATAGAATCGATCCATCAATGAAGCAATCCGTTGAAGAAATATTCATGCATTTGCCACAAGTACTCCTTGAGCGGATCCTTCTCTGTTCCGGTCTTCATCTTTACCAACGATCTCATCCGTCTTCCTGATCTTGATCTTATACTTGGTTTCAAACTCAGAG
Organism: Azolla caroliniana; assembly: GCF_043228905.1. Classification (NCBI taxonomy): domain Eukaryota; kingdom Viridiplantae; phylum Streptophyta; class Polypodiopsida; order Salviniales; family Salviniaceae; genus Azolla; species Azolla caroliniana. Next base: position 21,394,607 of record NW_028230446.1, on the reverse strand, counting down.
AGATCCTTCTTCTTCTTCACAAGAGCTTCTGAAAGTCGAGTTATGACTTCTTGGAGAGCTTCCTTGTTACGCTGAACAGCAGGTAAGACTTCCCCGACGGTTCGTTCGACGAGAACTCCACCGATCATTCGGAAGCATTTGCGATCTTTGTCGAGAGGTTGGATTGCAGAGATGACAAGAGAATGCTCGCTTAATTCCATCTCTAGCTCTGTGATCTTGGAGTAGAGTTGGTTGAGCTCTGATCTCATGGCGCTCCATCGACCTGCAACAGCTTGCTCGTTAACAATCTCGGGCCCGCTGTCTGTGCTCGATTCCGCCATAGCCGAGAGCTTCTGCGAGTACTTTTGAAAGGAGAGGGAGAGAGGTTTGAAGCCCGTACCGGAGAGAGGGAGGTGTTTTTTGAAACCCTAACCCTAACCAGAAATAGAGGCTGTGTTTATCAAAACCCTTAACGATCTGGCCAAGAAAAGAGAATATTATTGTTCTACTCTTCTTCCGTTGTTGTTGTGTTCTTGAAAGCCTTAGCTCGCAAAGTGAAGGCTATTATTAATAAGTGACCTACAAAAAGACATCGGTAACATATGATTGCACACACACATAGATAGAGAAGGCATGGCCACAAGGAGCAAGTGATCATGGGCATAGGACATCACCCCCGGACAAAGTTCACACATTATGTGTACTCTGTATGGGGGTAGAAAAGCCCATAGATATCTCCAAGATCAACTATCTGTTGGATAAGCATAGCAAAAATTGTTCAGAGGAGATAAATCTATGACGTAAGACTTCACGTGACATCACATAATTGTGACACTTCTAGAGGTGTTCCTGGAGCAAGTAATGTGCATTGGATACATGTGAGCTTTCTATCTTGAGTTATCGAGTGAACATCACCATGTACATGTGAGACTTCTAGCTAGAGCTATATCGTATGGACAACTATACTTACAATGCCTATTTGAGGGAAGGAAACTTTTGTGTGCGTTTATCTTAGCACAATTGAACATCGAGTGACTACATATAGTCCTAGCCTTTGGAATATTTGCACAGGGTTAAATTTACTTTTGGAATTGTTGAATGACGGCGTACTAAAACTTATGGAGTTTCCGAGTAACTAAGTAAACGGGTGGTGTAATGATAAAACTTATGAAGTTATTGAGTGAGCTTTCAACAATTTGAAGTAATATATATAGTTAGGATTGATCGAGGCCACACCAATAACATACACCATTTTCTACAATTTATTTTGCAAAATCACCTTTGTTTTGAAGTTTTCCAATAACAATTTTAATCATTTTCTAAAAGCAAACAAATATTTTCAAGTACTTCAATTGGACATGCCATTTTTGCAAAGCTAGAGTGAGCAATAGCATGCCGCAAGACTCAACAACAACAAGAGCACGAGCAATTAATTTAGAATATACTCGGATGAAATTGGGCCATAATATGCTATGCATGGGCACCCACTTCGATTCCGAATGAAACAATGAAAAGCATTATTGCTACACAATATTAGTTGTCTCCAAATATGACAACAAAAGCTTAGTTCTTACAAAATTCTTGGGCAAAAAGAATTACATGTGTGAACTTTGCCTTACTACATTGCCTCCACCTTGCCAACCCAAAGCAATGAATTCATCCTCAACACAAATATAAACATATGAATAGATTCCAAGCTCGACATAATATAGAACATTAGCAAAAGTAGAGTTTTGAGATTGGTTACCTTCAAAGGATAGAAAGCAAGTTTTGTTTGGGACATTGTGGCAATGGGCAACAAAAGATTGAGGTGAAGAGTGACAATCCAAGTACAACCTGGGAGAGTTTGTTTGTGGTGGCAAAAGAAGTGATATGTTACTAAATGCCCAAAATCTACTAGCTAATTAATGCACTTAATCAAGATAAAAAGGTGGGAGGGGGCATATATGTATTCTCCACTAAGAACCACAACAAAATTACATGCTACACCACGATGCGAAAGTGTTCCAACATTCTTGTACCTCTTGATGCAATTCTCAACTTTATGAGAACATTGTTTTACACCTTTTTTGGATTCTTAATAGATAGGGCCAAAGTTGAGAACTTTATGACCATCACACATTACAAGATCATTACATTACTTGATGAAAGACGTCTCTCTATCCCACACATCCCACACACTTCATGAAATTTCAATCTTGATGAACAAAGTGGGTTAAATTTATTTAGATACATAGTTATATTTATGTAATGCTATCAAATCCGTGTCCAATATATGGGTTTTTGAATACGGGCATCTTTTCGTGGCAAAGACGGAGAGATATAAAGTTGTGCTTGGGGTTGCATCTTCAAACATCTTTGAGCATTTTCATCCTTTAGAAAGCACCATCCCAGTCATTTCTTTTTGGGTAGGCAACGAGAGGAAGACACATCCATCCTGTTCAATGTTTTCCTCAGAGGGATATAGGTGGGTGGTGGGAGGAAGGGCTATCTTATTACTTTTCGGGGGCGAGCATCACTAGTATGTACAGTGGTGGTGTCTTGGGGAGGGAGCCAATAAGATGGGGAATAGGCTGAATCATGTGTCCGCATGGTTAAGGAGGCATATAAAGGAGGGTAAAACATGTATGTATGTATGTATGTATGTATGTATAACAAAGCAAGTTTAGTTTCCCACAAGGATGGTATTTGTAATTCCCACGAATTCCTGACACATTTCCGATGTCGCTCGCTCGCTCATGACTCATGACTTAGGAAGGAGAAGGGTGGTGATGCTTACTTACAATCGGAAGAAGCAAAGCAAAGGTATATATATGTATGCATAAATATGTGTGTGTATGTATGTATATACATACATGCATATGTATATGTGTATATGTATAACAGTATATGTATGTATGTATGTATGTATAACAGTATAACAGTATATATATATGTATATATATATAGAGAGAGAGATCGATTCGATTGATGAACGAGGCTCCTTCAGAGCTGGACGCATCTCCCACTCTCTCTTCTCTCCGTGCTTCCCTGTCTCTCTGTTCCAGCCATGGAGGGAGGATGGGAAGAAGCTCAAAGACAAGGTCGGGATATAGCGGGACGCTTTCATTCACTCGCGCAGGGTTTCAGAGGCATTCTTCAGAACAATCTCCGACCTTCTCCTTTGTCATCATCGTCATATCCTTCTTCCTCTCGGCAGTCAGGACATCGGTTCGTAACTTTGAGTGATACAGCTTCAAATGGAGAATGTTGTGAAGATATGGCATCTTCTTCTTCGTGGCCATGGCCATGGATCGGTAGGCCTTCTTTAAAATCCAGTTTTCTCTTCTTCAATAAGATTCAAGTAAACAAGGGAAAGCTTCAGACAGCGGATCTTCCTGAAAATGGTTCAGGTAAAGAGGACACAAAATTTATGAACCATGATTATGCCCGTCTTGCTGCTAAAAATGGTTCTAAGAAAGAGAACAATACATCTGCGAAGCAAGATCATGCTCATTTTACAGCTCAAAATGCTTCAAACAAAGAGAACAACATGTCGGTGAACCATGAATATACAAAACCCACTAACGAAAAGCGCACAAAGCAGGAGAAAAAGACTTCTAAGGAGCATGAATCCACTCGTTATACTCCTGAAAATGCTTCAAACGTAGACAGGAAAAAACCTATGAAGCTTATTTCGGCTCATCCCACTGACGAAAATGGCTCCAAAAAAGAGAAAAACACATCTAGGAAGCATGATTCTACTCATTCTACCGTGAAAAATGGCTCAAATGCAGAGAGGAAGACATCTACTAACCACCATGATTCTACTTATGCTATCGCCAAAAGTCTTACAAATGAAGAGGTAAAGTTGTCTATGAACCATGACTTTGATGGTTTACATGAGATAGGAAAAGTATTAGCCCAAGCAAGGGTGGAGCTAGGGGCTCGCATAAATGGCCTTGTTAATGATTTTACAAAGAATCTACCTTTATCTTTTCAAAGTGGATTTTCCTCCTCCTGCTCTGGTTCTCATGTACAAAGTGATTGTGAAGAGGATTGTTTGGATTGGATTGAAAAGGATAATGACACTACATGTTTGCATAAGGGTTCGTGTGGGATCAGAAAAAAACCAGTTAACAATAATAGGCATAGGATTGGAGATGACGTATTTATATCTCAAGAACAAGGTGCCTTTCACGATGGTTCAAATGAAGACCTCTTTGGTCTGTTCATCAACCGCCAAAGCCAACTTTATAGACAGGTAATTCATGTGAGCATTATATGAGTTGAATGGTTTCTTGTAGATGTAGTGAGATGATAATCATGTAAGAAGGGATTAGGGCATTGATATGATATGGATTCATTTTCTTCCTATTGGTGGTTGTGTGTTGATGAGTCAAGATGATATGTCATCTAATAGTGGACAAGGGCATCAATACATTTTATTGGTATTGATTGCAGTATTTTGATGTAATGAGAGGATGTGGGACATGTCATATAAGTGGGGATAATGACGTTGATATGATATGAATAAATTTTCTTGGTATTTGCTTGTAGAATGTTGTAGTGAATTGATATATCATAGAAGATGGCACAAGGGAACTGATACTAGATGGAATGTTTTTCCTGGTTTTGGTTGTCTGATGTTGAAGTAGCGCAGTGATATAAAAAATAAGAGGGAATGAGGACCTTGATATTATGTGAAGACACTTTTTGTGGTATTGATATGGCAAATAAGGGAGGATGAGGGCATTGACATGACATGATTACTCTCTCTTGGTATTGGTTGTGATATGCTGATCTAGTAATATGATATATTATATAACAGGACATGAGGGCATATATCATGTCCCTTTATATGAAATATCCTTACTATATATAGAATAATATCAATGCCTTCATGTCCACTTATACGTTATCATCAAATCACAACCAATACCAAGAGAGTGTATTCATGTCATGTCAATGGTTTCTTAGCAATGGTTTCATGTCAATTATTCTAGGTTTTCTCGTTAAGGGTATGTAGGTATAGATCAGTGGTATGTTAAGTAATTGGGAGATTAGGGCATTCATATGACATGAATACATCATACATTCTCTTGGTGGTGGTTGTGATATGATTTAGTGAAATGCTATACCATATAAGAAGGGTCAAGAATATCAGCACTATATGAATACGTTTCCTTGACATTGATTGTCATATATTATAGTGAAATCATATATCACATAACAGGGAAATGTAAATGTGACCACCACTTATGATAGTCGAACTCGGGAAATTGAGAGTTCAGTCACTGCTCGAGGAGACTTATGGCGGGCAGAGGCAACTCATGGCCGGAGCAACACCACTAATGGTTCGAGTCCACTGTTTCTTCTCCAAATAGGTCCTCTATTGTTTGTGCGTGACAGTACATTACTTTTGCCAATCCACCTTTCAAAGCAACATTTGCTTTGGTATGGGTTTGACAGAAAGGTACGTACTTCTACATTCTTTTTACAAACTTTCTCAATAAATTGTATACCATGTGCAGTTGTAAAGCTCTCCAAAAGCCTCGCAAGCTTTTATTTATTTTCCCAATGCCCCGAAATTTCTGTTATCTCCTAAATGCTCCTGTTCAAGCCCTGAAATAGAGAAGGGGATGATTTGACCTTACGATTGCTCAAATAGAACACATGATAGAAAAAGGGTCTACGTAATTGATCGAATAGCACATACAATTGCTTGAGAGGTATTGTCCTTGGGCAGTTGAGGAAATGATGTTTGAGGTGAGTTTTTCTCAAAACAATAAAAAGGGGTAAGATGTAAAGTTTAGAGGCAAGAAGAAAATTTATAACAACTAACAACAGATTATTTCCATTTAGTGGCTAGTTGAACTAACCTACATAGGATGGATACTGGTAAGGGGCATGGGAAATGTGCCTATTTATCTTGAGATTTGAGAGCAGCATGTGATATATGATCAGCATAGTAACTGGATTTACATCTTCAGCATTCCAATTGATAATGTTATATGTTCTTGGCTTTATTGTCTACATTAACCTCTATATTCACTGATGTTATATAGGAAAAGGTTTATTATGGATTTATTTTTATGCATAATTCGTGGGAAATGTTGACCAGAATGGGTTGCATTCTGTCTGCCCAGCAATGTGGTCAAAACGTCGAAGGTGGTTGGTAATGTCAATGATATGTCTCAATCCTTTCAATTGTGTAAGTTTATTATCCTCCCCAATCCTTTGATTTGGTGAAAATATAGTTGAATGTTTTTCTAATTGTAGCATTCTTTGATCCAATTGTTTGTCTTATTCTTTAATGAATTTGTTCGAAGTTTCTAGTTATTTCCTTGTCTTTATCAGGTTGTGACTATAATTTTCTGATATCAATCATTCTGTGCTGCTTTTCAGTCATTTATGGATATACAGTTTCCAAACGGTCAATTGACATATGTTGCTGGGGAAGGTATTACCAGTAGCGCTTTCTTTCCTGTTCTTGGAGGGCTTCTTCAAGCACAATGTGCCCATCCAGATGTCTTCAAGCTAAGCTTTTCTAAGAAGGTAACAGTGTTATATGGTGATAGTAGTGTATCATAGAAGAAGTGCTATCATCAATAATATGCATATCATTACAGAGGTATTTTTCCAGCGCATACAAAGTTAAAACAATTCCTTGCTGAACAAAATCATTTTTGCTCTCACTGGAGGGCAGCTGGAGTGTTTACAAATCTATTGGGTAATCAATGCAACTAATGCTCTATTGGTTGTTATGAGACTACAAGCAAACTAAATCTATTTAGATTACTTTCATTACTCTTTGACTGAGCATGTCTTTTAACTTCAAATCTGATACATGGCATGTAGAGTCTTGCCTGATTGGCTGGCCTCTAAACAATCCCTTAAACAAAATCAAGCTTGTTTACATCACAAACTGTATACAAAAAAATAGAATATCAACCATTACTCTTTGACTGCGCATGTTCTTTAACTTGAAATCTGATACATGGCACGTAGAGTCTTGCATGATAGGCTGGCCTCCAAAACAATCCCTTAAACAAAAACATAGGATTATGAAAAATCGATGTGTGAGAATCCCCAAGCTATATCACAGCTCAGCGACGAATCTACAAAGTAGTGTTCAGTGAAAAGGATTTTGTAGGCATCTTCAATTGCCCTTGGCATGCAAATCCTAACAGTACATCAACCTATTACTGATTATCAATATGGATCAAATTGGCAATGGCTAGACCATTTCATGACCCATCACATATAGTTGCAATGACAAACTTGAATGTGGCAATCATGTTTCTGGAACATGATGCTGTGAAGAAGTGTAGCCCATCCTCTGTAGTAGGAAGAAACTTTATTTTGTATACCCATCTTGCTCCTATCAGTCTTATGTAGATGTTTATGCAGATTCCAGTAAAACTTAAGTGCCATTACTGTGTATTGCATCTAACTCATGCTTCATGGCGTCCATCATAGTCATGCTGCATACTAGTGCCATTAAATGTAACATAGTCCTCAAAGGTGTCCACATTCAGGAGAGCATATCCTGAACATAATAATTTGTTACATCATCATTTTTGTCGAACTTTGTTTTCTCCTCAATCCCCTTTTGCTCACATTTTGTTTTAACTTGCACTGAATTTTGATTATCCTTATAGCCCTCATGACTAATTTTGGCATAAACTTTCTTTATACATTTGTTTTTTACGAATGTCCATGCATCTTAACTTTGTCTTCCAAGTTTGAACTTAAATTTGATATATCGCAATTTCATCTGAAGGATGAATATACCACGCATAGCCACAGAATCTATGTAATCTAATTCACAAACATTCAAGGAGGACTTTCAAAGTTGCCAACTCCTTAGTATAAAACATCCAGATGTGGTTTCAATCCATATATGAAATGTCCAGTATCTTGACACAGATGGGAGAAAATAGCTTAAATTGACGCATTTGTGACTAAATTCATGTTTTGATCATGTGGAATATAAATTCTAAAGTTTTTGAGAGGATGAAATGCAACGCAGTATGTGCCTACTGATGTTTATACTTTCCTTATATTATTATGTTATTAGATGAGGTGGGGAACAAGAGTTACACCGTCTATACAACTTCCAGAAAGAGCTTTGTCTGTTGATCTGTTACAACCATTGGCTTGGAAAAGGTCAGGGATGATAGTCCGGCCAACTGTGGAACTTCGGTAGGATATTATGATATTGTTATATGTCATATGTATAGAATATAGCTCTATGATAAGTAAGTCTTATATTTGAAATAAGTCTTAAAATAAAATTTGTCTTCCAGGGTTACACCCACCATAGGTGGGAGAAATGCAGGATGGAAAGCTGAATTTATGCATTCACCTAAAGAAAGGGTTAGTTGGGCTTGTGGATGTGCGTTAACAATACAACCAACTGCATATGCTTCAATCTCGGTCAGTAGATATTTACTGCATCCCTTTTTATGCCAGATTGTATTGTATGGATTCACTACTATACAAATTAATGCTATTTTTGGAATTTTATCAATAAAGAAACATATTGCCATGAAGACTCAACCTATCCCATTACCTTACGTAAACTCCGAACTTTCTTGAGAACTATCCATATCCTCATATCTAGCTATGTCTTTTCAAGCAAATATAATATAGGGACAAAAAACCAAAATTCTCATTACAATAAACATGTGCATTCTGATCATTTTTGAAAACATAGGGGTATTCGAGTAAATACCCATCAAATGAGGGGTATTTTTGGGGTACTGCACTGGGTATTGTAATTTTTACAAATTAGGGGTATTTTGGGGGTTTTCACGAAATCTAAGTGGGAAAAAAACATGTGTTTCTTAACTTAAGGGCCTAGGCTTTGTTGTTGGTGCTTGACCGCATGAATAGTTATTTAATCTAACATTAGTGCTGTTCAATGTTTGGTGGCTGAAATTATACTCGGTTTTTTTTGGATCACTACAGCTAAGTAATGCAAAAAGAAATAGTGATGATCTAGGAAGGGCAGGTTTGGTGTTACGGGTAGAAACACCGGTAGAAAATCCGACTCAAGCATCATTTCAAATACAACTAAACAGTGGTGTGGAGTTCTGAGATTTTATTACTACCTCTTTTGGAAGGCGGCTCAAGTATATAAGCTAGGGTCAATATTTTTTGTTTTGGTCTGTAAATTATTGTACACATGAATATGGTCATATACATCTTTCTCAAAAATAGTCTAACATTGATTCGTTACTCTATTCTTGTACATGACAAAGTCTCATTATATAATTTATTGTCATCTAGAATAAGGATTATAGATGTTCTAAGTTATTGATTGGATAAGAGCTCTTTGCATTTCCAGAAAGGATGCTTCTAGCCAGCCACATGTTAAGGACTTATTGCTCCACTGCGTACCCAAAGGGGCATTGTCACATGGTGTAGTCATTCTTTTAGATTTCTATCTGTTATTAATTTCTCTCTTCGGGTCTTACTAGTCTTCGGTTGATTAAATATCTTGATGTGCTCTTGGAAGTTGTTTAGTTGGGTATTTGTGAATGTTTTGATTTAAGCATGAAGGGGAATGCTTTTCAAATTCATTTTTTGTGCACTTCTTTCATGAAAAATTACATTGAGGGTTTATCTCAGCAACAATTTAGGTAAAAGATTTCGGGCATCTTATACACTCCCGCATTCACTGCAAATTGTTTTTACAAAGAGATGAGCGAGTCAATAAGACAGTAGGTTGGCTTCCAATAGTGAGTTGGTGAACACATAGTTCATTTGTTATCCTCGTGGTGTATAAATGAATCCATGTGTTAAGTAGAGGGAGCAAGAGGTGCTTTTGTATTATAGGAATTTGGAGCAAGTCATCATCACACTATAATTGTGCATCAAATTGGTAACCATTGTGTAATAGGTGTTTCTTGGAGCTAAGAATTGGGTGAAGCTAACTATAGGTAGATACAAGGATATATTCTTTGGGGAGCTCAATGTTTTATACATCATGAAGTGTATTTTAACATGGTGCTAACAAGTAGGGTGGATTTTTAACTAATTAAAGGTATTGAGGACCTGAGGTCGTTGTATGAAGAGTTCCACTTGAGGGAACATGGTTTAAATCCCAATATAGTTGTGTCACTGAGTTTGATGGTCGAAAATGGTTAGGACATAACAAGAGATGAAGTTCAACATCTGATAAAGTTCTCCATCAATTAGATAATGGTTACTAAGCTACATAGTAGAGTTTTGTGAAGTACGTATCACAATGATAATCTCCAATGTGTTAAAAAATGGTTAGAAGAGACTCAAGAAGAGATCAAGTTCAACATTCGTGAAAGTCCTCCATCAATTAGATGGTGATAAACTAAGAAGCACAATAGACTTTTTGAAGTATGGTAATGACATTGTTCCATGTGGCAAAGACTTCAGCACCATAGTTATCTAGAACTTAAAAGTTGTGAAACAAGCAAAATTGTTATACTTTGAGGTATTATGATCATGGGGGAGATTGAATGAATACCCTGACTAGCTTGTATACACCACATGTTCTTAATGTTATGCACGCCAACATAGTTGTCTTAAGTTTGTCAATAATGAATGTGCAACCTCAATGCAATATGATAGTACATCATTATCAGTTGCAAGTTGTGGTAATGGTGACCACCTCGAAAAAAGGATGCGTGCAAAATTTTGTCGAAGAATTCTTATTATTTTGTGACTTTGTAATAGTGTTTGTGTGCTCTTGGATAGAACATTAAATGAAAATTAATATGATTTTCATAAAGACGTTTTTGAAAACCAAGTTGTGTTCATGTTTATATGCATTTGTATGGTTTGGTAATAAAGTATAATCTTCTTTGAGAATGTTTTTTTAAATGGAAAATGTTTCTATATTATTGGGGACCAACTATGAATGTGCCTCTAGCATGTGATCCTTTATATTTACAACAAACTTTTTGAACATTTGGCTAAGTCGACTTGTACCTTGTGTATCTATTAATCCAAATTATTATTACGCAAGAGTTTCAATTGTAAATAAGTTTTATTTGTATATATAGTATTTAGAGGGGAGTAGAGAGGTGATATGATATGGTACAATTTTACTATATTTGACAAAAGAGGTCTATCAACCCATGGGCCACAAAAATTTATGGGAATTGATGTGATGCATTAAGTTGCTTGTGATGATTTGTGCACTTGTAGTTCCAAGAGCATAATTGAAAATTCGTCCTCCTTTGTGAGAAGTGAGGGGAACCTATTGTAGTGATATAGCATCTTGGGCACTCTAATGCTACGTGTAATTCATCGTCCACTACTTTTGTGTCACAATGCTAACACACCCTTTTACAGTGTGGTGTGTGAGACCAAGCACCAATTTCATTTCGAAGCTTGTGTAATACAAATTTTAGGAAATGGGGGGAAATTTTTTATTTATGGAATGTCTATGCTTTTTGTTTGGAGAAAACATATGTTTGCCACTTGGAGACATGTGCATATGCCACAAATATTTTGTTAGGAGCATGGCTTAGTAGCATCCCTCACATAACATCAATAATCATATGACCCATTTTTATGTTGGTATTGATGTTCTTATGGCCACCTTTATTTTGTCACGTATATTTCTTGTCCTACATTTGTGTCAATAGGTGAATGACCAAGTAGATGATTTGTACTAGAACCCTATTAACTTTGAATGGTAGTTATAGGTCCAAAATCTTATTAAGCATTTCACCCTCCAAACATTGAGCTCGTGTATATTCTACAATTGCTCTAACTGAAATATAATGTCAACAAATGCTCTAACAACAAGATATGGTCAAATTGCATTAAACTTGTAATATGTTTTGTAGGAGAACCCTATAATGGTTGTTATAGGTCCAAAATATTCTTAAGCATTTCACCCTCCAAACTTTGAACTCATGTATATTCTACAACTACTCTAACTGAAATATAATGTCACCAAATGCTCTAACTACAAGATATGGCCAAATTGCATTAAACTTGTAATATATTTTGAATGTGTAGATGCTACAATACCAATAACATTATTATTTTTGTAAGGACAATAATATTCAATTATTTAAGGAGATCTTAGGATATCTTACACTTTGTGTGTTGTACTTGTCATTGTTGATATATGTGTATATACATTGTTTGTGGATCCCTATGATTTAATGAGAATAAGCCGATTGGTACATACGTAAATCATAGTATCAATTAAAGTCAATAGGTAGAAGAAATTCATACCCAATCATACAAATTATGTCTCTTTGTGAATGCTTGAATGTATGGGTTATAATCATGTTACGAATAATAAAAGGAGCCAATAAGAAAGTAAGTTCTTGAAAAGAAGTAACAAGAGGGTGTGAAAAGATAAGATGTGATAAATCATAACCTTTGTACATGCCATTCTTCTAGGTTATCACTATCACCATACTTTCTTTATGTTACCCTCCATTGAACTCTGGAGTATCTTCAAAATTTCAAGACTTTTTAGGGCAGTTTTGTTTTCTTAAATTGGGACATGATGAAGCAAGAGAGAAAATTGGTGTAGTTGTTTCTAATACATTCACAATGTCTTTTGCAACCTAGCTCCAAATAAAAACTATTGTTCTATTATGTACATAGTTATTTGAGTTTTTATCACAATATTTAGGAAAATAATTTAATTTTTTTCAGCTTATTATGAATGCATATCTATACACTTTCCAACATTTATGAAATCAAGATGTTGTTATGATTTTTTTTTAGAAGACACTTCGTTGGTCAATGGCACCTCAAAGCGAATATAAGTTTATGAAGCCCTTTCGGTTTACAATTGTTTTAGGAATTACCAATCCTTCACAATTGTGGTGTCAATGTCCTTTCTTATCATCATTTCATTATATTAAGGGGAAAGCTAAAAAATCCATATCATTTTGCACATGCTAGGTGCCATGGATATGCACGAAATATTAGTGATGGAAAATATGATTGTAATAATGTTTACATACATTTGACAAAGGGAATGCTCTTGTTATGATCCATTGGGTTGTCGAAAGTGAAATAAAGTGAAGATAGTTTAGGTTGTGAAGTGTCACTGTGCATGATCTCCAACAAAACATACAAACAAACTCTCTATAATTACCAATGTTGAAACAATAGAACTTTAAAATGATATACATACATACATACATACATACACACACACACACACACACACACACACACACACATATATATATCTTTACCATCATGCATTTCTGATTTTTATTTTTTCAATGTGTGGTTGTGAATCTCTAAGCAATATTATGTTAGATTGGTTGAGGCGCAAGTGTCTTTACATGATTGCTTCCAAACTATACATTTGAACACATTATATATAATTTTAGTAGTCACTTAACTTCATCTTGGCATAAACTATATGTTTAAACCTAATGGTTTGACAAATTGATATTCACTTACTGTAATGTTTCTAGTGCAACAATTATTGGAAATGCTCCAACACATTGCTATGCAATAGTATGGTCATTTTCCTCATGAAGTTGGATAGTGACTATAAAAGTATGGCATGTGTAACTCTACTTTTTGCTTTCTCTTTGCAATCATTATTTTTGTTATAGAATTCAAACACATGCTATGAATCAATATTTCTTGAGAGAACGTATTTCGATGTGGAAGTTGTTTCTTATGTGATAGACACAACCACGTTTACCCTTCTATATGAGTTGTGTAGTTAGAAAGTGATGTCTCATACGTTTCTTGTGGAGCAAGTATGTGTGGTGTTGTTGTACTAGACTTTGCGTGTAATATGCAACTATAACAAGATGAAACGAGAGAACAACGAGCTCCAAAGAGGCCTGGGCACATGCCACCACATGTGATTAATGTGAGATGAAAGGTTATTTTGTGGGGCAATAGTGGTAAATTGACCATAATAGGGACAAAAGACATCTTCAAAGACTTATTTTCTAATAGGATCCTGCCAAAATACATGCATCAAAGCAATGGAAATTCGGAAAAAAAGTAACATAGTGCTTCAATGTTTTATTGCTAACTTTTTGTTAAAAGTACCCAACCTCATTTTCGCTATGGTGAAATCCCAATCCCTAAAACAATATAACTAAAGAGAGGCATTCTAGGCCAAATTAAAACATCAAAAGGGAAGGGGGGGAGGGGGTGTCAATCTCGGGTGCGATACTTTTCAAACCATGTCTCGAGAAGTATACAAGTTGTAATATTATTGATTAATAATAGTAAAGCTGCTTTTGTTTTTACTCTCTAGTGGTCCATGGTTCCTCTTCCTAAGATATTTGACATGTGTCATTTATATGCTGGTTTACGAATGGATAAATACTCTATCTTCTCCTATAATATTGTAACATACTTTGGGTCTGAGTTTACATTTTCTTGGATGAGCTGAATAAAACCCGGATTGAATTGCAGCTAATAGTAAGCTCAAATTTGTGACCTCAAGGGCATAAACCTTCTACTTTACATGTTAATATAAGGTCATAATTAAAATTAGAATGGTCTTAAGGTCATGATTAATTTATTGATAATATATGCTATTTGTTTCTATGTATACTTGTGTGCATTTTACACATAATGAATGTATGCACCTACATAGATCAATTGTAAAGAAGGAGGCAATGTCTTGTTAGCCAAAAACCATAGATGGACTCATAGTACATTTCTATGACCACTTTATATTATTGGTTCATTAATTAAATCATAACAATTGATTCATTCCTCTATATGTGTGTGTGTGTGTGTGCCAATGGCTTACTCAACATTAGAGAAGTACATGTACATGTACATGACACGCAACTCTCTAGTTTACCTTGAGTTCTTCCAAAACATATGTAATATTATTAAAGGTTGGTAAGCAATGCGACATCTTGGTAGGCTTGGAGTTTACCATCCCAATGGAAAGAAGGATTAATAAAACTCTTTACAAGGTGAACATTATGTGACATGTACCTACCAAGGTAAACAATACAATTAAAAAGCCTTTACTCATAGTTGGCCATGTAAATTGATTCAAGTTGTTTTCTCGTAGAAAAATTACAGACAATGCCCCAAATGCATGTGTTGGTACATTGATCAAGTTTTTCCACTTCTGTATGTTGACATATAGAAAGACTTTAACATGTCCCAATTGATCGAGACATTCTAATATTGCAATTTGAAAATAAAGGGATTCTGACACATCCCAATGGAACTTTAGTGAGTCAATAATGTTGACGTGCTCAAACATGGAATACGCAATATTAGGATAAGTTGATTGCATGTATTTTTTGAAGCTACCAAACCGAGTCATTGTAGTGAAGAAAACTAACTTGCTAGTGTTGTAACTTGTCCTCTAAGTGCTTGTTATCATTGCGTTTTAAGTGGCAATGTTTATACTAAACAACTCATCCCCCCCAAAATGGAGCATAATACATATTTTGCTTAACTTTTGGAATGCGACAACCAAGAAAATATACTATATCGTAGGTGCAAGGTGTGAATTCAAACACACATAGAGATAATGGGCTCAAAGAAAGGTCTTATAAGCGGATGTGGTCTTGACATAAACATAATTATTTATAATCAAACAACTTTAATAGAAATTGATGGCACAAGTTTGAATCTTGGTATATGCCCTTCGGTACCTAGTGGTGTGCATTGTTTGCATGGCCATGGGAAAGTTGTTTTTATTATTTTCTCAATACGAAGAAGGTAAGTATGTTTGCATATCATAGCCTAAGGGACTCCTAAGGGAAGATGAACTTAGCAAAGTAGGTTGATTGGAGATTGAATGGTTATATCATATGGTATGATCATTGATGACATTCCACATCTCATGAATGTGGAAGAGAATTTGAATTGTTCCATGTTTGAAGGCATGTGAGTTTGGAATCTAACCTAAGTGTTTGCTTGAAGAAGTCATTCATGCATGGTTAACTATACACATGGGTAACCCACCCCAGTTTTTCACGTGGAAGGTCAATTCAAAGCCACTCCATTGCTATGGGTGCATGTGGATGTGAATCCAACAATGTAAAGAACAAAAACTCATCAAGACTAGGATAATCAAAGACTAATAGACATGGTTGGATAGAATTTGTCTTGCATGGAAGGCTCGATACCATGTTGTCAAGGGCAGGTGGAGGAGGGTGGGATAAAAAAATAGAAGTATTTTGGAAACTTGAGAGGGTAATTCTGAGTTTCCTTTTTGTACATTGGCTTGGGGGGGAATTCGTTGGTTACTATTGATTCTCATGTGAACATGGCCTTAATTTATTATTATATACAAGTGGAAGTTACACTTCTTTTCTCTTTTGTTGTACTTATTGTTTTTTTATGCTATTCGGAGGGGAGGGATCACGAGGAACCATGGTTGAGTTAGAAATGAACAATGGTTAAGTTTTAACTTAACCGTGGTTAAGCTTTTGGGAACAAAGAGAAGAAACAGAGAGAAAGAGAGCGAAGAGGGTTATCATTAATAGTAGTGATGGGCTCTTAATAAAAGCTCTGTTTTTCTTGCTCTGCCTCTTTCTTTCTTTTTTGTCTTCGTTTCTTTCTTCTTCCTCGGTCCTCGCTTCCCCTCCCTCGGTGTGTATAGCCTTTCCAAGCCTCTTGAAAAACTCCATAGCTCCTTGGATCTGCCCTGAAGCAAAGCAACTGCAAAACAAAGCATTGGGTCATGGAACCCTAATTTTTCTGTCGTGTCAGGACGCTAAAAGAAGGAAAAGTGCAGCTATTGGATGTGATCAAATGGTTCCCTTCTCCTTTTTCTTAGACAAGGGGAAGATTCTATCCTTCTCCTTACTCTTCTTCCAATAAACCCTAGAACCTTCTTGCAAAAAAAATTAGGGCTAACAGAAGAACGCCACACAGACAATAATACATATTTATGGAACAGGACATATAGAGAAGAATCATTTCCTCGAGGAATGTTCAGGATATCTGGAATCTCCAGGATATTAGACAAGGGGAAGGTTATACCCTGTTCACCTTTGTTCCTCTAACAAACCCTAAATCCTTTATCCTTGTTGCAAAAATTTAGGTTTAACAGAGGAACTACCACACACACACACACACACACACACACACATAAACACACGGTACATATATCTATGGAACAGGGTGATGTAGATAAGAATCTTTTCCTCGACGAATCTTTGGGATCTCTGGAATCCCCGGAATATCCTGTTAGTTCAAAGACACGGCAAGGGCTAGAGAATATTCTGTATGCGCTAGTGTATGGGTCGCAGGATGCAAAAATGAAGGCAGCCAGTGAGATCCAGAAGCTTCCCAACTCGACTTCGAAGAAGAAGAAAGCTTATCTTGTGGCATCAGGCGTGCTCCAGCCCTTAGTCTCAATGCTTGATGGGAAATCGTGCCCAGAATTTCAAGAATCATCCATGCAAGCCCTCCTCAGCCTTGCACTTCGAAATGAAAGGTATGGAGACAAGTTTAATATCATCCTTCTTTAATTTGCTTATCAAATTTGTTCTAAATTTGGTGTAGTTTGCTGTACATTTGATGTACGTGAGAGTGTTTTTTTTTAAAATGTGTTCCATAGAAGTGCTTTTGCAATCTTTTCTTCAATTTGGTTGTATTTTTTGCTCATAACGAAGTGCTAATAACATTGAAAGGCATAGTAAATTTGCCTTCTTTGGTTTGCTACAATTTGAGGTGAGATTTCTATGTAGACATGAAACAGTTCCTTTAGGTAGGCTGGTCCAATTTATTTATTTTATCTAATCTTGATAGCTCTTGACTATTTATCACCTTAGGCTAAATTATTGCATATTTGATGAAAATATCCTGTTTCAGGATCAAGATGGAGATAGTAAAAGCTGGTGCGATTCCACCACTTGTTGAGCTCATGCGATCGGCTGATGCAACCCTTAGAGAATCGGCAACCGTTGTTATTCTTACTCTTTCGGCAACCGATGCAAACAAGCTTGTAATCGGCTGCTCTGGGGTGACTCCGCTCTTGGTAGATATGCTCATATATGGTAGTGTCCAAGGCAAAGTGGATGCTGTGATGGCCCTATACAACCTCTCAACTCATTCCGAGAATCTTGGCTCGATTCTCGCATCTGGAGCCATATCGCCTTTGATTTGGCTCCTGAAAGAATGCAAGAAAGCTTCAAAAGTGGCAGAGAAGACTACGGGGATTTTGCAATCTTTGACTATATTTGAGGACGCAAGGTCGGAGATAGTGGCAGAGGGGGGTGGGGTGTTAGCATTAGTAGAGGTTTTGGAAGAAGGGTCTATCCAAGGGCGGGAGCACGCAGTGAGTGCACTGCTTGCCATGTGTCAGTGCCAGAGTGGCCGGTGTAAGTATCGGGATGCAATTCTACAAGAAGGGGCAATCCCAGGTCTCCTCGAGCTTACAGTGCAGGGTACAGCAGGTGCAAAACAAAAAGCTCAGAAGCTATTAAAGCTTCTGAGGAATCCACCGACGGCATCCACATCAAGATCGGCCTCAGCGTCTGCATCAGCATCTGCTTCAGCCATGCTTAAGAGCATAGTTTATGACATGACTTCTCAGGTGGATGATGGTCAATCAACTGCCAAAAAGATGCTATCTGAGATGGTTCAACTAAGCATGGGGCAAAGCATGAGGCATTTACACCAAACAGCAATGGTCAGTGTCTCATCAAGGTCAAATCGGTTTACTGATGTTCCCACTAAATAGATCAAAACCCTTTGGGTTTTCATAATAATAACAATTATTCTTATATATTTGAGCTCATGGGCGTTTCTTTTATACTCTGCTTTTGGGAAGCTTATCTAACTATAATGGCTATCTTTGGTTCTATGTGACTTTGGAAAGCCATATATATGTACATTAATTACATCATGTCATGCCCCCCCACCTGCTCTGGGGGCCTTCCTTGGCGCCATTTTATTATCTGGGTGTCGACTAAGCCCTTGCACTCCTTAAAGCTTTGTAATATATAAATCGGCCATAAGAACTTTGATAATTTTGTTGTGTATCATGATATAATCTTTTGCTTTTACTTATTTATGTCTAGTGGTTCTTAATACAATGGTGGATCACACTCTGATCCACTCGATAATAACAAACAATTTAGTAGTAGAAATAACTTACTTGTGCTTCAAATTACTGTCAATGTTTCAATAATAGTAGTAAAAAAAAATTGTAGTAGAAAAGATTCAGTGTGTCGGGCTAATATATTTGGCTACTCTTAGGCCAGCCATGACAGTTCCTGCATTTAGAACCTATCATGTTCTCTTGCAACGACGCTATAACTAATATATTTGGCTCCTCTTAGCTCAGCTATGCCAATTCTTGCATTCAGAATTCAGCATGTTCTCTTGCAACACCGTAGGGTGATAGAGTTAGGCCTAGAAGATGGTGTTGCAAATCATGTCTCTGGTTTATGTTCTTGTGTATCACTACTTTTCTATAAACCTTGGATAGGATTCTACTCACACATTCATCTGTTATGTATTGAGTCCCATGGCTTTTGTTAAAAGCATCAATAAACTGAACTAGACCATGATGTTAATGAAGTTGTTGGTCAATGTTAATGAAGTTGTTGGCCATCATTTTCTTTAGTTCTTCAAAAAGCCTTATGGCACTTAGGCACATAATTGAACACACTATCCAAGATAGTGGAATTATTAACATTGGTTGGGGCGTGGGGCTAGCTTTGCCATTTTGGCATTTTCTAGATTAGTAGTTCATAATAAGACATTGGTTGTATTCAAATTTGCAGAATTGAGAAAAAGCACATTTCTGAAGCTTGAGCTTCAACCTTGTATATCGTAACTTTGTAAGGACAGCAAAACTAACAAGTACTACCTCACCTTCGTGAATCGTGATTGCACAGCCTGTTAATGAAGCAATCCACAACTATTTGCTTACATAACCTTTCCTAAGAGTCAACAAGTTTGCAACTGAAATAACCCACAACTATTTGCTCACACAACCTCAGTGTCAACTAGTTCCTAATGAGTTTTGGTAATGTTATCCTTTGTGTAAAGACCTATGACCTATCATCTCACGTCTACATATAGAAAGTGCATGAACAAGAAGGTAACCCTCTTATGGTTGACTTGCCAATGAGGATCAATATTGAGACATGATTATTATTGTGTAGTATAAAAAACAAGTGGAATTTGAATCAATATGACACATTGTTAAGGAATTTGATATATACATATGCTAGCCATCCTGAATGGGGATGTACTCCCATTAGTACCAAATGTTGTGGAGAGGATGGTTTGATTATGAATAGTTTCACAGTTAGTACTCAAGCAATGAAGGAAAGAGAGCATTTGGTTAGAGAACCCACAAAACTACCTGTCATGGTTTTCTTATAGAGCTATTGGTTCAACTACATAAGAGCCGAGTGAAGGGTAGAAAAGACCTTGAACTTGAAAATTTATGAGCTTTACACGATGGCAACATTCACAGATGCCAAACGAACCACCAACTGTAACTTTAAGTGATGAGAGCAGGAATATACTGGGCAGACATATGCTATTGACTTCCTAGACTATTTAAAACTGATGAATCCTTATTATGCTTAGCAAGTCAAGGAGGAGATCGAGAATATGATCTTCGTTGGCATATTGTACCCAATAAAGCATTCAAATTGGGTGTCTCCCCATTGTGGTGGTATACAATTCAAAATTCAAAATTCTATTTTCGTTTTTAGCTTTGAACCTTCATATGATACTTCAATTTCATTATTTATTTATTTAATGGTAATTACTAAGCTTTTCAAAACTACGGAGTATGTCACCATCAAAGCTCTAATTTGTTCTAGGGCATGGGTGGAGAGCACAATTGCTTAACCTGTTTTCTCCTTATGCATTGTCTTCTCTCTACATTCTTTGAGACATGATCACCTCCATTGTGCATTTTCTCTTATTTTCTTACAATAACTTCCTCATGACTTCGTTATGTAGATATTCTCCAGAGCGATGATAATAGAGGATAAAATGAAAGGGCTTCAAGTGCCCACCTTCAATGTTACAAACCCAGGCAAGACAATGTCATCTACACCCCCCCATCTATGATGCCTACTATGGAGGTAGATGGTAATGTTTTCTCAGGATTTTCATCTACTCCCAGTAATCACATGATCTCAATTCATAGCTCAAAACCTAGAGCTAGTACCATCGTTTAAAATGAAAACGAGGACAAAATAAGTGAAGGGTTGCAAAAGATACCTTCAATTAGTGTGGGCATACTTGAAGGCAATGATCAAGAAGCAAGCCCAAGAGATGAGTTACAGAAAATGAAGTTATCACCACAAAGTTGCCAACTTAAACCAACCCAAAGGTTGAAACAAATGAAGTACAAGAATAAGATAACCTGATCCGAGAGAGAACAACCAGTTCCCTTCAAACTTCAAAGAGTAGTGAATCCCCCCCCTTTATAGACAACACTGGTATGGAAAGCCAACCATGTTTTAGAGCATTAGATACCACACTCATACAAACATTGTAAGTGGTTCAAGACAAGATGAACTTGATATTATTGTGTTCCTTGTGCTTTCCTTAAGGAACTCTTACCTATAAGGGTAGTATATAGGATGGTCCAACTGTTGGATTTGGAACATGAATGTGTAGTACATATCTTAGCCTAACACATTGAACTTCTGATTGAAGAGGTTTTAGGTTGAACCCGAAAGCCTTGACGTATGAGATCATTACCATTTGAGGCAAACAAAAGGGTGGGCATAAGGAACCTATATTATCACAATACCCCAAGGAAATGAAGTCTTCAAAGAGACTATTATAGGACAACTATAATGAGCAGACAGCCTTAGGAGGTCAATAATCATGATACTTGCTTCACACTCCTAGCAACAATGTATTGAGAAATCAAGCTATGTACAACACATCCTTGTGTATAAACACACGTTATCTGAACTGAACTGAAGCTAATGACTCAAGCTATATTGTTAGACTTAGTATTGATTGCATATTCTCTACAAAAAGCACATCGGAAGTGTAAGAGTACTATTTAGGAGTTAACTCTAGAAGGCATGTGTACGTTCATACATAACATAAGAATTAGTGTAAAATGTAGAATCTGGATCCAACATTACTTCGAAGAGGCTATATATGAAGAAGCACTCATTTGAAATATGTGGGAAGCACACATGTCGAACTTAGGATGACTAATGGCCCCTGCCAAATACTTGAAGGAGCTGATTATTTGACCACTCATTTGAAACACATGGGGCATTATAATACTCCCTCACCTTTGCGGTCACATCCTCGACCAACTATGTAGTGTGAATTGCTATCTCAAGTGTCATTTGAACTGCAAAATCCAAAACAAAAACGATCCCATGTAAATACATATGGAATAGGCAATAAAACTTACCCCATCCAATGTATGCACACAAAAGATGCAATGAGCAAGAAGGTAACCCACTCATGGACGAAGATTACTGGGGATGATGACTGAATTTGAATTTGAAGCTGATTTGTTGGCTTGCAACCCTTGAGAATGGCATAGAAATTCAACTAGGACAAAATAAAATTTAAACACAAAACAACTTTTCTCGAATCTAAATACACAACTTTCTCCATCAATAAATAGGGAAGGCTCTTATCATGAATTGGCAGTTGGCAATGGATAGACATGATGCACTATATATGTCCTGATTGTTGACTTACTGTATCATGTTCTTCCATTGGCATACAACAATGTATTTTATTTACCCTATCAACAACATGACATGTAGTCAAATAAGAGGATCCCAGTACGTAAAATTCGTGTTCGTCTAGCATAAAATTCGTTTTCCTACGTTGGAAAACGAATGCGAATGTTATTCAAACATTCTTGTGTTTTTTCCCATTTTTTTAATGTTTTCTTTTGTTTTTTTTTCCAGTTTTTAGGCTTATTTACATGATAATAAATAGTTAATCCAAAAGTATGGTATTTATCATTCTTTGAGGGTGTTTTTCTTACGCGAATGTTTCAATCACTCTTAATATGGATCCCACACTCACTCTTATACTTGGACTCCTTGATGGGGCCCTTTTCCCACACCATTGCTTCCATAAGAACAACTATCTTCCTAGAATCCAATGAAAACCGCTGGGGTCTCCAAAAATGAGCTAATCATCCAATCGAACATGACTCTCATGTGACGGTTCAGTTCCCCGACTCCACCACACCTAATGGTGTCGAAGAATGAGCACTCATTGGCTAGGGGTAGATGTTAAGCACATGAATTATGCTTCAACACTTCGGTTTTGCTTGTCATAGACATTGGACATTAACATGAGGAAGCAATGTAATGGGAGGATTGGTGAGAATTTGTGTAGCTAGAACCTACGAAAGGTTCTTGAGTCCAGATAGCGTGAAAGTGGACAAAGACAAAAGCACTCAAATGTAAGGCATATGTAACCATTAGATTGGATATTGAATTAAGAAACAAGGTGTGTCATTTGTCTTCATGTAGAATTCTTTGACCAAACACTTTTGATAATATCTACCATGTTTTAACAACACTTGCAATCAATATTTACGCTCCATTAACTATAAGTTGTATTTTAGTACGTATTTGCAATGCTAGAATTTAACATTGAATTTAATCATGTCAAATAATAAATTTTCTTCACCATGGTTACTTTAATTTTGCTCTTTATGGTTGCATACCTCTCTTTTGATGTCAAACATCATGGTACTTTGAATGAGTCTATAAATCTTGTGAAGTCAAGTTCTTGTTCATTGGAAGTGTACTTTCAATGTTTTGCCACCTCATAGAGTAGTCATATTTAATGTGTAATTCTGTTTAGGACCATATATAAACAAAACAAAGCATTTTTATTCATTTGTTAATTAAAGCTCGTTATAAAGGTGAAAACCAATGGGAAATTATTTCCTTGTTAGATATGGAAAAGAGGTTTAAACATCTTCCTTACGATTGAGGATGCACCATTTCTTAAGAATATTTAGCTAAAGCCTTTATTGATTGTGGTAATATTAATCTTAATGAGTATGTTTTATGTCCTATGGAGGTGACCCTCATGTTTTATACTTTATGGAGATTTTTGGTTCACTAACCATGAATGTGGGTGGAATTGGGAAACCTAACAAGCAAATATATGTAAACACTAATGAAAAAATGAAGTTTAAATGTGTATTGTATATAGATACACATGATGTAGCCATGCCCATTCCATACATGAATAAGGAGTCATTTTTAACACTCAAGTTTGAATATTGGTCATGTACTTTTGAAACACTAACAAAACAGTGAGGTTTAAATGTGTATTGTAGATAATAGACACCCATGATGTAGCCATGCCCATTCTATACATGAATAAGGAGTTATTTTTAACACTCAAGTTTGAATATTGGTCATGTACTTTTGAAACACTAACAAAACAGTGAGGTTTAAATGTGTATTGTAGATAGACACACATGATGTAGCCATGCTCATTGTGTATACAAAGGAGTCATTTTAACACTCAGTTTTGAACATTGGTCATGTACATTTGAATGTTTGAGATTGATGGTCATGTACCCATATTACAGATGTTTAATGTTGGTGCACATAAAATGTCAATGATAATCATGTGATCTACAACAACCTAATCTCTAAGCATTAGGAAATAAAGATGGATGTAAAGGAAGGGAACTTTATGAAACAATTGTGAGCTTGTCATGATGAAATGAATTCATTTCTATAGTCTACAAACATTGGTCTCAAACAAAGCATCGTTTTTTAGTGGCTTGGTTAATAATTTAAAATTAGGGATAAAAAAGGCTATCACACAATTGTCTCGTATAACCTAGATCTTTCATGAGACTAAATGACTTGTCTTTATTTCAACTTATCAAGTTGAGACAATGACGTAGTATGCTCACATGGCTCTTATTTATAACATGGTTGTATATTCTTTTTGTCATTCTTTCAAAGCTAGAGCTGTCACATTAGTCTATGATAGATTATTTATCATTGAACCAATGCAAGAGCCAATGAAATAAATAGAAACAGTAAAGGTGACAATGTATACTCTCTATGTTAAAGAGGAAACAATAATAAGAATGCCTTGTAGAGATTAACGCATAACATGCGTCATCTATACTTAGAGAAGATGGTGACCGACCTTATTTAGTTATTGTTGGTGTTGTAAATAATACATATAAGGTAACCACTCCACACAATTTTGTATAATTATGCACATGGTGTGAGTGAAGTTGTTGACACTTGCCCCACCTACTATATGTACTATTTTGATAACATGTACCCATTTTGTACTAAGAGGTAAAGATCGAACATACTCAATGTAAAAATACATGTGAATTGGAGACTTTGTTAGAAGATTCTTTATTGTTTTTTAATGTGCATGCGTTCATTTGTTTCGTATGGCCTCACCTATTTCATCACAATTACACTATTTGGAGCTACATTTAAGGTACAAGAAGCATAAAAAATTGTAACACCAAGAGAATGTGTTTGACGAAGGTAAGAAAAGAGGCACTGGAAGATATTGAAATTTTTATATGCTTTTTTAAAAATTATGTTCTGAGCTCAATTAAAAACAATGAGTGGCGAATTCTTAGAAACGATACAATATATTATGTTAGGAACAATTTATAAGTATAACAACATTTATGTTGTTTCATTATGTCAATAGGTACATTATTTCGCCTCATGAAAAGTTTCTATTATTAGAATATTCAGATTTGCAATGGGTGTTTGAAAAGGTTTTATTATTGTTGATGTCGTTTTTAAAGCCATGAGTTGGTGGGAATTGATCTAAGTGAAGAGTTTGTGGTTGAAGAATACGCCCATATAGAGATGTTTTGGTGCATTTAGCTTCTTTTTAGGAATATAAGAATGGCCCTCAAATTAAGGTTAAGACCATGACAACCTTGTATCAATTCCAACATTGGTAATAAAAAAACGACATGGTTTAATGATAATCTCATTCATAGCATGTCACATGCTTTACTCCAATATCTCTCTACTAAAAAAAACTAGAGTTCTAATTATCCTCAAGCTACAATAGCTTTTTCACTAGGATTAGAACTTATGTTGGGCGATTTTAATAGTAATAATTTAGAAATCACAATTAACATGAGAGGCATTTGTTATATTTTCTCTAATGTGCAACTTTCAACATCCACTGCTTCCATTTTTTATTGTTCTGAACATCAACCAAAAAAATATTAGGCGAGGCACAGTAAGTACACATGTCCTAAATTATAGTTTACTAGGGTCAAGCTTTAGCTTTATTGAAATTCCAACACATGATGGTGGAATCCTTTGTGCACTTATTCCGATACAAAATTTCCTATTTTAAAACAATTTTCATCGTTGTCTTGAAAGTTAAGAGCATAGACAATAATTTGAGTGATGCATTGTCCTCTAAGTTGGTTGGGATAAAAATCATGATTCTTCATAATCTCAATTGTTTTATTGAGATATCGAGTTTCCTTGTTGTGAGGCTATTGTTGTTGTAAAATCCCCAATACTAATCTTGATGGGACATGTCAAGTATAGGAATGTATTATTTATCGAAATTTCCTTGAAGTGTCTTGATGATGGTCAAATATATGAATGTGTTTCTTGTGTTAGAAGAGATTGATTTGTATTTATACAACAATGGAACCAAGGTTTTGGTGATGATGGGTATTTCTTGAAGCCTGGCCACATGGCCCCCAAATTGTGCTTACTCCAAAATTGAGGAAAACTATGGTCTACAAAAGGGAGGGGGCATGTGGGTGAGGGGAAGCTTTAAAGATTCGAGGAGATATAGAAAATAAAGAAAAAGAGAAGGAACTAGAGCAAAGGACAATGAAAAAAACGACAACGAGACAATAAGCGTATTGTTATTGTGGTGGAAATCATAAAAGGATGGGAAAGTGTGGATGAAGGAGCTATAGAAGACAAAAAAGCCTGTTGGAATGAAGAAGGATTCTTACAGTCACGTATGTTGGTGTAGATTAACTGTGCTTGAAGGAGCTATAAAAGACAAAAAGGCTTGTTGTAGCATAGAAGGGTTCTTATAGTCATGTATGTTGGTGTAGCTTACCTATGTTTGAATGGTGGAAGCTCGTATTGTTTGATTAAGTGTTAGGAAGTAAGTCTACGGAAGTTAAGCTAGAGCCAAGGCCGGGGGGGGGGGGGGGGGGGGGACAATTGGCACGGAGACATAGTTAGTGTTTTCGAGACCAGTCAAGTAAAGCGTGAGCGATGAGACTTCCAAGGAAGATGGCATTGGATTGTCGATGCTGATAAGGCACCAACAAGTGTCGGCGTAAAGTGCCTACTGCCTGGATTGTGTGTGTGTGTGGGGGGGGGTGTAATGTTTACATGAATAATGGGTGCATAGAGATAGCTAAGCCTTTTGAAGAGGAGGAAATGAAGTGAAGTTAAGAGTAGAAAGAGAGAAGAAGGCAAAAAAAAAAGAAAACAAAGGAAAGAAGAAGAAGAAGAGGAAGCGAAAAAACAGGGAGAGAGAGAGAGAGAGAGAGATGTCACAGAATTACGCGGTGGAGCCACCAACGGTGAAGATCAAAAGGGTCCAGCAGATCGTCCGGCTTAGACAGATGCTGCGAAAGTGGAGGAAAGTGGCTTCCAGGGTGGGCGGAGGGCCATCGCCATCGCCATCGCCATCGCCATCGCCATCGCCGCCGCCGGGACATCTTGCGGTTTACGTGGGCGAGGAGCGGGTGAGATTCTTCGTGAAGACGTCGCACTTGAGCCACCCCATCTTCAGAGCCCTCCTGCAGAAGGCGGAAGAAGAGTTCGGGTTCAAACAGGCAGGGGCCCTCACCATCCCTTGCCAAGTCACCTTCTTCCAACAACTCCTCCTCCTCCTGCACCAACACCAACACCAACACCAACACCAGCACACCAAACCAACCCTAACTGCCCTCCATGCCCACACCATGACCATGACCATGACCATGACACCACCACCAACTGCCTTCACCGCCGTCTCCCACTGCCACAGTCAATCACCACCAATCACAATCGAGGACACCGACCACTCCGAAGACATGGTCGAAGAGTTCCAAAGGTTGCTAGGGCTCATATCCTCCTCCTCCTCCTCCTCCTCCTCTTCTTCTTCTTCTTCTTCTTCTTCTAGCTCTTCCTCTTCCTCTTCCTCTGCTCCTCACTCCACCCCTAATCCTTCTAGTGATTGTGGCTACCATGTAGCTGTAGGCGGAGGAGCACCATGTTTATACTTGTAACTCTATGTCTCTCTACTGCATATACTACTAAGTCATCAATCAACATAAGCAAAATGCAAAAACACATGGGAGATTGAACAACTTTTCTTTTATCAATAATTTTGTTTTTCCTCTCTCTCTCTCTCTCTCTCTCTCTCTCTCTCTCTCTCTCTCTCTCATGTAATAAGGTTCACAATGGGTGCCAATGTTATGATGACATAATGTGCATGTTACGAAGCACCATAACAAAACTACATGACGCACATTTACTGTCTCAGGCCTTTGATCAAGGATTCACACACCAAGGTACATACTCTAGGCCTTGCCCCGGTATGCTCAGATTTTGCATGACCTGTATAAGCTCAAAAAGACAAACTCAAGGAAAAGGGAAAGCGGTCTAAAATTACTTGTGTTACCTCAGGAACCAAGATATGTGTTAAAAATAATAGGATGATAGTCTATAACGCTATGCTTGATCAAGTATCACAAAACTGATGGGATGGAATTCTATATCGCTATGTTTCTGACCTAAAAAATTCAAAGTCATACACAACATGAAATTGTATCTATTCAAGATTTGAAGTTTGTGATTGGGTGCTGCAGCATAACCACACATCCGGCCAATTTGTTTTATGAATGCTTTTTGTTTTAACAAGATCTCGGCAGGAACTTAATAATAACTTTACATCTCTTATCTTCTTAATTGTTTTCCACCATGTAATTGATCACATTGATTCTACTTCCACCATAAATGAACTCAGGAAGTTGACATCCTAATACTGGTGCTATGTCCTTGATTATGTACACCAATCAAATTCCGCCATAAATGAACTTGAGAACTGGACACTCTATTACTAGTGCTATGTCCATGTTTATGTAAACCAGTCCTTCAAGATTCACGACTTCTCAACATTGTTTCACACTACAGTCAATCCACAGACTTTGTATTTGCTCAACTTGTGTAATGTTCATAGATTAATTGTGCAAAACGAACTCGAAACAAGTCTACAAGCCTACATATCACACTCTTACCTTCAATCACATTCAAGCTTGCATTCCCCGTATCTTCAGCCTTAACCTATCCTTTACAATATATCTCGCTCAAATAGAAAAGTGTGCAGTATCTTTATTAGCCTTGCCTTACACATGCAACAACAAAATGGCTGGATAAATATATAGTTTATTCTCCTTAAAAGTAACTGAACAAATGCCATCAAAAGCAAATTGGAAGACTCTTTGATAATATTGTACAACGGAGAAGATAAACAAACATAAAATGAAGAATAATTGTGATGAAAAAATATGGAATATAAGAGGCAGTGAGCCCAAACACTGTCCATATACACATCTACCTACGAATCTGAAGAGATAGTAGAACACTAAGAAAGATAGTGTTGAAGCATTCACAATGACATGTGGAGAAAGTTTTCGTTACTCCCCGAATTCATGACGAATCGTTTCTATCGGATCAGCAAATATAACCTTTTGATGCTCAATCAGACATTGCACAGCCTCTATGATTGCAAAATCAGCTACAGACGGCTCATCATCCAAAGGTATTACACTGTCCACATCTGGCGTAATAGCATCATATACCAGACAGAAGGTTAAGTAAGAAGGTCCATTGATAAGAAGCAAAGGGATTACTTAACCATCATATGAAAATAAATGGAGAAGAATCCAAACTAACCCTCGCTTGTATTTTTACATAAATAATTCCAGAGTCTCCAAATATTACCAACATACCCCTCTAAAATGGTAAATGTCCTCAAGAGTGTTTATCACAACACATATAGAACATGATTTGTTAGAATTACTTATCACAGAATATATAGAAGTCCTTTTAAGCTTACCTCGAATATCGCTATCTTGAGCACGGGAACTGAAGGGAGACCTGCTGAGACCACTAGACACCTGGCTGTCTATATGTGCTTTGTTTTGCTTCCATAAAAGACATGGAGCAAGTTCAAACGCAAGGCTATGGGCATCCATCTTCAAGCACAATTTCCAGAAAATAATGAATTACATAATACTTGATATGCTTGAAAATATTCAGATATGTTCAAATTCAATCCAGAGACTTCTCACTACCTTATTTGTCATAGACTTTTGACTGATCAGATTGAGCAATGATGTTATACACTCAAGTGTGGAATAATGTGCATATGGAATAGTCCTCAACAAATCAGATAGTTGACGAACATTTCCCCCAGCTTCTCTGAATTCACTGTACACAGAGAAGGTAAGCAGTGGTTCCGGAAGCATTTGGAGATAGCACTTCAGTAATGCAGCCACATCAAGTGGATTTGTACTTTCAGGAATCATTGCATTCAAATCTGATAAAATTAAGACATTCTCTTTAGCGTCACATCCAGATATAAGTAGCACTACTTTCACCTATCAATTTATTGTGATTCCTTGCGATCCCATCCGACCATAAAAGAATCAAAATGGGAGAAACACATTAATGATCATATCATCTATATAATGTAAGCAAACATACCTTCTTCAAAGCAGTATCTAAGATGTTGAAGAGCCTGCTCATCACCTCGAGACTTAAAGATATACTTTGTGTTGATTCCTACAAACAGTTTTACCAGAATATAGTGTAGCATCTAAAAACATAGTTTTACGAAATACTTGCAACCAAAATCACACCTGATGATATTAGGTAGTCGACACAATTGATAACTATCTGAGGTACTGGTCTGGAGCTCCTCTGGCGTTGAACAAGAACTTCCAAAGGTACTCCAAACACTTCAGATCAAGAGATAAATTATTAGTTTACTGCATTATCGCAACAAAGGAAAAGGGCTGTCCCTAAGAAAGCTATTAGAGGTGCAATCTTTAACACTATCGTAAAATATCCCCGCTGAAACTAAAGTTACCAAAACTACTCTACTGCAAACACAACAGATCAAAGACATAAATATTCAGGCAATTGCGCCATCATGACAAACATTTTTAATGATTTCAATCACAAAGCTATTAGCGACCCAATACCATTATACATCCACCCAATTCTTCAACAAGTTCTTTTCATTGTACCCCAAGTCTAAAATTAATCAGCCAAAAATGTATTTTAACAAGTTCATTCTATCAGCTTTAATTTTCTTTTGCTTGAGTATTTTTAGTTTTTTGGCCTTTTTTCATATGGAGCACCCATAAATAAGCTAGAATTCATGAATGCAACATTAGGAGAAGCCAAAAGAAGCTCATGCACTAGAGGTACCAGTTGTTGGGTTGTTTACAAAAACACCACAAGAATATATTGGGAATCTCAGAATAAGCATGGGGCATTGAATATTCCGACAGCTTCTACATAAAACGTGGGTAAAGAAAATTGGTTTGGCCTATGGACCTTGCCCATAACTATATGAATTTCAAATGGCTCTTTAAGGAGAGAAGTCACATATTTTGAAGATACCTTCAGGAACATAGATTTTGCTATGTATATAGAGACTCATGAATGCACCAGCAATAAAGTCCTTGATGCACAGGGATATAGTACTATTAAAAGACTTCAATGCATGTACTACAGATGGACGAGCAAAGCTGTTTGGCAGAAGTGAAACCATATTTGGTGAAGTTGTAGAAAAGAAGTTGTCCTAAAGTGACAAGCTCAAGATATGAGCAAAGTACTTGCTAGTCCTTGGTAGTCTAGATTGGTTCGTGAAACAAAATGATTTCCCACAATGGTGAAGATCGGGTGCCTTGACATGTTGGTAGCTCCAATTGAGGTGTCAGCACTGTCAATTACTTGATGAGATCTCCATACATTCTACCCAAGATAACAGATTTCAGTCTCTAGTAGACCTATTGACTTAGCTGCAGATCAGGCATATCTACACCTCAAAAGTGAAAGGATGGATGCTAAAAGGATGTATTTGATAAGAATGGGACTAAGCATGCAAAATAGCAATTTACTTAGCAGACAGTTGACGTGTATAGTTGTGGAGTATATGGTGGCATTTGATTTGGATCCTTTTGCATCCCCAGAGGAAATCAGACACAGGGTTATCAAAGCCATTGCATTATGCTGCAATAAATGGCTTTCGCTATACTACAGTCAGCAGCAGTGCACACATATGTAGTAGAGCCACACAAAATAGTTGGCATGATGAGGAATGCCGTGATACTAGGAGATGCTTGCCATCAGAAATGACGAGTGATTTTTAAACGTAAACAAGTAAGAACCTTCCACCTTGTGACAAAGAAGAAGAGAGCATATTTTGGCTGAATTTGAAGCAGAGGTGCACCGTGTGTTCCTTGGACAAGAAACTAAAAAAGCATGGGTACACTTGTAACACCAACTCTTCTCTAGCAGTGTAGAAAATTGGAGACAAAGCTTTCACATGGCATATAGTTGGATATATTTGGACAGACCTTTAGTCTCAATGATGGCCTACATGATAAGAAGCAAAGCATCAGTGCCCCGTGATATAATATGGTTCTGATCAGTGACCAGTATCCAACCTACGAAAAGGTGCTCAAGACTGGCATTTATGTCATCAAACACCTTGCTGAACATAGAGATAACCAATGTCAGTATGTTGAATTGCAAGAGTGGTTCCAGCCACATAGCGTTAGTATAAATGCTACCACCACTCCAATATAGCTTGGATTGTCCAACCTGAACATGTATGAAGTGACCAGTCAATGTCATTAAATTGGACAATGAAAAAACATGGATCAGCCCCACTACATCTCTCTGTAGGAATATGGCCAAATATAAGGAACTCTTTTTACACATGTTGCAAGATGGATGTATTCAGGCCTTCTTAATGGATGCACATTTTATCTCATGCACTCCATAGGCTGATAGAGCTGTTCTTAGCCTCTTCGCCTCACTTGAAAATTGGGCTATGCAGATGTGCATAAAAATCTATGGACGGATCTGTTGACAGTTCCATGGGGGGTTGGAATCGGATGAGCACTACATCTAGCATCGTGTTAATTTTTATGAAAAAAGAGGGAGATTAAAACCACTACCTCTTCAAATAAGGTTTGGCTCCCTACAGTAACGGAATATGAAGACCCGCAGTGCTTGGGATTGTCCTTGCTAGAATTCAAGAGACCACGGAGAAGTTATTGAAGGACAACAACACAACAACAAAGCTTACCAACAGAGAACAATCATGACTTCAAGGACTCAATCACGGAGTACGCAACTGAGGTCTTGTTCAAGACATGCAATTAGACAATCCCAACATGTCATGCACATACACCAAGTCATCACCCTTTTCACCAACAAGTTAAAGCAATTATCATCAAAACCATCGGTGCTTCCCTCGCTTCAGAGATCTCTCCATATTGGAGCAGCTCATGTTGGAGATTTTTCAAAGACCAAAGTTTCAGTCTATCTAAGCTCAAAATCGTAAGTCCCTAGATATCTAGATTCTTTAGTACCATATGGTTAGTTATATTTAATTTGGTTTGTTGTACTCCAAAGATTCTCATTTGGTCTTACAGGCCATTTTGGCCTTTTCAAAGATGTTACTATAGCTGTCGTTCTTTGGCTCCACCACTCAATCAAGGACCACATAAAAGGGATCTCGACCAAGAAAATAGAATGTTTTTACAATAGATTAGACAATAGCAATATGTCGTGCACATAGACCAGTACCATTTGGCGCACGGTATCAATGAAAAAAGGTCATTATCACCTTGCACCAAAGGTGTGAACCTCACTTTGGAGATATCTCCATCTTGGAGTGGCCCATGTTGGAGAATTTTGAAGGCAGAAGTTTCAGTCCATCTAAGGTACAGAATT
This sequence comes from Azolla caroliniana, assembly GCF_043228905.1. Taxonomy (NCBI): domain Eukaryota; kingdom Viridiplantae; phylum Streptophyta; class Polypodiopsida; order Salviniales; family Salviniaceae; genus Azolla; species Azolla caroliniana. The sequence goes on along the minus strand of NW_028230446.1, from coordinate 21,360,714 downwards.
TTTTAAGTGCTTACGTATCTAGGTTCATTAGACAAGAAAACACTTTAAGATGTAATTTTAACATGTAAAAGACATTAATATTGCTTTCTTCTTTCTTTCTCCTTGGCTTATTTTTGTCAAACTGTTGAGTTGCCATTTACAAGAAGTTGTTCATATCCGACATTCCTCATCTGATCTATTTTCGTTGCTCCATGGTACTCTACTTCTGCCCTTGAAATTGTGAAAAGCAAGAATTCAACATTGTGCAATTTCATAAAAGGAGATTTGCATATTTTTACTGTTTATAATAATGTTTATCTCCTGCTGTTCTTCAATGTTTACACTTCCATAGCAAATTCCTATAGGGAACCGGATAACCTCTAGTTTTCGCTTCGCATTTTCAGGTCTTCAGAATGTGATGACCACTTTGTAGTACAAATTTCTGTAGGTTCCGTAAATGGAAACAAAAATAATATAGTGAACTATCTTTGTAAAAATATAGTCCCTGAAAAGTTATCTCTTGGATTTGTTACCCTCAAATCAGAAATGCAATGATTGAATTTCATAGAGAATATTTTCTGTCCCATTTTGTGAGGAAACCAAACAAAGCTCTTCAACACCAGAAAATTTTTTGGAGAACAATAATAATAATAATGAATTCTGCATTTCAATAATATAAGGATTTGACACTCACCACTTCTAACAGACTGTCCCTGTCAAAAAGAAAGTAGACATACTGAGAACATGATCAATCTTTAAATGTTAACCCAAACAGAGAAAAGTGTGTACCTTTTGCCATCGCTCAATAATGCTTCTACTCCTTTGCGCTGCAAGTTTTGCAGCCTGTTACCACCAACAAAATCCAATGTTAAGTACCAAAAAATTGTATGATTTTATCAGTATCACAACTCTAGATATATTATTTCCTCATGTTTTTCCTTTGCTAATGCAAATGTTGAATGCATTCATCTGATATCATTTTGCTAGCATCACTTTGGCATCTAATCCTAGTTGTCCTAGTGCTGGTTGTGTCACCATGCAATTTTGTCTAATCCAAATTTTAGCATTCATAGTTAATTCTCAAAAGAAGTTTAAAAAGAAGATATTCTCCAAAGTTTAGCATTCACTCTTGATTATAAAGAAGCTAAAAAAGAGGATACTTCGAATGTGTGATATTCAACACTTACAAGAAAACTCTACATAGAAATAGTTTTCATACTAATGCCTGTCATTTATTGGGGCAAAAGAGAACGATATGCAACAGTTAATAAAATATGTGCAACATATTCAATCAAGATGGATAAGGAATGACCTAAAGAATCGTAAGTTGAAATAAGATTGCCAATCAAAAGATTTGTAAACAAAACAAATCCAGAATAACTAAAACAATGTACTTCAATTATATCGACCAATCATATGAACTACATTTTTTCTATCCAGAACTTTTGAGAGAAAGAGATACACAATAGCATCAAAAAATAGAGAAAACCAGTTTAAAAACATACTAATATGAGGTTCACAAAGAATCCTCATCACTTTACATTCACAAAATCATAGAGGAAAGAAAAAATGACATTTACCATGTCTACAAAGGCTTGACTTCAGTCTACAGGACAAATCATTATTGAATTCATGTTATCCATACTGAAACCAGAGCAAACGCTCTAGGGATCTTAATGCATGTGGTGGAATGATTCTGCGGAGTGTGAGTGAGTGAGTGTGTGTGTGTGTGTGTGTGTGTGTGAGAGAGAGAGAGAGAGAGAGATTTTGTTATCATCCTCAAAGGTCAAATATGGCCTATGAGACCAAAAATGTCATCTTCACATAATACATGTAAAAACATGTAGCGATTGTCAATGTTCAAGAACTTTACCAATGAATGTCATAATTTAGAGTGCACACTATGACCGTAAAAGAAACTCGTGCAAACATTGGATTGGTTCAATGAGGTGTGCAAAGCATTGTGGAATGTTATCAAAGGCAGAGCATCATATCAAAGTATGATACTCAGATTCCCGAACTTGTTTAGGACAAAATGTTGATGGTCAACTAGTCTCATCAACTTTTCCCAGTTTGGCGAAGAATGTGGTTTTGTAGTTTAGTGCAACATATGTTGTAAAATGTGTGAGACATGAGCCTCCACATTTTTTCCATGTCATGATACATTGATTTTTCAGGAAGGCCTCATTCACAAATAAAACTATCAATGCATCGTGGCTAGTCACAAAAGCCTACAAGAGTCAATAAGTAGAATAAAAATAAGATGGCATCACAAACCTCTACTTCGGAGAATTACATTTCATGAAGAAATGATCAACCAACTTCCTCATGCATAGCATGAACTATAGTAAGACCTTTTGGCAGATGTTGTGTCCTAGATTTTGGACATCACTGCTCATGTCATTGAATACATCTATAAGAGAAGATGCAAGTGCATAAGTGCATTAGTATCAAATTTAAGATAAATCAAATACAAACCCCACATGCTATTTTTTTTTTCATTCCCCAATGTAACATAACGATGGTTAAAATTGGTGTAGCAATATGACTTAAAACTCCCCTTGAGTTCTAACCAAGATCCTATGTACCATTATATCGTGCACCATAATACAATGGAGAGTCAGCAAGGAATGCAAAGTATAGTATGCACAGTTCATGAACTGTTATACCTCCGAAGAGGCTAAAGATAGAAGTAGATGACCACCTTGTCAAACTTTGTCAACTTGTTTGTGCTCTGCTCATCATAGCAAGGAGCAACCATTTTGAACCACTCCGTCCCCAAAATGAACCCCATGCGACTATGCCTAAATTTTATTATAAAGGTTTAAATATCAACTAACCTCTTCAAACTTTGTCCTACCCACTGCAACCTTTTCCTTGGTTTCCAACAAGCTTCTTTTCAGCAAAACACTTGTCGATGCAGCAGCCGACTTAAGACGATCTTGCACACTCTCATCTGGAGAGTAACTTTGTTGCTTTCGTGCTTGTTGTAACAGAGACCATCGGGCTCTCACTGCTGTTCCAGCTCTCTCAGCCACTTCAGCAACTCCTGTCCCAGCATCTTTGGCAACATCACCTACAAACATTCCAGCTGACTGTGTAGCATTCCGTAGCTTCATACCTGCATGTCAATGGTAGAGTTGGCTTAAGCTTTTGCCTGATGTATATACCTTGACCAAATCCACTGATAACTGAATGCATTCTTTTCTTAGATGAACATAATCTGTATGATGTATATCTGCCTATATGATCTTTTCTCTATTAACGCAGAACACTTATTTGTAAAATTTGTAAGCATCAACAGTCGCTTACTACCTCGAAAATGAATCCATGAAAATGTTTCCTTTAGTCATAAATAGGCCATATTGTTCTCTGAGGAGGGTTATATAATGTATCCATCTGTATGTGCAATGGCCATACATATTAAGGGAGTCTTGGTTTGACACGATACAAAAACTAAAGAAATTGAGTGGTTGTTCAATGTATTTTTTCCTTGGATGAACAAAATCTATTGTATATAATTTGACCAAAATACACCAATGTTGAAAGAAATTTTTTTCTTTGATTAACATAATCTGTCAAGATTCCTTGACCAGCTCCACCAGATGAATGAATTTTTCTCTCGTATGAACATAACTGTTGAATGTATATTTTTTCTAAGATGAGCACAATTTTTCTAAATATGTTGACTAACTCCACAAGACAAATGCATTTTGATGTGAGATAACATAAATGTTGAATGTATTTTTTTTTCTAAGATGAAGATAATCTGTTTAGGTATGTTGACCAAATTTACCAATTGTCAATGACGTTTTTTCTTTAGATTAACATATTATGTATCATGGATCTTCACATATCTGAATATCTATCCATTCTAATTTTTAGTAGTAAAACTTTGAGCATAGATTTCTTTTCAGCTCCACAGAAACTACAAGAAAATGTTCATTTTGTTTCCAAACAGGTCATATTAGACATCCGATGACAATAACAAAAACTCTCCTTCTGTATCTGTAACGCCTATTCAAAGAGGACAGGTTACACATGTAATACGTGAAAATGTATCTTTTGATCCCTGCATAGGTGAAATTTGACATCCTAGGTCAATTATAAAATCTGTCCACCTTTGATATCTTGTAGTAGCAATGCAAAGCAGACAAACTGCACATACAATACATGAGTATGTTTTACTTTTGGTCCAATATGATTCATATTTGACCTTGAAGAACGAAAATAAAATCGAACTTTTGGATCACAAATAGGTCATGTTTTTTACCTCGAGGATGTCAATAATGAAGTCTACCGATTGTTTAATGGTGGTAGTTTAAACCAGACAAACAAACAATGCATGAAAATAATTCGTTGGACTTTTTGGACTTCGGAGGTTATAATAGAATATATCTACGTTGGTCATATTGGATCTCTCTCAATAATAGCTAGGGAGAATATAATAATAAAAAAATTGCCTCTATAACCCAGAAAAATGACAAGAGAAAGGAAGAACTTACTAGAAAGAGCAAAGAAGCCACTTGCCCTATCTCGCCATTCGGCTTTTGCAGACATGGCGAAGCTTTCAAAATCTGTTTCAGCAGAAAGAGAACATCACGTCACCATCGCAATTTCTCAAACATGGGCACTGTTTCTTGTTTTTTACACTGAGATTCACGCAAGACACCCAAAGAGGATGCATAGAAACCACACGGAACAGAGAAGATCAGATAAAAGAATAATTTACCTATCAAAGAAAACCATCAAAATGATTCGAATCGTGGTCTATCTTTGCAGCAGGTAGAGAGAGAGAGAGAGAGAGAGAGAGAGAAAGAGAGTCGCAGATTATCTTTCCGGTCTATCGCGGTCTTTCGATTTCTGCTTGTTTGAAAAAAAGGCAGAGAAAGAAGGAAAGAATCCAAATCTGATCCGATGTTCTATTCCGGAGAGAGAGAGAGAGAGAGAGAGAGAGAGACTTTAAAGAACCACTTGTTTTGCTTGTCCTTCGTCTTCTTTGGTTGGGTAAGGATTTGAACCCTCCCACTCTTAGACGCCTTAAGAGATTTATGGTTTTTTTTTGTGTGTGTGTGTGTGAACATCTTCATCGTCTTTACCCGAAATTCCCGAGTTACGCCTTATCTAACATTTTCTCTCTTGGGCTCAGGCTTTCCTCAAACACCGGAAAACTATACTCCCTTTCACTCACCCGTGCATTTGGAGTTCAGATCATACCAATTGCACTAACTTACTACAAGTTACTTACAACTATAAAACTGACTGTACATGACTTTCTCATCTTGGATGAAGGAAGATGGTCCATTTTATTCCTTGCTCAAAGGCCATTAAGAGAGAAGAAGTTATGAATCTTGCGCTCTTGAACATGGCTCAGCTTTCATGAACTCTTGATGACATCATTTCTAATCACGAACCATAGTTCATTTTGCGATTTTGGAAGTGTTTGTTCTAGTTGCTCAAAAGCTTGATTGACCTCTCATTAGTGTTTCATCCTTAGATTAACAAGCAATGGATGTAAATCTACAAGACCTTCAAACAAATCCTCCAACGTAATATAGGTTATCATTTATAAATAGGACAATTGGGTTTGAATCGTACCTTTGATCAAGTTTTCATGCACTCCGCAACTGTGTAACTTTGTTCTTCTTGGACTACATATTTCATCCATGATTCAATATCCTATAAAGACATAACTCACATACCTAAGATTTTGCAAATTATGCGAATGGAGTAATTGAAAGCAAGGAACATTGTGTGTTTAGGTGCCCAACATTCTATCACATTACATGTAAGAAAGCCACCCTCTACATGAACTCCACTACCATTCAATAATTTGGCCAAACCTTGCGGAAGCTTCAAAAGAAGGGGAATCAACCCTTATTTTAGCACGTGGTGTGCAACAACAATCACACATATAATTGACTCTTTTTTTTTCCATAACTCCTTACCTCCATTGATGTGTCAAGGAGTCACCCTAGAGCGGGTGAAGGAATATCGACAACAATTGTGACCACAATACCAAGATATAAGGCAAAATTTTGAAAATCATCTCCCAAACAATGTCTAAGAAATGTCTACGATACACCCGATATCTTAATCATGCAAGAGAGAACTGGAACTAATGATGAAATGCCACACATATTTAGGAGACCAATTATTTTTTTCCAAATTTTATACCTACATAACATGCTTGAGTGTAAACCTTGAAAGCAATTCTATGAGCTTATTTTATTTGAGCTCCCAATATCGATCATATCTCGAGGATCTTCCATGATTGATGACATCTCGAGGGTGTGATTATTTGATGAGCAGTTCCTAGAAAGCACTTTTTGGGATCAAGCAAGCTTTGGTGTTGTGACCCAAAGGGTCAAGAAGGTGTGTGGAGGGGAGAATTCACATATTGGTGTGTAAGCTTCAAATAGTTACTAATAACTATGCCAATGATTCCCTATAGTTACTCACACATAGAAGACAAAGGGGTCAATGTCATATAAATTTATGTGATTCACACCTCGAATTTAGCATCCGAAATATAAATCAATTAGACTAAGAAGATTTAACTTCATATGAGAATAATCAAAGAAATTGATTAGGAAGGCAAAAACATTATTTTTGAAGCTCACGGATAGGAGCCAAAAGCTCCCCTCCCCAAATAAAGGATCTCACCAACTACTTTGCTCGCCAAATGAATACTCTCAAATGAAAGTTAGGACATTTGTGTCAAATCATCGTAGCTAACTTATCTTGTCAAGGCGAGACTATTGAACGTTAACAGAATGCTATGTTTTCGATTTGTCTTTGAGAGCATCCAAGCAATAATGTTTTCTAACTAGAGTGTCCAAAATAACACCATGCTATTTACTATGTGAAGTTTGTCAAGGTGAGGGGCAAGGGTACAAAAGAAAGAATTTTTGCAGTGGGAAAAAGAATAGTCTACTTATTCATTTAATGTGTTGCATAATAACATTCACATTTTCTATGTTCGTGGCAAAAATTAGACACTATTAGGTCATGTCACAAGAAAGAACACACAAATATGTTTCACATTTGCCAACGATGTGCTAACCAACCTGTTCCATGTGTCACATGGTGCTTATAAAAAATAAACATCTATCATAATCGAAAGAAAAATGCATAAAATATAATAACATTGGATCCTCGCCCTTTACTTGGATACATCATTTCACCATCACATCAACTGACTTATCAAATAAATACTATGTCGACATAATGCATATAGTATACATGTGTGATGCTATCTTATTAATAAAATTCACACCCTCTCCATGCGTACTCAAGATGGTGTGTGTATGCATCATAGAGTTCCCATTTTCCTATGTTACTTGGGCAACTCACAACTCTATATTTCTCACCATTTTACACTATAACATCATTTCTCTTGGTAACTCCCTTAAGGTCTTATTCCCAACGCCAATTTATTTTATTGCAATTATGCAAATCTTGCCATATTGTCAAGAATTTCATAACCATTTCCAAAAGGATCAACCAAATCTATAACTCCTCTCTTCAATAATGTACAACATTGTTAGTGTTTGGCACTCCCATGTTCTATCACTTGGCATCCTCATTGGAATGTTGTTATGGGAATCTATTTGTGCTATATTTATGATAAGTCTTCTTTACAACATTTATTCACTATAATATTCATAGCATAATCTTCTTACACTTACATATGACAATGCCACCAAATAAAGAGTCAATTTAACTTTTTGGATCTAGATAAGGATGGCCAAATTATAATTGGCATATCTACATCCGTGTTTTGAATAGAATAGATTAAATGCGTCGTTATATGCATGCTCATAACAAAGAGTGAGCCATGATTCAATATTTCCTTTCCCACTACATCAATTTTATAACATGTTACATCAACTACACAATATATTCATTACCTTTTAGAGGCTTAGTTTAGCTAGGATGTGGAGGTTTTATATGTTGGTGTCATACAAGTTATTGTATGGGCATGACAACTTTAATATCAATAACTAAATGTGTCTATGATAGTGGGAGGTTGTCTTGAAGAGATTGTGAGTTTCATGCTCATAGCCAAAAGGATATTACAACCCTAAAACCTAATGTTTTCTAGTGTGTGAACTTCCTTAGTATTCATAATGGTTAAAATTCACTTACAAGAGCTTCACCATCAAGAATCTCATGAATAATACTATGTGAATCACAACAATATGCTAGATTCTACATCAAGGAATTGTTTCAAGATTAAAATCACACAACATTGCCTTCTAAAACAAAACATGTAAACATTACTTTTATGGAACACATTACATTCCCACAAACTATTGCTTTAGATTTCTCAAATTTGCATTGAAATCAAATATGTAAACATGACAAACTAGAGCAATCAAATACTACAATCATATCGAGGTCTCAAAGCCCACCACATTCTGGGATAGATGACAACATGCAAATTCACAATGAATCCAATTTCACTACATTCATGTAGGAGAGATGGGTGTAGCCATGACACCATTCATGCAAAGTCATTAGTAATGCAACAAGAAACTTCATTGCCTTATCACTTCAGAGTTCTTACAAAGAGCTTGTGCATATGAATCTGGTTTCTAGTCTAGTATGCTTAGAAATCATAAACTTGTTGGAATGCTCATTGGTTAGCACCCATTACAAACTACTTCATTACAAATTATTGTTTGGCAGTCGAACACTCCCGAATGTCGGTTCAACTGCCACCATATGGCTAATTAAAGTACACCCGCCCACATTAAAACAGCATGTCTGCGTGGTCAAGGATTGGCTACAAGCACCCAACTGAAGACCGAAGAAGAAGATACTAATAATCTTGGCTCAGGGTGAAACGCCGACAAGACAAGTTATAAGCATCCACATTAACCATAGTTAACAGAATTCAGTGAGTTGAGAGGTATGCCGATGCACGGAAGTAACCACACATACACTTAGATATAGGTGGCCAATTAGCTCCATCAAGGTATGTATGATAACACATACTCTCGCAACGATCCGGCTAACTCTATGATCTGGATAACAATGGAGGGTGTCCTTGATGTTCCCCACACGGATAATAATGTTCAGAAGCACACTATGTAGTAGCAACCTCAATACGATAGGAATAAACAGTAGTATGTAACTTAGTAAGATTTGCCATGGTTTTACAACCAAGAACCTGAGTCCCATATGAATTCATTGTGAGCCAATGCCTAACCTTTTTCGAATGGAAGGCCCACTGATGAAGTGATTCATTGCTGCCGATGACGCCGATGCTTTCAATCCAATACAAAATTCGACAGACCGAGCACCATGCATGTCATGATTGATTCTATTGGGTAATGTTGATCCACTTTCTACTAGGTATGCTGAAAGCCATGAATGCAAAGATCCAATTTTCTATTGTTGAAGCAATGATTGGTGGCCTGGTGATTTATGGAAGTGCGATGTGCAACTATGTTCCAGATTCTGAGGCAAATATCAATGGCCTGATTGACCCACTTTAGTGGCGGAAAAATCCTGCTAGCTATTTTAAGGAGATTAGGTCTGCTGGTTCAGGACAGTCCTGTGAGATGATTAAAATGTATCTTATCACATTCCAGTTCTATTAAATAACAGATTGCAAAAAACTAATGGACATAGAGAATGTGACTCATTGAGAGTAGGGCTTGTGATACTTCTGAATCCAGCCCTTCTTTAGCTTTTCGCAGCTCTGGTAAAACTGGTAACAGAGTTTTGTCCAATGTTATCTTGGCTTTCTGACTGTCACTGCCTAATGAATGGACAGTAAAAAGTATTTTTCTGCTAATCTTCTTGAAAGTGGCACAATAATAGCACTTACGTTGGCAAATATTTGTTCTAACAGGGCTGAGGTCAGTCAGATCATCCACAGCTGTGTAAACAACTTGAGTGGAAGTTATTGATATGGAATTCTTTCCTATAGAGATCTGCCAGTCAGGAAGAGCCAGATGATAACCCACAGTTTGGTGGTGGAGAAAACAGTTTTTCATCAGCATTCTACCTGCCAAAAAGAAAGGATGGACATCTGATTTCACGATTTTGGGCAAAAAGGAAGATGTTGTCAATGAATAAAGATACAGCTTGCCCAATGACTTCTTGGAAATATTCTTCCATTGTAGGGGCTGGGTTGAGCCAACTCTCATTCGAGCTCTTCAACAGAGCTAGTCTGAAAATTTGATAGATGAACAACCTTCTTTCATCCATTTTCAAATAAAACACTTCAATTCATCATTGTTCTATCCATATCCGAATGGATGAAGACATGTTCCAGATTTGGGTGAGAAAATGATAAAGCTTCCACTTGGGGACATATGTATGCACTTGTCTTAGAGCCAAGACTTGGAGAACTATCTGTACGCCACAGAGTATGGACAAAAGCCTGCTCTTTATTATTTTATAATGACATGACAAAATGTGGCCTATCGTTCCTATGGCCAGCAACAGATCTATACACATACACGCTCTCTACAAACGTAGTTGTGTTGTCTTCATTGTTTCGTTGCACTACCTCAACATTAAGCCGAGGTTTTTGATGAGCAAGCCATTGGCAACCAGCAATAGTAACATTGCAGTTAGACATCCATAGAGACCTCATTGCTTCGTATCGATGAATACCCGATAACAATGCCATATCCCCAAACGGACTATCTCTTATCTCAAGTTTCTTTAAGTTTCCACAGCCTCTCAACACATGTTGTAACCCAACATCACTCTCTCCAGCAAATGCCACCGACAGCCTCTCTAGCTTCTTTCCATACATCCCGATATACTCAAATGCTTTGTCAGTTAGCAATCCAGAGAGAGATAATCTCCTCAATTCCTTGCAATGCTTCACAATCTCTCCAAACCCATAATCCATGGGTTCATTAGTGACATGATCTGGTTTTGCAGGATCCATAATGCATAGTCTGAAGCTTTCTAGAGTCACACAGTTTCTTGCCATTATCTCCACAGCCGAATTAGTCATTTGATTGCAAAAATATAGAATTGATCGGAGGTTTCGACAACCATTTGCAATGTATGTAAGACCTTCCTCAGTTACACCTTGACCTTGCCCCTCTCTGGTGCCTGGATATACTCTAAAATCCTTGAGGTCCTTACATGATGATGCTACAGCTTGTAAGCCCTTATCCTCGACAGTATCCATGAGCTGCATATTGATAACCCATTGCAGAGATAAGGATATAAATTATAATAGTGTACAATCAAGAAAATATTAATGGAAAACTAGTAATATGAATGGATCACTAATGCTTTTCTTATTAGGTGTATATCATCCTTAAAAGTTTTCCATTGATCTCTCTATCAAACTTTAGAACTATATTTTCTAAAATCTTCGTAAACGCCTACCCCTGCATTCATGAAAAGATTACCAGCTTAAGGGTTAATATCTATCCAATATAATGCAAAATGGACAATTAGGGAGTTTTCATTGAGCTCTGCATTGAACTATATGAACAGCGTTGTTTAACATCTTACTGCTTTTCTAATGTACACAAAACTAGAATTAACAAAGAGTTCAGATTAGTTACTAACCCAGAGTTTGCATATATGACGGCATTGACTGACAAGGTCAGCCAATTCTCCATCACATATAGGAGAATAGCTCAGATTTACTGCAACCAAATTCGTGCCAATCGGGTTAATGACCGAAAGGTAACCTGGTGCAACAACCCAAAACCCCGATAATGTATGCAATTTCTTGCAGCCTCGAAAGACATTGCAAGCATCAAGAAACTCTTCACGGGACATGGAAGGAGAAAAAGATCCAGTTCCAAGCACACTTAGGTTGGGATTCTTAGAGAGAATATGTCGTAGATGACCTATAGTAACTGATCGATTCAACTTTAAGGTTTTGAGACCCGTACACCTTGTAATGAGGGATTCGAGTGCGTGGAAATCCACCTCATGTTCGAGGTCTTCGAAGTCGAGTGAGACTAATGAAGTGAATCCAGGTGGGAAAGCGGAAATCCAAGCTCCTGATTTACTATGAAGAGTGTTCTCAGTGAGTTCAAGATGGGTCAAACTCCTGTAAAAACATGAAAAGGGTAAGATCAGATTAGTCATTATTTCTCTGTATTGATAGCTCTTCAGATGTAGGAAGCAACACATAAACTTGACTTTCACTGTGCTAATGGCTGCACAGATGGAAGATAATGTGAAAGGAAAGTAAGGGGAAGTATGCACAGCTAGAAAGAGAAGAATAAAGAATGAAGATGATGATGTTTGACGAAGTTTAAGCAGCAAGAAAGACCTGGAATGTAGAAGAAGAAGAAGAAGAAGAAGAAAACGAATATGAGGAACTGGACAAAGAAGCGTGTGCAGCAAAGAAGACGAGGATGCATGAATGGATGGATGGATGAAGGGAAGAATTACCTGCAATTGGCAGCAATGCTAGCGAGGCCATGAGTAGTGAAGCCATCGCAGCTAGTAAGGACAAGGACGTTGAAGTGCGGGAAGGAATGAGATAGGAGATGCAAAGCATAGTCAGAGAGCGTCATCCTCTTAAGCCTGAGCTCCTGCAGGAAACGGTGGTGGGATACTGAGAGGGCATGAATCCATGGCTCCACGAAGGCCCCCCAGTGGCGAGGGAGGAGATCGAAATCAGCAAAACGTGGCTTGCCTTTGAGGATCAGCGAGCTGAAACGCGTGAAGCGCTCTGTGGCCCTCTGAGGAGAAACAGAGTAACAGTTCCCAATGAACACACTCCGCCTGCCTGATGCCTCCAGAAGGTTCCATGACCTGCACACCAGTGAGACTGCGTTCCGATCCCTGTGGCAAGTGATGAAGCTCAAGACGTGCTCCATCACATCCTCTGACAAACCCGTTCCTTCTTCTTCTTCTTCTTCTTGATCGCCGTTTTCCATTTCGTCTTCTGCTCTTTCTTCCTTTGACAATTCTTCTATCTTTCCTCGATCTTCCTTTGCCATTTCTTCTTCTTTGCCTCTTTCTTGTACTTCTTCTTCCTTCACCATGTCTCCTTCTTCTTCTTCTTCTTCTTCTTCTTCTTCTTCATTCTCTTCTTCTTCTTCCCCTTCAATGTGACTTCTGCAACGCTTGGCTTCCTGAACTAATTGAGAATCTGTATGTTTCCTCGCTTCTCTTCTTCTGCCTTCATCTTTTCCTTCGTCTGCATCTTCCCTGCCGTTATTCATCCCCAATTGTTCTTCTGTCTTTCGCTTATCCTCTCTCTATGTATGTATGTATGTATGTACATATGTATATGAATACATACATACTCTCTCTGTCTGTCACTCCCTCTTACTTACTTACTTACTCTGTGTCATGTAACAGTCTCTTCTCCTCCTCCTCCTCCTTCATCTTCTACTCTTTCTTCACTGTCTCATTTGTGTCTCATTTGTGTCTGTGAAAGAAAGATATACATATTAACGTCTTCTAAGACCAAAATTGGCCCATGAGAGTGTCTAATAACACAGGGACACACAGGTCAGGACAGAACAGGACAGGGGGCAGAGACACAAAAGCATATGTATCTTTGTATATATCATTGTATGTACTATGTATGTATCTTGTATGTGTGGTATTTTTGTATGTATGTATTGTATAATGTATGTGTATGTGTATATGTATGTATTTTTATGTATTGTATGCATGTATGTGTGTGAGCGCATATGTATTGTAGCCTGTAATGTATGTACTATGTATGTATTTTTTGTATGTATACGTATACACAAATATATGTGTGCACATTTGTACAGATTATATAGGCCTATACCTAGCTGAAATGCATGTGTCTCAAAAACATTGGTTGCATTCGTCGAAGATAAAGGCCTCAAGGCCGTTTTTTCAAATTGTTTAGCCTTTTGTTCCTTCAAATAATTCTCACACATCCACTCTCTCTTACATAAACCTCGGAAAAGTTTATATCTTATTGCTAGACCTTCGATGGGTTAGGATGCTTCTTTGCTTTTGCTTTTGCTTTTTCCTTCTTGGAGCCTCAAAGAATCTTCTTACATTATGTGAATTGGTCAAAGGTTTCTTCCTTTGTAGTGATCCAATTACTATTAATGAAGAATGGCCATCACCAACTTTGGGAGTGCAAGTCGCGGGTCGATAGTCCCCAAAAGATATTGGATTGTGCCCCCTCCATTCAAATACATATATGCATCTCTATGCTATAGTTTCTTTGTTGAATTGGTTGCTCTTTGCACCGTCATGCTTCATGAAAGTTTCATTTATTATAATAAAGTTTAATAACTTTATCTTGAGATATGCATAGATGATTGCTCTTAGGTATTATTAATAGCATTTATCAATTGTCCCTTTTCCATGGGTAATGATAAGCGTTTTGTGTTTTGCTTTGTTGTGATAAACAATAACATGTGCAAGAGAATAAACTTCATTGCCAATCATAGAGATGACATTGTGTCTTTATTAGCATCTTGGTCTTATACCACATGCTGACTAACACATTCTTGGAAGCATGTTATATTCTTCTTTCCCTTCAAGGTATTCCTTTTACTTAGTACCAAGCCAACAAGCAGACAACCAATATGAACAAATAAAAGTCTATAAATGAAAAGGACAACTGTAGATAACTCTAAGTTAGGTTAGATTCTTCTAGGGTGCAACTACTCTTTGAAGTAGACCATACAAGATTATCAAAGTAATAGAAAATGATACATTCCAAATGAACATTAAGACTTTATACATGAGAATAGAAAAGAATGAAATAGACTCAATCCTTATCATTGTGCAAGGAGAAAAACAGTCCATGAATAAAACCCATCAAGTTAAAAACGTGATCATCTATTGTGTACACTTGGTACCTTTAAAGATAAAATATTCTCCATGATGAAGAGAATCATCCTTTTTGTTCAATATGACACATGTGTATCATTTTACATGCTTCTTTCTTTACAATATGGCATGTGGTATCACTTTTCATGCCCCAATGGCACCATGCCACAAAGAAGTCAAATGTTTCTTACATGTTTAATTAAGAGTATTACTATACAAAAACCCTAACTAGAAAAAACAAAGAGCATTACATAATACAAGCTCTTAGCACTAGACAAATATAAGCAAGTAAATATGACATTTTTTACAGTGATTATGTACTTTATAAGACATGAAACTTTCTAGGACAATGAAAAGAAATGGAGAAACCTATTTGTGAGATGACAATGAGGAACTAAATGCATCAAAAACAACAAAGAGAAGATTATGTTGGACACACGAGCCATCAACAAAGATGATTTGTGCATTAAAAGGGAGATTATGCCCGAGACACGAGCCCTCGATAATAGTAAACAACCTCAATCAACATGTTGGAATCATATCGTCTCAAGATCATATGACACGTGTGACTTGTAGAGTTGCACTTGGGCTATTTCATGGAGAGAATGAGTGGTGCCCTCAATGTCATCACTTCTTTAATAACGATGTTGACTTGGTCAACACCCTCTCTAACGATTTCCATAATTATCAACATATGATACACGTGTGTGATGGTATTATATACTCCAAGTGACCCTATAATAACCACTTTCTTCCAAATCAACCGTTGGTTCACCTATATGGCGGTACCAAAAACTCCAAACAACCATATACAAAATTTTCCCTTGGCTCTAACTATCTTCAAGAACCTTCAAACTTAGTCATTCTCTATTCTCATGATTTGCCAATTCAAACTCACTATGGCTTCAAGTACATTAGATCTTGCATTTCATGTAAGACATCATTAATAATACATTTTACATAACTAAATATGATGATATTTGTTGTATGACTTGTTTTGCTTCATTGATTGAATGTATGTCAACATCCTTACTTGATAGGAAGAAGCCAAACTAATGAAAATGTAGTAGTTTGCCCTACTTGGCCCATCAATATTTGATCCACTTTCTCACCTTCTTAGGACCACTGTGAATACTTTCTTGATTCTTATCCAAAGGACTTCATCTCTAGATTATGACATCGTGGAATTCTTGGCCCTTCCCACCATCAACGTGACTAGTTGTAACATTAAATCTCCATAGTACTTCATTGTTTATGTGATTTTTGTCGAGCTATATGAGGAACTTTGACTAAAGCTACAATCTATGACATACGGACAACTCTTGCAAGTGGTTTGATTCTTAAATGTTTTTGTAGAATCTCTTAAAGTTAGGCGAGAAGTGTAGTTCCAATGATGCACAATTTGTTTGCGCTCATTTAATATCATGAGATGCATGCTAAATTTCATTAAATCCGTAGTTGTATTCACATATGACGAAGATTTCATCATTTTATTCACATATGACAAAGGTCTTAATTATAGTCTTCCCATAATTGGCTTCGTCAAATTTTGTTCTATGAATCTATTGGAATTCATCCTTAAATGTAGGCTTGCATTCCAATTTCCAACTTCCACTTATCATGTCTTCAAGTCGAACTCAAATTTTAGACTTGGGTAAGTAAAAGATGGATTTAATTTGTCTTTATCAAAGGATGACCAATTTTCTAAAAGGCAGTTTTCACTTATCATATTGTGGATCGATTCATTCAAAACGCTATTTTGGAAGTGCTACACTGTCTCAACAAATATGTTAAAGTACTCTTTACTACTTGAATAGTATCTTGAAACAGCTCAAGTTTTGTGCAACAACATTTCATTATGATGTTAAACTTGTAGACTTTAACATTCTCTTGTTGAGAACTTTAACTTGCTTCTTATATGCAAATAATTGCTGAAATATTGCATCATAGTTCAAGGAAATGGCCTAAATACCACAAATAATGGATCAAGGGGTGGTTAACCAAAAGCTTTTGTGAACACTGAAAATCATGGAAATTTATGGGAAACTTTATTCCTTTTCCTCGTGGAACAACTAAATTCCATTTTTTTTCAATTACATGCAAAAAAAACATGCATTCCACTTTAGAAACATGTCTTTTTCCTGATAATTAATGGCAAGGTCTATGTTTGGCAATTGAACATAAATTTCAAATATTGTGTCTAGTTGTCGAATGACAAAACTTGCAACCATAAAGCCAAACCTTATGTTTGGCCACCAACTTCCCTAATTAAACAAAAATTATATATTTGGGATGGAACACAAATTTGGGAAAGAACCTCAATAGCTAAAAGTTCTCTCTATTTTTTTATTAACGTGAAAAATAATATTAATGAGAGAAAATAAATATTAACACGCATAGTAAAAAGGTATGTATAGTTATGGGTTATATCATGGATGTGCAAAGGATCATGAATGTATGACGCATGGGTTATAGGAAAACATAAAGGTAACTTTAAGAGTTAGCAAACTCATGCCAAATTCTTGTCTTTGTGGGAAAAACTCATGTTCAAACTTAAGAAGTTCTCCTATACTTTCTTCAAAATTGAATACGCCATGTAGCATCTTTCTCCTTACTCAGTCTAGGGGTCAATTGCATTCAAACAAGACTGGAATATGTGTCAACTCCTTTATTTCCCATGTCGTTATCAAGATCCCATTTAGGTCAAGCTTAGCATGCTTCACAAACACAACTTCTCTTCAACTCTTTTACAAATAAGATCCACCACACATTCTTTTTGTCTAATCTTTTCTCGGGATGCCTCTCTACACATTCTACTCTTCTACTCGTTTAGAGGTAGAGGATGTATGTGACAGAGCATGACAAGAAGGTTGGAACTATTGGTAGAAAAGCAACCTAATCACCTTTTTGTTGTCATTGATACTAATATATCCATTCCCTTTGTTGCTACCACCGCATTTATCGTCGTTGTATCGATCACATTAATCTCATCTAGTTTATCTCAATGGTCTATATGTACGCTTCTTTGTTATTCAAAAACATTCTTTAAAAATCTCGCATCCTATTGTTGGTCATGCACTCAATATTCCATGTTATATAACTATATCTAATAGTAAGTTATACCTAGTTATTAGGTATATTCATAATATTAGTGAGGTACATCCTTGAATAATTGCATATTGACAAAATCATACTTAAGATATGTTTAAGAGTCACTTTTTGGCAAGTAGATTTGATAACATCAAATGTATTTATAGTTATTAGATATTTGTTACTATATACATTGATCATAATTTCATAAATCTCAAGTAATAATATGATAAACGAAGTAGTAATGTTGTCTCATTTTTATTTATTTTTCCAAAATAAAGCTACTTTCCCATTAGTTAGGAAGGATTATTACAAGGAGACTATACAAGGAAGCTTATACACAAAACGGGGAATCTCCCTCCGATCAAGATCAAGAAAATGAGACTACTTACATAGTTTTTCAAACCGACTACCTAAAGTAAGTAGATACCTATACCTAAAAGCAATGGCCTTTAGTGTCGGTTAGAATGAGCCGACTCCCGGGGCCTACAACGAAGGGAGGGAGGCATGAAAGAAGGAAACAACCAGCGTGGGGGTTGGTAGTTCCACCTCGGTCCACTTTCTCCTAGCGTCACCATAGGCGTGTTCCGCCATTTCTGCCAAAAGCGCAACCGAGCAATGGCCACGTCATTGGAGTGGTTGCAAACCTCATCTAATTGCCCGCGTAGGCAACTGATAAGCGCGAACTAAATATCCATGATCACTTCCTCTGGGGCTGTACACGATCTTGGAAAACCTTTAAGCAACGTGCTTTCCAGACATACCACAAGGTGAAGCCTGCGAACAACCTCCAAATTTCCAGGAACCTAGGGGATGCGGACAACAAGTCTCTCTCGAAGTGGATCTTGACGATTTTGCCTCCCGTGCATACATAGCACCAAGTATCCGCATTAAAGGTGTTCGTCCACCTATCAGTTGAGTGGTCAATCCATGCCGCAACACTCCACGATGTTGTTCCATCCACTTCACATGCCGCAAGAGCTTAAGGGCAATCCCAAAGACTCAATAGGTGAAGAGCAAAGTGGGCAACCTATCGGGCCGCCCCTTTTACCAAGCCATTCCCCAACGGGAATAAGATTGTGACCGATCTGCCACCAAAAGAGCTTGATTTTTTCAGGCATGTGGAGATGTCAAAGACCCTTCCAAAAGGCAATGAGCACCTCGTCAGGGATGCCCATTTTCGCCATCCATTACGAATGGGACCCTTGAGATGTAGTTGTAGAGTCCGCCCCAATTCAGTGCTATATTCGAAGAAGTGGCAGAGTTTGTCACCATGTTTCCACCTGAAATCCCCTGGGTTCCATTCTAGTTCAACGAGGGGACGAGAACCATATACCCATAACTTCCAATGGGGTTCCAGCTTAGTAACATTCGGGTCTGTCTTCCAAATGTTATCAACCTCTACCACCATTCGAACTGGATGCCAAGTGCCCCTACTCTGCCTCTCCCCCAAAAATGTATCTCTACCCAATCGACTCACACCCTTCACCAACTTAACCATGCCAACCTCATCAAAGAGACCGAACCATGCATCTTCTCGCGCATTCCCCAACGGAACCCTATCAACTGCCTCAGCTATCAGTCTCCACATCTTCATAGCTCCCTTGAGGGGAGGGAATGGGTCCTCCTGGGCTCCCCTTGGAGAAACCATGTGTCTCCAATCGTCTATAGAGTGAAGCCCTGTCTGTGCCAACTTCCCCCATGCCAGGCCCTTAAGCTGCCCTAACATCTTGTCATCACTTGTTCGCACTCGATGATTCCAAAATAAAGGTTGTCTAGCCCATTCGATGAGTGTCTCTAGGGTGTGCTTGACCAAATGTTGTCGCACATGACACCACACCCGCAAGATGGAGTTTGTTACCCTGTCCTCCTGTTGACAAGCCATCTTGATTATATAGCATAGTCTAGCTTAAATGATATATTTATTTACGGTTTGGTGATAAACACTTACATATTCTCTTAAGTCAAATTAATATGAGTTATTAAGAAACTACCAAACAATTAGCACAATAATTCCTAAGATGAACTATATTAACCTCTTTCACAACGATTATTAACTAAGAGACAATTTCATCTTAAGGAACTAAACATATGTCTTCATTATTGTTTGTCTTGGGTCTCATCTATTACCTTAGGTCTATTTAATGTGAGTTATTATGCAACTAACAAACAATCACACTAAGAACTACAATGAACTCTTATTAATGTCTTTCAAAATGATTATTTAATTAAGTGACAACTTTATAATCACTTAATCCAAATACTTGAGAGCATTGATCGAGATCATCAATGTTTACATTGGTAAAGTCAAGTAGAGCTCTTGTAGAAAATTCCATTAAGAGTGTAGTTCGTTTTGTCATCAAGGACTCATTACCAACCTATTATGTGACCTCACATTGACCTAATATTGAGTATGCCACAAAACCACACCTATGTTGCGATAATCTAATATTCCAATAAGTTCTTAATCACTTACTCGGTAAATTTCTCTACTTCAAGACACGTGTCCTCTCCCTCATCAAACAATTTCTAAACATCAATATGGCTTACACCCTTAGGTGACGAATCCTTCACCATCTCCATTGCAACAACAATACCCTCCCCCATATGTGAAGCTTCTAAGTGTCCACGATCTTGGTTAAGCGTTCACTCCGATGGCATACTATATGAGTTCTTGCATTGGCTACACATTGATGAGTATCTTTTGCATTACCCAAACCTTCCTGAAGATGAACCCCCAAGTAAGAAGTAAAGCATATGATTAGACATGTGAATTGTGATAAAGACAAAAGACACATACTTACAACTCTCATAATCTCATAATCCGATAATGTATAAATTTTTTTTTACCTTTTTTCTTTTGCAAAATGAAAAGGAACTTTAGAAAAAGGCAAACAATATCAAGCTATATAACCTTCTACATGAAGTTCTGCCATCACACAAAATTACCACCCAAGAGAAGTTTGAAGACGGATAACCTCCCCGGAAAGAATTTTTAGTTAGTCTTTACACCACTAGACTCATTGCCTTCTATACACAAAATTATCTCAAAACAATAAAAAAAGTATTGTCATGCCGAGATGAGAATCTAGTTGAATATCTAAACAAAGCATTCACAAATCAACGGACTACTGGTTGTATAGGGAATTGGAAGAATTTCTGGCTCGGTGACAATACAAGATTCACACTGTTTTCAAAACCATAGGTAGAACCGAAGCAACAATCCGGTTTGAATTGATCATTATCATTATTTGGGTTGCCTATATTATTAGGTGCCACTATCTTGTGAAGGCTGATACCATATCCTTCAGACTGTACACTCTCTTCCGAATGCAACAACACTTCCTTCCTTTCATTTATGTCTTGCACAATCTCACTAGGGAAACTTTCACATATCTCATGGTTTACACAGCCCTTCTCCACCACAGGAGCCAAGGTACAAAATCCCATCTCCATGTTCACACCAGCCACATTATAAAGTTTTGAGTCTTGCTCGTCATCCACAATAGATGTCATAGTTAGAATTCTCCTACAGTAGCTCTTATTGCTCTTACAATTCTCATTTGCATTTGATGTTTCTAACACTTCTTTGCTTGAACAAAAGTTTTGGTCTGGAAGTTCATCCTTATCGATTGTCCATTTCTTGAGGTCGCTTGAATTCCATGATGAACCCCTGTCACTTTGATCCATTGAAGAACCCTTTTTTTCATCGATGTACTGAAGATGGCCTGGTGAATCTTCCTTTTCGATAACCTGATCCTGAAAGTTACCAAAAGAACTCGAAACTTTGCTCTCTTCTCTTTGGTTTCCGTGCTTTTTAATGCTTGATACTCCAACTAAACAATGATCTGATGAAATTTCCTTATCAGAAACCTGATTCAGATCATTCTCGAAAAGACTTGAATCTTCCCTACAACTCAATTTCTTTGTATCTGGGATAATCTGAGGGTTAGCTTCCTCAGATTGATGATCAGAATCGTCAATATGGTTACCAAGAGGGTCCAAGTCTGGGCGTACCAACTGCAACCTTAATCTTCCATGCTCTCTTGTTGCTTGAAAGAATTCTCGCGGACATGCTTGTACTTCTTGAAGAACAAATCTTCCACCTCTCTTCACTGATCGCCAAAACGTTCTAGGTACATGGCCAGGAAGACCAGGATGAGTTTCATTAGCAAGAATACTAATAGGTGGAGGAAACCCTTTCACCTGAGATGATATCAACGCCTCATCTGACCAAATATCATCTTCTTTATTAATATTGCATGTTTGCATTGATCCATCTTCATGTGAAGTACATTCAAATTCCTCATTATTCTTTTGACAATTTCCAACATTCGAGACTACATTAGAGCTTATATCATTATGGTTCTTTCTTAATAATCCATCATCACATTCTTCCTCCCCATTGTCATCAGTCACTGGACCTTCGTCAAAAATTAAGTAACTCTCTTCGTCTTCAGTGGTTTGATCAATTTCAGATGATGAAAAACTTAAATGAACATCCGATTTGTTTTGCAACATCATTGAGCATCCAGCTTGTTCTGTAGAATCACTAGGCCAAAAGTCATACCAACGTGGAATAGATTCTTTGATCGATTTGAAATCAGTCTCAGCTTCCATATCCTGTTTTGGATGCATTCTATTACTCCCTTCGTTATATTCTCTCTCTTTTGAAGTACATTCAAAAGAAGCATCCAATTTAGAGCAACTTTCAGCCTCCTCATGCTGTAAATCTAACTGAGAGAGGCTTATACTGTGATTATCATCCTGACAATGATTAA
This sequence comes from Azolla caroliniana, assembly GCF_043228905.1. NCBI lineage: Eukaryota > Viridiplantae > Streptophyta > Polypodiopsida > Salviniales > Salviniaceae > Azolla > Azolla caroliniana. The sequence goes on along the minus strand of NW_028230446.1, from coordinate 21,338,083 downwards.
TGTCGTGGTATTCAATTTCAGAAATTTGCTCACAATACCTCAGATTAGAACTTCGAATTCCGGTGTACAATTGGCTTGCATTATTTTCACATACTGATGAAGATACACAGCTGTGATATAATGATGCAGGAGAATTCAAAGGCAATGTATTAATACAAGCTTCATCAGATAGAAGGCAATCGTGCGCTGATTCTTCATCTTTATCACACAACTTTGCTTCGCTCACGCCTGTTACTTCATGCATTGCTTCAAAATGACTCGGAAATGATACGGAATAATTGCGTTTCCGTCTAAAAGCCACCTTAAAAGGCTTACAAAGATAATCGACAGCAATCCTCAATTTGGAGAGTGTACCGCTGTGTGATTCATGGATTCTTTGATCAGCATGAAATTGACATGTTAATTCCCTTTCATTATGGCGAGAGGAATGGACGTCATCAGGCGAATTTGTCACTCTTTTGTCAAGCTGGGAAGCCATCTGTGCTTTTAACATGGTGCAATAACAGGAATAAAGGACAGGCTATATTGTTTTACAATATATTGCCTTAGATATCATAATGTTAACATCCAGACCGTGGCATTCTGACAAGTAAAGACAGAAACATTAGTATAACGGTTATAATTGACCTCTAATTTTGAAGACCAAATTCACACGCATCATAATTGTATCATAAACAACATCCGATTCTATAAAGCAACAATAACGCAAAATTTTTAACAGCATGTACCTCTCTAAAGAAAGCGAAAAAAGTAACAACGATTAGGATCTCATTTACACAAGGGGAATGCAAAGGAGAAGACATTACAAGGAAAATTTGTAAATAACATAATATTTTGACAAGGTAAACAGAATATCGAATAATGTAAATAGCATAATCAAAGTTACAACATTGATAAGGAATGACAAAGTTTACATCTAGAACATGAAAAACATCTTATTTTGATCGTGGGGAGCATAAGAAGCATCTGAATCTGAGAAGAAAAATGTTACAAAAAAGACGATACAGGTGAACATACAAAACTTCGATTCTGAGCAGCAGCGCAAAAAAACTGAATCATCATATTTACAGAAACAATATCAGAGATAAGAAATACACAAAGAGTATCATACGGTCGTTAAAAGAACATCGGATTGCGACAATCAGAAAAAAGACAAGAAGAAGAAAATATGAAGGTAAAATTATCTGAACAACGAGTAGGAAAACGCCTAAAAACGATAAAAAGAAGGCCAGAGAACGAAAAACGCAACAATTAACATAAACCCGCAGAAGGCAATAGGAGATCGATCTATGGAGGATAAAATATGCAGAGGAATAAAGAATATATGTTATTTCAGGGAAGAGAAGGATACCACGAGACGTAGGGTTAGGGTTAGGATTAGGAAAGAGAAAATACCTTAAGTTTCTGCACAGGTGGTTGTGAGGAAAAGGGAGGATCCTTCAAGAAGGAGGAAGGGAAGCTCGTTGGATTACAATCATGAATAGCCATAGCCACAGCCACAGCCACAGCGCAATCAGAAGAAACGGATCGAGGGAACAGGAAGAAGAAGAAGAAGAAGAAGAGATTGGAGTTGTATATATACTGAGGAGGAGGTGGAGAAGCGCTTAGAAACTGGTTGGCAGCCAAAGCACCGTTCCTTTTATTTTATTTTTCCTTCTTCTAACAATATGTATGTACATAATAATATGTTTCCAAGAATATCTTCTCTATACACACCCTTCTTCGTTTTCGTCTGACATACATACATTATTACATATGTACATGCATGCATACATACTTACATACATACACGATACATATATACGTACATGTATGATATATATATACTCCCGAGTCCCCTCTCTCTATTTATATACATTAGGCACACACATACATATAGAGAGGAAGAGACTTATCTATATGTATTGTATATTGTACACACGTATGTATGTATACGACACTCGTGCACACACACACACACACAAAAGATTAGTTATGAGTAAGGAATGAGTTCTTAAGCCATATGTATGTACCATGGCAAGTGGATACGTCTAACCATGCGTAATTCCATATTACAAGCAACAATTGCTACTTGAATATTGGTCTTACAACCGTTCCATTCCATTGTGATTTTCTAACCACATGCTAGTAAATATAAGCATATAAGCATAGCTAGTTTGTAATGCATGCATATCATAATCTTCACTCCTAAAGATTTTGGCCTAATGGCATTTTAGTAGAGCCAAATAGCCCATTGAAGTTTTTCACTAATAATAATAAGGTTCTCTCTCCTAATGTCCCCCCACCCCCAAAGAAACCGCAATGCAAGTTGGTTATCTCGTTCTTGGCAAACTAAGTGCCTTGCCAAGTATGGGGATAGATGTTTCATCTCGAAGAAAGATAGATTTACTAGGATTTGGCCCCAGTATCTACTTGGCCTTCCATTGTGTCCATGAGCCTTGATAATGTTGGTTTCTACGATATAGGATTGCACTTGTACAATATGTGAACTCCAAACTACTATATACAAAATTAATGCTTCCACATTGTGATTTTAGGACATGATGTCCTACTAGTGCTATTTCATGTATGCTAAGTTTATTCGATCAACATTGTAGTATACTAAATTATTTAATATATGCATCCCTTTAATGGGATTTTCTTTTCTATATTTCCATGTCTTCAAACTATTGTTTTGTTTTCCAAATAATTGCAATATCTGATTGTTTGTTTGTTTAATGATTGCTAGGATTCAATATGCCATGATGTGGAAAAAGGCATAAGGTATAAAAATATTAGTCCCCGTTGTCTTTGTGTGTTTCAATTAGGATAGAACCGAGATATGTACATATGGTATGAACAAACCATTCTGTCTTATATATAGTTGATTAAAACATCTTAACTTACATTAGTGTGTGTACGCATTTATCTATTGTTTTTTACACGGTTTGACTTTTTTTCTTGGTTGTGTCACTTCCAAAGGGAAACACAATTGTTCACTCCTATGCTTTTGGAAAAACGTCTACATCCCTGTGCATATCCCTTTTTTTATATGAGGGACCACCCCAAAAACTATAGCTTTTGGCCTAAAAATGTTTGAGAGAATCATCTAAATATTCCTATTCTCAAAGCAATTGTTATCTTTCACGACATGAATCCAACTTGAAGACGTAATTCTCGAAGGTATGAGTGTCAACTTAGCTTCTTTCTTTGATCCTCATAATGCATTGTGACGATCTCAATAAAACTATTTATATCATGTATTCCTAATTCATTGCTTCAAAATGAGGCAAATATCCTCGAAGTTCATGCACATTGAGTAATATCACACAAATGTATCTTTAATACGAAACACGTTACCCATTGTAAGCATTTGAAGCATAAGTTAAATGTTCTATGTGAGCACCTTTTACTTTCAGAAACCTACCATAATAACAAGTCAAGCAATCTCAAAGATCAAGATATATCAATAAACACAAATAACTTATCATGTAATTATCGTAATATTGAGATGTCAATCTCAAGCACACACATTATTTGTGAATACAAACTCCTTGGGCCACACACATGCGTGTATGCGTGTGTGTTAAGTCCGCCCTTCTAATAAATGGGATTGAGATACCTTGTCCAGAATGAAGTAAATACTTAGATACCTCATATAGACTTTTATTTGAAAAAGTTGGCTCTAACTTTTATGTCAAGTACACATAAACTGTTCTACATAAAATAAGCCCCTCTCTTTGTATGTAATGGTGATTTATACTTTATCTCTATGATTGATTTAGTTGTTTATCATCATATAATTATCTAGCATTTTACTTGATACGATCACTTTTACTAATCTATTGTATTCTCTCTCTGTGTGTGTGTGTGTGTCTCTCTCTCTCTCTCTCTCTCTCTCTCACACACGCACACACACACACACACGCACACACACACGCACACGCACACGCACACGCACGCACATGCATGCACACACACATGCACATATGCCTTAATTAATCTATTCCCTTGCAATTGTTCCCCAATTAACAAAAGCCATGGATATCATCACAAGATAACAACACTCAATGCAAACAAGATCGTACAATTTTCAATGACACCTTTGTAAATCCCGTTGATTAGCCGAGCTTGAAAAGGACTTGGGAGTGTATGGATGTGAAAAAGAATTTCAACCTCATAATACAAATGACCATACAACACCAATTGAGCTTTGGGGTGCGTTGAGATATCATGCTCAACCACACAACTTAAAGTGCGAAACGCATGCTCTTTGGCGCACATGTGGCTTTTTATTGAATGAAGTGAATACTTTAAATATCCCACTCACGTCCTCTCATGATAGATACGTTCAAACTTTTATGTGAAGGACATATAGAATGTTCTATATAAACCAAAAACCCTCTCTTTAATCTTATATCTAGTGGTGATTTGCACAAGATATATAAAGAAGATTCCTTGTTCATCATTGTACAATTATTCCTTGGTTTGCTTAATACAATCTGTTTTGATAATGTCGTGTATGCAACATGTGGCTATTGAGGAAAGACTTATGGAAAGTGTTAAGGATAAATGACAAGATGCTAAAAAGTCCAAAATGAAATATTAACATTGTAAAAGTCAACCTGAATATTGGATTTAATATACTATGAGAATGTCTACTAATTGTATTCAACCAAACCTTATAAGTTATAACCAACATGAAACTTAACTCTTGTTGAGTCCCTACTCTTCTTTGCACTCCGGTGACCAACCATACAATCTAGGTATTGAAGTTTCATCTTGGCATCAAATGCATCAAATATTGCGTGCTTTTTCCCTCTGTTACTTGATCTATATTGTTTCATAAAACTATATATTATAGTTCTTTGCACATGATACCACCAAAGGTTACAAAACCTATCATGTACTACATTGAGGTTATCTCATAAATACATAGGGGGCAACTTGGCAAGGACATTCAAGTTCCCCCGTCCCCCCAACCAAAAATAAAAGACAATTCTAGGATGGAATTAGAGGAAGATTGTGCAACTCAATGATTGTGACGAAAACATTACAAGCATCGTTCCAACTTGAAATCAAACCCTTCTAGATTGAAACTAAGTATGTTGTTCACACTACTAAGAGCAGAGAGTTCAAACACCAGTTATAAAAATAGGGCATTTTTACATGATTTTTTCATCTATAGATTTATTTAAGCCAGACAAGAACACCCTAGAAAACCGTCATTCATGTCTCACATTAAATTAAGGGCCATTAAGAGAACACAATAAGAGACTATTTATAGTGAGGAATGCCCTTCAAGATTATAGGAAAATATCTGAAACAGAACCAATTGTGATATGCCAAAAATAATTGCTGCAGTAACCATAAAACGCTTCTAGACCTTTATGGGACTTGAAATGAATAATGATTATTTCTTTATGTATTTATTGATCCTGACAAAGGAAACAAACACTCTATGGTACAATGGGAAGTGCATAATCTTCCTCAAGTATTGTTTTCTGAATATACACTCTTGGATGCTCCAGAAACCGATCACTAGAAAGTGAAATCATGCGGATATTTGTTTAGACATTCTCTCAAGTTAATGCAATATAAAATTTGACTAGAATTTCAATCCAACTCGCAAATGGCAATCAGATAGATGATTGCCATTTTTCCAGTGCAATTACCTCGTACAGTAGAACAATGGCTTGAAGGATTTGGGTTTGTAATTTCAGTGCCATTATCTCAACAGAACGATAATGGCATCAAGGGTTTCTGGTTTTATAGTAGGGTCCCCACCTTTGAGAAAACTATGTACACATCAACCAACACAAGCCCAAGTGTTACCATGATACTAATCCCCTATCTAAAATCTCATTAAGCATGCTTTTAATCTTTTCAAGAGAGAAGGGCTTTAGCAATACACCATCCATGCCAATACTAAAACATCGTTCCCTCACGGCAAGATCCGTGTTAGCTGTAACTGCAATAATCAATGGCCGCTCTGACCGAATGGGAAATCGTTCTTTCACTCGAATGGCTACCTCAAACCCATCCACTTCCGGCATTAATATATCCACGAAAAGCAACCTAAAAGGTTGAGTTGATGGTTGCGATAGCATCAACAACGCATCTCTTCCAGATCCAACCGTCGTTACATCACAACCAAGCCGCGCCAATAGACCCTTGGTGACCCTCCTATTTACCCTACAATATGTCAAGGGGAATGGATGTTTAGACTTAGAAGCTCAAAATCCCAAAGAGGGAAAAACACTGAAGTACCCCACACTTGGATATTTACGAGAATACCCCTAGCTTCACAAATATTACTTTGTATATCCCCTTTGAGTTGTAAACGTTTCAAGAAGGGATATTCTTATTGCTTTTGTGAACATAGGAGTATTCACGTTAATACCAAAAACGTTAGTATTATTGTTATGTGTTCACAAACAACAATACAGAGTACTAAAAATGCATAATAACTAAAACTTACATATTGTCGTCAACGACCAAGGCCTTGAGGTTTGTAAAATCCGTCCGAGTTGGTGCAGCTGGAAGGAGTAGAGGTCCATTATGTGCCACATCAGGCAATTTTTCAGGGACATGAAGCTTAACAATGAATGTAACGTTGGACCCTTTCCCAATTCCCTGGCTTTCAATCCAGATGTGCCCATCCATCAAATTCACGAACCTGGAGCATTCATCAAGCAATCAAATCGCAACATGATCATGGTCACAAAAATGGAATGGACATTCAATACATGCATGTGGACATGGTGCATGGACGAAAATATTAGACATGGACACAAACAAGAACATTCAAGATGACATGTGGATATGAGCACATGGGACATTGTGAACATGGACAAGTGTTAATGGACATACAACAGAAACATGTATATAGCAAAGCTAATGGACATTCAACATGGACATGTACATGGATACAGGGAAATTCTATTTCTTTGATGATAAAATGTTGATGCAAACCTTTTGCAAATTGCCAAGCCAAGCCCTGTCGTTGCATAGTTTCGACTCAATGAATCTCCCTGTGAAACCTTGTTGAACAGCTTTGGTATATCAACTGGGTTCACACCTACTCCAGTGTCCCGAACCTTCATCGTCCAATATAACCACATAAATATTTTTGAGCTGCTTGAAAGGCAATAGGATGCACATTTGTCGCATTGTTACATAAAATCGTACATTATTGGAGTCAATTACACTAGATATACTCTCATTAGCTCCATTAATATATATAATACATATACATACATACATACATACATACATACATATTACATATATATATATATATATATATATATATGCACAAAATCTATAAATGGAGGGTCACCTGTACTCGGATATAATAATGGCCATCCCCAGGCACGAGACGAAATTCTGGAGCCCGCAAATCTTTCAAAAACTCTTTCCTCTCCAGACAAACAATGAGAGCCACATTCCCATCCTTTGTGAATTTAATCGCATTCCCAATCAAATTCAATGTTATCTGTAGCAACCTCTTGTCATCACCTTTCGCATAGTCTGGCACTTCAGAATCTAAATGCAAAGCTAGGCCAAGTTTCTTCATAGATGCGATTGGTTTTACAAGATTTAGTACCTATCAATAAAAGAGTTTTGAGGATTTTACACGACTTCATAATGCCTGACATACATAATGATGCTTTTTCATACACTTTACCTCTCGGAATAACAAAGGAAGATTGAATGTACGAACATCAAGCTGAAGACTACCATCATCGAGACGAGACAAATCAAGAACATCATTGATTAATGTTCCTAAGAGATTGCTACTCTTATTGATAGTGTCTACCATGGTCCTCTGATCATGGGTGAGGTTGGTTTCCAGTAAAAGGGAAGAAAATGCAGTGATGGCATGTGTAGGGGTTCGCATCTCATGGTTCATGACGGCTAAGAAATTATTACGAGCTCGAACTGCAGTTTCTGCTTCTCTTCTCGCCATGTCGAGAGCAACATTTTGTTCCATTAAAAGGTCCCGAGCTTTTATCGACTCTTCTAATATTGCGGCGTGTGAAAGGGCAACTGCAACCTACAACATACAGCAGGCGTCAACTGAATATTCATGAGATCTTTAGAAAGAAAGAAAAAAACCCTTCAGTAGATTTTGACAACAATAATAATATCTGAAGAAGCTTTCTGACATTTCTTTCCACATACGTGGGAAAGAGTTCACTTTGCCTTATGTTTCCCAATGATGTTCGAAGTTATAATGAGCCTCTGAGGGCCGGACTCCATACAAAGATCTAAAAAACACCCAAATAGTAGTGCAAACCACCAAAGTAGCCCCTTTGCTTTCAAGATTTTACTATAAAATTTCACAACTTTTCGAGGACTCTACATATTTTGGTGTTTTGGCTGCCACATGTAAGAATGCGGCGGCGTAATTAGCAACAACTCCTCCGATGAAACCCCAACTAAAGGACTTGAAAAACCAGAGACACAAGGGTTGCGACGAGAGACGCATGCATATGCGAGATAAGCACAAAGATCAAAACAAGGGGAAAAAAACATATATACACGAGGATGGCAACACACAACACGAGGGATGACAAGTTTTAAAATCAGAAAAGCGTACACAAAGATGAGGAATGAGGAAAAAAGGATAAACACACAACACAACACAACACAGGATTGATTAGGGTTCATTGGTGATCTCTACAGGATTGATTAAGGTTCATTCGAGAGAGAGAGAGAGAGAGAAGGTTTTGAAGTTTTTTACTTGTTCAGCCACAACTTCGACGAGCTCTAGCTCGTGGACATGCCATCGGCGGGCGCTATCGGAAGGGACCATGAGGACCATGAGGGCAAAGGGGCGTTTGGAGGGGTCGGGCCAATCGCGGATGTGGAAATTGTTGAGGTGCAAGAGCGGGACACGCATACCGACCGCGTCTCCGACCATGTATTTCCCGGCCCGCGGCCGGGTCATCGCGACAGGGCTGTCGGGGGATATGCTAATCGCTCGGTGGCTGCTGAAGACTTGCTTGATTGTTGGGTGATGCAGGGGTACTGTGAGTGGCACAGGGTTATGCTGCCTCATCAATGTGTGGGAGAGCTGTAGCTCTAACCCATTCCTTGTTGGCATCCACAGCGTGCATTCCTCCAACGCTAATGTCTTCCCCAGCTCCACCAATGTCGTGTTCAGTATTGTATGCCTGTCTAATGTGCTCCTTATTTCTTGCGTCAACATCCTCACATGCCGACCTGTCTCTTCTTGTGTCCTTATCATGCCCATCTCCCTGTCCAGCTCCGCCGCTTTGTTCTTCAAGAACAGCTCCCTTGTCTTCACGCTTAGAAGGTCGGGAATGATGTGGACCAGCATTAGGGCAGTGGCACAGGAGACCACGGCTGTTAGAATCTTAGCGATGGTCATCACCACGGAGACTATGTGTGAGTGGCCTGCGAATGTCCATAGGTTTATCAGATGGGTTGCTCCGCATAACACTATGAACGCCCCAAATTGAACCAGAACCCATCTGTACGGGAAAACAGCAGATTTCTTGACGAAATAGATGAGCTCCAACGGGATGGAGAAGTAAGCTAACGCAATGAAGAAATCGGAGATGTATTGGTATCTCAAATGAAGGTCATCAGGTGTCCATGGGCAATCGCAGTCCATGGAAAGGCTCTGGAACCCAATCAATCTGGAGAGATGCATCGAGGAAGCAGCAGCAGCAGCAGCAGAGATAGACAGACTGATGAGAAACAGAGCATTACATAAGTGCTATGAATGACTATGTCATATGTACGTACATACGTACGTTCGTATGTATGTATGCGTATACACGCCTCTCTCTGTCTCTGTCTCTATCTCTTTCGTATGTATGTGTTACGTATATGCATATCTATGATAATGACTGAAGGATTTACAAGCTTTTCTGCCTCTCTGTGCTTTGGTTCGGAGGGAAGGGTGGCTGGCTAGCTGTTGATGACATGATATGATATGATTGATGGCTGTGGGCTCTCTAGATTCTTCTCGCCATTTGTGCTTCTTCCCTCATTCTCGCCTGAAAATCCTAATCCAGATGAAGACAGAGTGTTGATTAAAATCCTATTAATTGGCATTACCCCTCCCCCCCCCCAAGTCTTCCTTCTTTTGGCAACTCCGTGTGGCTCACGCTCACTCTCTCTCCTCTCTCTCTCTCTCTCTCTCTCTCTCTCTCTCTCTCTCTGTTAAACACACAATTATATTAATATAATAAATGTGTGTAAAAAACACTACTTACAATGGGTGTGACCACGAAGGATGGTCACCCACTAACTACACTACACTACATGGGTAATGGAACATGTTGAATTGCCAATAGGCAAGACGAACTCTCTCTCTCTCTCTCTCTCTCTCTACTATGTAGGTTCATATACTCTTCGTGGTCCGCTGCCATGGCTCGAACCTCGTCATTGTGGCCCATGATCTTTGGTCGAAAATAAGCATGGCATACACTACACCAATAACACGCCAAAAGTTTATTCTTCTCTGGCACCACCGAGTTTAATGAAACTTGAAATTTGTTTGAGCGAACAAGCAAGGAAATTGTGCGGTGTAAGATCTAACCTAAGAAAATTTTCAAGGGCCTTTTAGCTTTTTGCTTGGGCCATTGTTATAGTGAATGTTCTTGCCTTCTATCTAGGTTATTGTTTAAATCTGTTCGTTTTTTGTTTGGATCACTTAAAACAAACCATTTTGAACCAAACCATTGACATGAACCTTTTGAAACCATTTCAACCGAATCATTTGAACCTAAACCATTAAAACCAAGCCACTTGAAAAAAAAAAATCTAACTTAAACTGAACTGCTCACAACATTGTTAGAGCCACAAACCGAACCATTGACCCAATATGTCAGACCGTGAACCCATTCAAAAAAAGATTGAACTAAATTTAACCTAAAGGATTGAACTAAAATTTACCTATGAGGCTAAATTAAAGCCTTCACATTGACAAAATGAAACAATCACCCATGGCTAGGTAAATATAGGATCGACCTTTTGCTCAATGACGTTTTGGGGGTTGAACTCAAAGTGGAATATATTGTTTAGTTCCCCATCTATAAAAAGTTTCTCTTAAAATGATGATTTACAAAACACAATAATCAAGATCATTGCTTTCGGGTGGCTCAAACATGAGAGAGGATGACAAAAACATGACATGGTTTCTATTTTGCGAGATGGGAGTTTTTCCTAAAAGAGACGAATGAAGTTCATCCATGCCCTTGCATGTATTTTATCTTGCGTTGTGAAGGGGACAATTTTTATATCATGGATTCATAAGAAAATAGCAACCCATATACAATGATCATTGGATAGATTCTTAAAGGGGGTCACTCATGATTATGAGCGCATATATGCATTTTAAGTGAACACAATTTTAAGGCCCTAATTACACAATATTTCCATGAGTGATAATATCATTTTTAAACGGCACGTGCATATATTGAATAGTAAGATATTCATGAAACTCTTGTTTACATGCAAGAATGTTTTTTCACTAGTGAGTGCATGCACTTTTAAGTTCATTATTCAAATCCAGTTAAAAAACTTAGATTGACTTGATAGAATAAGGTGTTCTAAATTTTCAAGATTTCAAAGATAATGATTGTGATTTGCCATATTTGCTTTTGTATTAGACCTTTAGAACTTTTTCTCTTGTTATGGAATTTACCGAGCAAAATATGCATGACATTTTGGCCTTTGATGGAGTCTTTTATAAGCCATGCAACACAATCTCTCATCCCATAAATGCACAAAGCCAAAATTTCGGAATTACATATCGAGCATACTCGAGTTTGTAATCCCAATTGTCACATGTTAACTTTTTAATTAGCACGGTAATGAATTAAAGAATTTGCTTTAATTTTAGGTCAACCAAAGACTTGTGTATAACAAGGCCATCAGTGTTTCTTGCAAGATATGCTTGATATGTGGGAATTAGCTTGATGTGAAGTTCTTTTTCATTGACGATATGCTTTCTGCATCTTCGTTACACCATGCATCATTTATCCTAAAATACATGCCATATCAAATCAATGTCTCAATTTAAGAAAACCAAATTCGATCATCGACATGAGCTCAACTACAACATATATATGGCAATTGGTCTTTCGTGAACATCAAGATTCTCTCTCTCTCTCTCTCTACCCATTGTGTGACTAAAAAACATGCTTACCATTCCCTGCTTGGAATTCTAGTTGTTCTAGTTGTTAAATGCATAAGAGGAAATAAAACAGGATTGTCTCATTTGATTGAGCATAGGATATGCACAAATTGTGATAATGAGATTCACTTGATCAATTTAATGGTCGTAATTAGAGCTAGACGTACAAAGTCTAACAAATGAAACATGATGTTGTAAAGTTTATATGAATAACATAAGCCTATTATTATAAATTTCTATTTAATGCGGTTTAGATAGCAGTTGATCTTTCCTCTTTCCCTTTTCATAAGTCAACAATGTGGTAGTTCACATAATATCGGGAGTTACCAAGTCTCTGACTAACAAGTACTCCTCGTGGCTTTGTAAAATAAACTTCAAAAGGAGAAAGGTAGTCATGACATTTGCACATGCATTTAGTACTTAAATATGGATAAGAAGGGAATCGAGAATTTGCCCTCACCATAAGAAAGTGAGCACCATCAAATGGCCTTAATCCATAAATGTTCTAATGAACATTAGGTAAGTGTGTGGGACACAATGCTAGTTTTAGATTTTGTCACAAGCCTTGTATGCATATTGAAGGAGTTGGCAAAAAAAAAATCATTGTTTGTGGTGTTTGAATGACTAATGTCTTGTTGATGAAACATTTGGGCATAGCCAAGTCAAGTTAATAGAATGTATCTAGAGAAAAGGATTTGATGTGCATTACATGTGTTTGCCCTAGAAAATAAGGAATGTCATGTCATAGTGGACACATTATCGCTTATTGGGATAAAAGTAACACAAAAGAGCTTATTGGTTTGGAGACCAATGGGTAAACATGTCACATGTCATAAAATAATCACATTAGAAGATAAGGGTTTATTGGTAAGATTGACTTGAAGGGGTACATGGCTCAAACATAAAAAAATGTGATGTGCATCCAAATTCATTGGACATGTACTCTCACATTAGAGCATGTCAAGATCCACCAAAAATATTTGAACAAGAGTTTAGGGAAAATTTACAAAAAAGGAAAGCAAGAATACGATAGCATGTTTTAGAGGTAGCAAAACACATTTGCCACAAAATGTGTACATACAAGAGATATGAACATTACCTACACGAGGTTCAAACCAAAAGTAGATTGTAATCCCAATGCTCATAAATTAAGAAGGTTTGTAACCATAAAAGAAAAGAAATTTGAAAGTGAGCGATCACTAAGTTTTGGTAGACAAGTTTTGTTTGTTGAGTGGAGATGTCAATTGAACCTTGCATATGGTGAATGTTCCATGATAACGATAAGTTCTGGACATGTGTGGAATTTGCCCTTGAATAAAGACACCAATTGGACCCATTATCCACCACACTAATAATAGATGTGGTGGCAAAACAAAAGATATACGGCCTCATAGATTTTGTAGGTGATTTCGAATAGGGGTAGCTTTAGAGACCAAAGAAGACGCCTTGTTATACTTTGGAGTATGTATATAGACAAAATGCCACTTGGATTGCAAAATGCAAATGCAAGCTCTATGACAAACACTATATTTTGATGGCATAAATTGCAATTGGTGTTTCATTCATGATGGGAACAAGTGGGATTAGGGAGCCACAAATAAGTTGCACATGTAATTTTTTTGATGATGGGTTGTTATAACATATCGAGTGGGAGTTAAGGTGACCTTGATAAAATGGGATTTCATGTTTTGTAGTGAGGTGAGTGTAAGGGCCAAAAAGTACAAAAAGTAGTACTTTCCAAGGGAGAACTTGGAATGCACATTATAAGTTGGCAACTATTATTGACGATGGACAATTTGTAGCAATTGATGAGGGAACCTCTAAATGCAATTGACGACGTTTTCAAATGTTGACAATCATAAAGAACCTAATGTGTGTGGAGAACTAACAAAAGCTCAATGCGGTCTTTGATAGAACCTTAAATTGATATCATACAAGGGAGCAATATCATTATCATGCATGAAACAATGGTAGAAAGCAATCACTAAAAGCTTAGTCAAATTGAAAGGGAATACAAATTCGATAGGAAAATTTACTAAGCCTATAAATTCGCAACAAATTCTCACACCAATTTTTGGAAATGATTGTGGAGTATGTAGTTGACGAAAAAAGTGATTTGTTTTCGTTGGTTGTTGATGCATTATGCTCTTCGTATTGGTGATTGGTTGAGGCAAAATCGGCAATATGCTTGTGGAATGCATTGTGGTGCATCTACGGAATCTATTTTGCATTTGTTTTGGTTATGTCCCAAAATCAAGCAATTCTGGAGTAAGTTGTTTTTATTACTGAATCACCATTATTCTAGTTCTATTTTCTCGTGGGGTGGAGTATTATGGGGTGTCCTTCATGGAGATGTTATGAAGTATGAAAGTATGCATGCTTCTCATGTCTTTCACTTTTCCAATGGGTACATCTATCTCACTTCATTTCCATATTTTATTCCACGGTTTAGAACTAAAAATTTGGTTATTTGGCGTATTATTACGTCATTAGCTCTTTGGACAATATGGAAAATGAGATGTGAGGCTGTTTTTAATAATGCTCACATACATTTGAGTACTATGCTTATTGAATTTTGGTTGTTATTTGTCCATACCATACGTGGGGGCAATATGATGATATGCAGGGTTCAATTGATGCTCAAAGGCAACGTCAAGTGGACTTTTAAGAAACGGTGGTGAGGGCTTCACTTATTTTCAGATACAACTTATGGTATGAAGTGGAATTATGCCATACCTTCTTTTTTATTGCATAACTTGTAGATTGTGCTCCATTCGTTTCTTATATGATATCATCAGTTTGATCAGATGTTGGTAGTAGCTTTTGTCTTACAATAGAGGTGAAATGAAATGTCTCCTTCTGTTTTCTATGTACATTTCTCTAAGTAATATACTAAGGTGTTTCTTTCTTGAAAAAAAAAAACAAATTCTCACACAAAGTCTACCGTTACATATAAGAAAAGGAAACTTGGGCAAAGAAAGAAATTGCTAAAAAAATTGCATTGGGTAACCAACCTCAACAACTAAGTTGTTTCCGACCACAACAAAGAAGAATTTCCCAATCAGCATTCTCGTGGCTGATATATGCTACGATATTATTGGAATCGTCAATTAACAATCATTCATTTAACCTTGTAGAATCAAGGTGGTTTCAATGACTAAAATACAATGACGACCCACTAAAATACATTGAAGAAGAAGTCCTATCTTTGGAAACCATGAAGTGTCAGCAGATTCATTGAATCTTGCCCGACATAGCGGAGCAAAAATAGCTACCATGCTGCCATGCCATTGCTCGGCTCTCCACATTAAGGGATGGTTTGGGGGGCATGACGCCGAAATAGAAGAAACCACAACGAGAGGGGCATCTCAGGGAAATAAACGAAAATTTGGGGTCGGAGTCGTTAAGTTTCTAGAATATACCAGATAACTGAATGAAGGTTTAGGGCGTAGGGTTTATGGTTCGGGTTTTAGCCAGAAACATACAGAGAACAGTTACAGAAACACAGAGAGAGCGAACTATGCCTCGCATGTCTACTCTCAGGAGAATTCGAACTGCAACAGTATCGCGGAGGACAACGAAGGATTATATCAAGAACCCATCAAAGCCTTGCACTTCTTCTTCTTACCATACCAACACCGATGGATTTAGCTCAGGTAATTTGACATGAGAAGATAATTTTTTTGTTATTCTATTCGATTAATGCTCATTGTAAATGATTTGATTGATCAGACAAGCTTTTTACGATGAAAATTGGAAAATGCTGGAGCATACTAGTTTTGTGATGAACGCGAGGTTTTATGTTGCTATGTTTGGAAGAAATTCGCCGTGAAATGATGATGGATAAGACAAAGGCTAATGATGAAAAAGATTGATACAATTTGGCAATGATGGAGCAGTCAATGATTTAGAATGTATGTGAAATTTGCTGTTGATTTTTATTTATAAAACACGTGTTAAATCATGAACTACTCAAAGGGTCTCGATGAATAGGAAATATCTCTTTATTTGTTTCATGAAATTATGTGGTTAAGGATGAACTAGACAATGGTTTATCGATGAATGCAAAATTTCCTGTTTTTTGATTGATGATGTATGTTGCAAATATTATTGAACAGACAAGTGATCTGCTTATTTATCTGCTAAATGATGTAAAAGACAATGTTTATGATGAAAGCAAGTTTTTCTATTTTATTGGTTTGAATGTGAGCACGAGACAAATGTTTATGGTCAATGCAAAGTTTTACTGTTTATTTAAATGTTGAAACATGAAAAAGATGGAACAGACTGAGGACTGGTACGAATCTGAAACTTCAGTATATTTTCTTGATCAATATGAAGTTCTTTTGTTTATTTGAATGTTGAAAATGTGGCAATGATGGAACTGACAAAGAAATTTGGATGTCTCTGAAGCTAATATCTATTTGTTTGGTAAACAAAATGCTGCTGTACTTTTAAGTGTTTTGGAATGCGGCAAATGAAGGAACAGACAAAGGTTAACACAATTGTTTCCTTGATAGCTCATCTCGGCGATCTAATTTTTCGGAAAAATAGGATTTATCAGTTTGATTCTCGACAAAAGAATCGATGCTTCATGCCACAGGTACACATTCACATGTGAGTTGAAAAACATTTATACACTGGTATTTTCAACATATGACCATCATTTCTTCCAAGAGAGCTTTTTGGAGTATCTTGAAAGTGATTATAGTTAACTCGTTTGGAAGGTCAAGCTATGGCTAGCAGAGATTATTATGACATTCTTGGTGTTAAGAAAGGCGCAGGACAATCTGAGATCAAGAAAGCTTACTATGTGGTAACTAAAGCTTTTGAAATGCATAAAGTTTTGCTATTGTGTCTTCGCGGTTCATACGTTTTTCTGTCACAAATTAGAGTTTTTACGTGGTACTGTTTTAGGTTACAACTATATCTCTTTTTTAATAGTTATGTTATCAAAGAGAGTATTCCCTCTGCATTTTTTTAGCTTACAAGTTGTAGTGTTTTCTTTGCAGATGGCGAAGAAGCATCATCCCCAGACATCAATAAAGATGATCCAAATGCCGAGAAGAAGTTTCAAGAGATTCAAAGAGCTTATGAGGTCTCAAGATACTGGAATTTCGTTTATGCTTAATTACACATGGATTTTGACTTTGAAACGAAGACCTTAAAAAGAAAGTTTGGTTTCATGGCAGACACTGAAAGATGATGAAAAACGAGCTTCATATGATAAGGTTTGCATGATGAAGTGTTTGGATTTTGAGTAATTGTTCATCATAATATGCTCTACATTTTGCCAGCTAATGGCATACATGGTCGTTAAAATGGCTGAAGGAGTCCTCTCTCTTCTCTCTCTCTCTCTCTCTCTCTCTCTCTCTCTCTCTCTCTCTCTAGTTTCTCCATGAAGAAGAAGAAGGGTTCACCTAAATATTAATAATAGTGTTGGTAATATTAATAATTTCTCTAGTTTCTCGTAAATTTTATAACGGCGCCTTATCAACTGTAATTCAAAATATCAGATGCATGTGTAGAACATCCAGACATGTTTTTTTCCCTTTTTTGTCTTTGCTTCTTGCTTCACTGGCCGGGTATGATGCATTTGTGAAAATGAGTTCTGGTGGTGGACCTGGTTTTAGAGCTGGTGGTTTTGGCGGGTTTGGAGGTTTTGGCGGTTTTGATGAGGTCAGAATGTGATATAGCCAATCTCTTAGTTGACAAATAATGGGAAGTGATCATAGTTTCTATTCTTGTTGTTCCAATTGGAAGGCAGTTTGAAGTGTCAAGTGTGCCTTTCTCCAGTATCCCTAAGCTATGTATTTACTTTTGAGCTAATATTTGGCCAATAACTGCACATTGTTTTCTTTAGTGTTTGCTATCATGCAAACAATTCTGTAGTATGAAGCGAACTGCACACGAAACTTGATTGTTTATCATGGTACCGAAGCACTTTATTTACTTTTGAGTTAATAAAAGGAGAATACTGTGCATACTATTGTGAAAACAGCTGAATCTTGTTTCCCAGTAAGTACCTTGGATTGTTGCAGTTTCAAGGGTCACCACTAAGTTCTAAGGGGTCATCTTTCTCACAATGAGGCAGCTGAGGGATTGGGGGATGTCACTCTCCAATTGCAAAGACCACGTTATCCATCAACACGTGAAAGCACTTACCTCTTTACTTCATTTAACCACGAAAGCCTTTGTATTATGTAAATGATTAGATGTGTACAAAATGATTGATCATGCTCCTAAGAATATGATGTCGTGTGGATCTTGAATGATAAGCTTTCGTGTTGATTTCCTGTATTACCCATGTATAAAAAATGTATATTGATCTTTATTGACTGTTAAATTGTTTAAATTTGATCTTGAAAATACCTCTTTAAAATGATGAAAGGTGCTCATGGAATGGGTGGAGACTCTGAAGATGTAAAGGTAATCATTATATCCTTGACTTTTCTCTGGGGTACTTGTTTTTTATTCTTATTTTTAACACGTTTATCTGCAGATTTCTATTGATATCACATTCCATGAAGCGGTTAATGGATGTATGAAAAAGGTTTCCTTGTATGCTGCTTCACGCTGTGATGCTTGCAGTAAGCACTTTAGTTTTCTCAATGCATTTTTTGCATCCAAATTATATGAGTTTTTATTATTACAGATTCTAATTGACACCTAGAGACTTTTGATCATGTTCTCGATTGATTCTCTTGCTTGTCTAGGTGGAACTGGTGTGGCTCGAGGTGTGAAATCTCAAGTTTGTAGTTTGTGCAAAGGTTCAGGAATGGTGAGTTTTGATTTTTGCGAACCTTCTGCATAGCTGAGAACGTAGTAAATGTTCATATTTGTATTTAAATCTTGCAAAAGTTGATGTTAATCATTTGCAATGCTACATTATGTAGAGTGTTCACCAGCCATATCCAGGATTTATGTTTCAAAAGCCATGTACGCATTGTGATGGTACTGGTGAAGTTGTAACGGTAAATACATGTTTTGGAAATGCTGTTTGATCGTCTCAAAATAATTTAATGCCTTGAAAAATAGCAGTTTCTTACATTGCAGGAGAAATGTTCTAAATGCAGTGGAAAAGGAGCAGCGAAGACAAAGAAATCAGTGACAGTCAACATACCAGCTGGTAAGTGGGTATCTTTTGTGGTATTTTTAATCTTATAATAAAAGTGTTTTTCCTACCAGATTCTTTTGTCTCTCTGAAGGCGTAGATAATGATAATACCATAAGAGTGCCTGGAGAGGGAGGATGCTCTCCACAATCAAGTCGGCCTGGAGATGTTTATGTTACAATGAAGGTTAAATTTTTTCTTGTGGCTATTGTTTTGTTCGCTGCTATTCATACTCAACTGATGATGGAAAATAAATGCATAAGGTTTGATTCATAGGTTTTACTGGATCTAGTTTTCAGGAGGGGAGAGGGAAATAATGTTCATGTGGATGCACCCATTAGTTTTGCTACGGTAACATGCTATTGGATTTTACAGCAAATGCTGTTGTTGATCGAATCATCAAGCTAAAAATGTCAATGGATTTTGTCACCAGGCTATTCTTGGGGGTAAAGTGCAAGTACCTACACTAAGTGGGGATGTCATATTGAAGGTAAAGGTGGTTGTTGTTTAATGCATTTCTCGGAATTTCAATCAAATATGTTTGCTTTGCTTACTGGTGATGTGTACTGTCAAAAAGTCTTAACTACGTAAGTTGAAAACTGTTCGTTGTTGTTGCTTCTTTTTCAGCATGTGACAGGTTTTTCATATGCATACATATAAGTGGGCATGGTGACTGATTGATTAATGTTTCTTGTTTCTTTCAGGTGCGTTCAGGGACACAACATGGCCATAAGGAAGTACTTAGAGGAAGAGGTAAATATGATTGTAATGCTGTTATCTCAGATCAGAGAAGTGTTTTTTAATATTGGGATTATGTGATCTGGAACAGTGTACATGTACAATGCAGGAATCAAAGCTTTGAACTCTCCATTTTATGGGGATTTGTTTGTTCATCTTCTGGTTACAATACCTAGGTAAGCATAATCTATTTTGGGCTCTTCAATTCCCACAACAAAATTTGTGTCTTCCAAAATATGTGAAGGGTTTGTTTTCATTAGGAGTTTGAGTCAGCGACAACATGGTTTAATTGAAGAATATGTAAAGGAGGAGATGAGACATATACCAGTGAAGAAAACTTGGCAGCTGCTGGGGGTAGATTTTAGGTTGAATACCTTCAGAAGCTTTATCGCAGGGTCTACTATTGTCGCTCATTATCATCATTATCATCAGATAGTTCTAAATATAGGGAGCGAAATTTATAACTTTCTCAGTATATTAGACTCCCAGTTATATAACTACGTGTTTCTTACACAAAGGTTAATTAATGTATTCTCATATTAGCATAAACATATTCATCAAGGGACCATTGCGCTAACGAGCCTTTCCCCTGTATGCCTTACTAACATAATGATCCGTACATTATTGTATGCGGATCAACATAGTTAAATATTTTGTTAACAGGCCATTGCTCTAAAGGAACAGAAAAAAAACAAATTAATAGATTTCCTGTATATGAGGGGTTTTCTTATATTCATTGAAACGGATTATTCTCTCAAATATGTCACAAAATTTTCTTCGTATGACCCTCATATTTTGAATCCTGGAATCCAACATATGAGGCTTTGTTGGGTTATAGTGCGAGGCATTGATAAACAGGAATACTCTTTCAAAATGTCTGATTGTGAATGGCACCTAGTTTGAATGACTTGTTTTTCTATCCATATCTACAAAAATAAAAGAATGCACTTTATGAGACAATTATAAGTTGATATATGTAGGTAGTCATTAAAGTGAACCACAGAGGATTATTGGTATTTCTTTTTCGGTTCACAAATAAAATAAGTGAAAGCAATGTGTACGCACTGCCCAAATATATGGGTGAAAACTGTGATTGAGCTAAGCACATGGATGTAGATGTACAAAACAAGATTCTGCAAAGTGTACAAAACAAGATTCCAAATGAATACATGACAATAACATGCACATAGAAGGTTGTTTCAAATGGTATTGATAAATTATGTTCATGTGATTTGCTTTAGTTTTATATATTGCGTGACACGAGAACATTTTCCTATTGGATGGGATGCTCATGAAGTTTGTCATTGAACTTCATTACTTGGTAGCTACAACACACACTTGTATGTCAACTACTCTCTGCACCTCCTCTGGCTTTTCAATAGTCCTAACTTCATATCTTGATTCTCTTCCCACATGTTGAGTGTTTATTGGAGGAGCCCTATGAAATCTTGCTTATTTGGAGCTACAAGGATAATGGTGAAGATCTTTTTGTGGTGGATTGGGAGTCATTAGATATATTTTACTCTCAAGGTCCTATTAGTGATGTTTGGCCCTTGTGGACATTGGACATGTCCACTAATGTATGTCATCATCTCAACTATTGGGACATTAGTGTACAAGCAAATAAAACATGTCAAGTTCCTATCTAATATAAAATTTTGCAAAACAAACAAAATCCAATATATAGCATCCAAACAAACTTCTCCAACCTTTACAAAATTTTGAATATAAAATCCAACTTAAGAAGTTGTCGATGATTTTTGCTATTTTGGTGAGCTTCTCCAACGTGAGATGTCATAATTATTAACTCATAAAAATTAAAATGAACTTACCTTACGCAAAAGTTTGTGGGATTTTTGTAATTTTGTTACTAGCAACAAAAAGTACAATTAGACAATGGCAAATATGAACTTGAAATTTGCACCTTGCCACACAACCCATCTAAACCCCTAGCCAACAAATACATAAAGTTAAAATTATGGGAGTGTCCCTAGGGTTGGGCAATCCATAATGTGTATCCTTGAGGAAGAGAATCAAGCTAGTGCTTGTGATTAACCTAATGCACCATCTCCCTCAAACGTCTTGGACATGATATATTTGATGTTTAGTCTAAATGATTAAGATTAAGTATAAATTATTAGATGTTAAAATTTAATTACTCCGTTGTAATAATTGTAAGGACCATTCCTAAAGCTAAATTTAATGGTTTAATGGTAGTAAAAGTGAGAAACTAGTTCTCCTAAGACTTAAGACAAACCCATAAGAACATACAACGCATGGGAACATGTGGTTGTTTGGGAGTAAAGTATTAGGCTATATATAAAGGGGAACTACATGATACTCCCACTTGCCCAAAGTTTGGTTCATGACTTGAGTCACCAAGTCCACGAGGAGGGAAAGTTCATGGGATAAATACAAGTAATGCCATGGTCAACTTGCAATACTTAAACAATTGTAAACAGTTAGGTGCACATTTTCTTTTAACTATTGAAACAAAACAATCTCTTTCGTTCTCTCATCACAACCATCTTTCGGTTAAGAAAAATGGGAAAGCTACCTAATAGTGTAATTCAAGCACTTTGTAGGCCAAATGACACTACAATGCTGAATAATGAACCATGGTTCACACAATAGCGATTTTGTATGACGTGGTTCGAAATGGGGCCTTTCATATGTCATTAGTTATACTATTGATTGAAACGGAACATGGACATATATATTCTTTTTTGTTTCAAAAGTGCATTGGATTGTATATAAAAAATTGTTTGCTTTTCTGATTTCAACATGATCAATGAGTGACAAAGTGCAACATTTGGCTTTTTAAAAGGAAAGTATGGACATTGAATAGGCTACATGAAATTTTCTTATTTCAATTTCTCTTTAGTTTTTAAAGTAAAGAGAAACAATTAAATAATAATTTGCGTGGCATGTTCAACGAATTAATAATTAATAATATGAAATGAGCTATGGAAATGGATGATAAGAATAATATACATCGATAAAAATTGGAACATGATCTCCCCATGCGAGCTTTGCATCACACGGATGTTGTTGAATTAGTGTTGAAGACAAGTGCACCTATTAAAAAGCAAAAGTAGATCAGACGACAAAACGATCTGTGGTTAGAAAAGAAAAACAATACAAGAAGGAAGAATGGGAAAACACGAACCGAGGGTTGGCATAAGAATGGAAAGCAAAATGATTGCAAGGATCTTGAGAAAGAAGCCAGGTTTAGCCATGTGTTGGACAGCTAGAGATTCGAGGGCGAATGCCATGGCATTCGCCACGGTGCCAGTGGGAAACATGAAAGAGAATTGAGAGCTCATTGTTGCCGAGACCATGAGGAAAAGAGGGTCCATGTCCATGGACAATGCAAGCTCTGCCAAGAGAGGCACAAACACGGATGCCGCAGCCGCATTCGACGTGAACTCGGTTACGATGCCTATGATAACTGCCAGCGCTGGTGTTATTGCCCAGTAGGGCGTTGAGGCCAGAAAGGCGAGTTTCGCTGATAAGACATCTGCAAGGCCGCTTTCATTGATGCCATCAGCCAGTGCAAATCCTACACAATGTTTCGTGGCCCGATTGTGAATCGAAAGAGAAAGTAGTAACGTGAGCATTGCACAAAAAAGTAGAAAAATATAGTGGAACATCCACGTGAACACTATGCATTTTTCTTTTGTTACAAACCAAAAAATGCTTTAAACCACCTTAGGACCAATTAGTAAAAATACACTTGTTATACATGTATGCACATAATACTAGTATCTCCATATGCGTGCATCTAAACATACATGTCATAAACATATAAAACTCAAGAGATATGATGCATTCGTGAAGAGATTAACTAACCTCCATATAGGAAGACCATGAGGTATGATGATGCATTCATGAAGAGATGAACTAACCTCCTCCCACAAGGAGAACAACATTCCAATGGATGTCCCTGCACTGGGACCAGTTCATGAGCTTCTCTTTTGGATTCCTTGGATTTGGAATCACAAATAGCAAGACTGCCATGAGGATCTGTACAACAAACGAACATATATATGGTTGTCAAGCTTCATGCTTGACATTCATAACATTGATGCAGGGTCTCATAACATTTTGGTTTAGCATTCATGAATGCTTTATCCTCGAGATCCAAACAAACACATCAACTGTTGTCATGGTTCATTCCTGACATTGATAACATTGATGTCCAGTTTGTTAACATTCTGGTTTAGCATTCATGGCTGTTTTATCCTCGAGATCCATAATAACTAGGTATTTATGAACAGGTGCATGCATCTCTGAATCATCATTCTTGAATATCCATAACCTTGGATGGCATTCTATATGTCAACTTATACAATGAGGATTTATGTATTTTTCACAATCAAGGATGTGAATTGGATGTCTTTGCATCCTCAGATAAAACAAAACAATTAATTATAATCGAATTCCAATCACAACTTACAGTAATCGATCCATTTCCGGGATAATCATTAAAGAGACTTGACCATCCAAAGCTTCCGCCACCTAAAGATTTTGTCATCCAAAGAACTATTAAGACCTGCAACAAAAGAACCGACATATTATATAGGCCAGTGAACCCACCTTAAGATTTCAATAATGTTGGTGTACACAAGTACACACGCACATATGTATCTGTACCTATTTGTATACATATAAATATACACATTTGTATGAAGACTTACATAAACACATATATGTATTGCCTGTGTCCATATACATGTATACAAAATGTTGTCTATACGTATGCAGTTTGAGAAAAGTTCCTTACAAAGAAGAGGACCAATATAGCCACTTGATCAGAAGTAATAGGCCCTGCATGAAATCAATTGTTTTCTTTATCTTTTCTTTCCTCTTAACTCATAGTTCAATAGACTAAAGCAGCATCAGATCAAGGGTTGAAAAAGATTATAAGATCAATATGGCTACCACCCCACCCCATGCCTGAAATAAATATTGAGGATTGAGCATTCATAGACATATTATTCAATATATTACATGCATGCATGTATTCATACATATGTATGTACGTATTTATGTGCCTACATGTGTGCATCTATGAATGTATGCATATATTACATATTGCAAAAATATGCCAATGAATGTATACATGATAAAAGCAGACGGGGTGATCCAAAAAATCATGCTTAGTCAAGACGGGTCGTGCTAGGTATGTATGCATACATCCATGCATACGCAAATACACATACATGCATAAGTACACACACAAAGATATACATTTGCATACATAAAATAACAGAGGCATATGTATCATGATCTACGCTTCGCTACCGATTTTTGCAAGCTCATCTTCCATGTGGAGAGATTGGAGAGAAGCAGAGACAGGTTTGATGGCAGATGGAGGGCAATAGAATATAACAACAATGATCCACATGATGAGAGTAAGGACAAGTGCAAAAGGTGTGGCAAAGAGCATCCATTGCAGGAACGAGATATCATTCTCATCTGGGAATGTGACCTCCCACAAACCAACAAAGACCATATTGGCAGCATTTCCAGTGATGGTAGCCATGCCTCCAATGGTGACTCCGTAGGCCACGCAGAGGGCAGTGCCGCGGCAGAAGTTCATCTCAATCTCGAATGCACGCTGAGGGTCCATCTGTGTGCTATGGACGGTGGAAAGATGTTTCTCGAGGTGCAATGATGTCTCCTTATCAAGGTTCGAAAGGGTGCGATCGAAGTGGATCGAAGCTTTTGTGGTACGTTCAACGGGGGAATTTGTGGCAATGATGGTATCCAATACAGGATCTGGCACCAACACAGGATCAGAGGGTGGACATCTATCTATATCATCGATATCTTCACCTTGAATGCCACTGACAACATGCTCATCATCATCATCATCATCATCATCATTAAACTGGTGGAAACCCGTGTGTACCTTCTGTTGCACTGCCAGGACCATGGGCATAAGCATCGCACACGCAGCAGCATTGTCCACCCACATACTAATGAATGAAGAGCCCGCCGCAAATCCGAATAGGAGCAATCTCGGATCGTCCTTAAACAAGAGCACCATCTGCAGGGCAAACCTCTTGTGAATATTGTGAAACCTAACTGCGCTGGCAAGAATGAAAGAGCCGAGTATGAGGAAGATGGTATCACTTGTGTAGGATTTAGAGACAGTCAAAGCTGTTTCGAGCTGAAGGAGAGGGAAGAGAAATAGCGGCAATAGGGCAGTGATGGCTAAGGGTACCGCTTCAGTGACCCACCATAGGAACATCCATGCCATTGAAGCCACCATAGCTGCACATTTCCCTCTCGCTCCTTCTTCCCCGATGTCAAGAAAGAGGTAGAGGACGAGGAAGAGCAGGGGTCCTAGAGCTATGGAGATGTTCTCACGATGTGAGGCAATGCAAGAAGCCGCAGCCTTCAACTTGGAAGAAACGGAGCTAATTCTGGTTCTCCCGTCGAAGGTCTGCTTCTGGTTGTGGCGATGTGAGGAGGGCAAAAGAGGCTCGGCAGAAGAAGAAGAAGAAGAAGAAGAAGAAGAAGAAGAAGAAGAAGAAGCCATAGCCATAGCCATGGTTACGATTTGCAGCAGAGACAGGGGAGCATCGATGAGAGATGAGTATTCGTTGATCTACGTCTCTTATATATATAATATATCCATGATATAACATATACATACATACATATATATGTAATAATGTATGTATATGTATATTATATATATATATATATATGTACATACATATGTATATAGCAGCCAGAATAGCGCGGGGGTCAACCAAAGATGGCAAAAAATGGCCTTCAATCGGCCACATTAGATATTATAAACATCTATAGAGCAGGACATATTTGGAGCCCGATTCTCTCTCTTCCGGACATATTTGGAGCCCAATTCTCTCTCTTGATCTCTTTTCTTATTGTAGGGGGTACCCCGCACTACATCTTGGGCTCGAAACCCAATTTCCTCACTTCTCTTAGAACTAAAACAATATAGGGAGAATAAATTACAAAGTGTTAATTAACCATAACCCTTTTACTATTCATTAACATGTAACTAGTGTAATTTTTCAGGAACAAGGGGAGACGATGAATGTGGATACACTTACGCCGCTCGGGCATCTCCCTTGAGGAAACAGAAATGCAAAGAACAATCAAACGCCCTCGTGTTGGGCTTCAAAACAAGTCAACGTGGAGTAGAAAAGATTAAGAAGATAAGGGAACGTGAGCTACATCGACTAGAAGCTATGGTTGGGGTATCTTTTACATTGGGACCACGGGCCACATCCACATCACAACCCTTTGACCTCTCGCTTCTCTTCAAGAGACTTGGATGGAAATGAAATTAGGCCTAGTTTAACATGTTATTTATATAGAACAGTTTTGTTATTTTCTTAAAACTATTTAGCTTAAAGTCTATTTTTATCTTATTTTTATTTTTACTTTCGATGAATGGGTAAATATCCCATTTTTTTGTAAACCATTTGTCTCATGGGCCAATTTTGGACTTGGATGGAAATGAAATTAGGCCTAGTTTAACATCATTTTCATTCTAGAACATGTTATTTATATAGAACAATTTTGTTATTTTCTTAAAACTATTTAGCTTAAACTCTATTTTTATCTTATTTTTATTTTTAGTTTCGATGAATGGGTAAATATCCCATTTTTTTGTAAACCATTTGTCTCATGGGCCAAATTTGGCCTTAGAATACGTTAATATATCTTTCTATTACTCCATGGATATTTGTTATTTCACTAGATGCAACTGAATGTGGAATGTAAGGGTTGAACCCATGGCCATCTGATCTCCGTTGGGCAACCTTACCAACTCAGCGACATCGATCTAGGCACTCTTAAGTCTTGCTCTCTCAAACACATCTCTTGACCCACCAAATTTTTGTCTTGATTTCTTCTCTATTTAGAAGGCCCTACAAATTCTACCTTCGCAATGTAGGGGTTGAACCCATAGTACGTAATATTCGTGTTCGTTAGCCCAAACATCCTTTTTCATACGTTCGCAGACGAATGCGTATGTTATTAAAACATTCTTGTGTTTTTTTTTTACACTTTTTACCGTAAGTTTCTTACCTTAAATTTTTTTTTTAAACCTTGTAATAAATAATGACTGCAAAAGTATGGTATTTATCATACTTCAAGGGTGTTTTTCATACACAAATGATAGGAATGTTTGCAAATGCGAATGCATGAATGGTACGTATGCTTCATTCTATGGTTGATGAGATAAAGTATAACGTTATAGAACTCCTCTTTGTGCTTTTGAGAAACCTCCTGGAGCACAAACTCGACATGCTCATCGATTATTCTTTCGCCTACCACATGATTTAGGTCCGTCGTTTGTTCAATGTTTGAGTGCAATTTGTAGATCACATATCCCTTTTCTTTACCCTTTCTTGTTCACCGTTTGTGCGATCACTTCTTGTCTCGTCTTAGCTTCCCTTGTCTCAAGCTTTTGAGATGAGCCCGTTCATTCTTCCATCCTTTCTCTCTTCCCTTCAACTAGAACCTGACACCTCTAGCACTAGGCTTCCACCCACCCAACATGTCTTCTCTTCTACGACATCCTCCCAACCAAATTCCATTTGTTTCATCCCTACCTTTTTATAAAATCCTCACTTTCAAGAGTGGAATGTCTAAAGCCTTTAATTCTTATAAAATTGTGTTACATAAATTTCCAAAACACCTATGTAGCTACGGACTTTTAATTACAAAACATTCCAACACAAAAACAATCACTACGAGGCGTGATTCGTGAATTGTCTACTTGAAGGTTTTCCTATTTTACATGTCACCCCCTACTTTCATACATTGACGGGGGGTCATTATCGTGTCATTCAACTTTAAATACATCAATGCTGGACAATTTCTTAATGATCATTGTCATCTTATTCAAGTACTCCTTAAGGAATATTTATTATTCCTATTTTACAAATGATGTTAATTACACTTTATGGCCTTTGGGCCACGTACACACCTATTGAATAGCCAAAAATAGAGTTTTTCATAGTTATTGTATCATATTTACATTATAGTGTGATATACATTATGTTGTATACCCTACGCATAGTAAAATATTGCCTACCTAACGATTTTTCCTATTTCAAACATTGCCCCCTATTTATAGATGGTTAGAGGGTCATTATCCTAGTGTTCAACTTTAAACACATAATTGTTGCATAATTGACTAACGATCATGGTCCTCATATTTAAGTACTACAACGATTTAAGGATTATTTATGAATCCTAGTTAACACGTTATATTTCACTTTATGGTTGGATCAAGTTTTTCTAATGGGTGATACATGACTTATACCTTGGAGTGTTGCACTTCCAAGGACCATTACCAAGTCAGGAGAGGTCGCCTTCCTCTTGGTGGGTTAATCAAAGGATTATGGGATTTCACTAAGAATCGACAACGGTTCAGTTTAGCTTAACCGGTTTGGCCTAAACCGTTTGGGGTTCTCAAACCTGAACCAAACCAAACCAAACCAAACCGATCCCTAAACCAGTTTGGTATTTGGTTTGGGACAAAAAAGTTTTAGAGGTGTGAAGAAACCCAAAAAACACCATTACCACTTCCTCCTCTCCTTCTCCTCCTCATAACTCCCACCGGCTCACCCTTACCAATGGATGAGTCCAAATTCAAGTCCAAGTCCCACCTCCACGACTCTCTCTCTGTAGACCATTGGACATCCAAGAATCCCTTGCCTCCCACCACTCAAACCACGAGCCCTGAGGCTACTGCGACCTCTCATTCTTGGTGATCCAATCCTTCTCCAAATTTGACATGCCGGCCCCTAGATTTCACTCCCCAATGGCAAAGATCACTTCATATATCAACCAACACATAAACGCACTTAGCTCTCCACTCCATGCAACCATTGAAACCTCTTGAGTTAATTAAAAATTAACATCCATCTAATCATTGCAGTAATTAAAAATATATATTAATCTTAATTAAATAAGTAATGTCTATATAAAAAACATATAAGGTGTCTAAATTAAATAGATAATTACTAAATAAGACGTATGTATATCTCAATTGATTTCGAGGAAAAGTTATACGTGAAAAGTATCTCTTAGTGAATGTAAAAGGGAGAAAATGAGGACCAAAAGGTAGGGCACCCAAACCTTAGAGGATCCCACATATGATACCATTCTTTGGATCAAGGTTATATCCAACAAAAACACATTTTCTTCAACTTTGGATACAATCTTTAGTGTAACTCCCTAAGCACATGGGCAGTCCCTTCACAACGAAATGCTTATAGGTGGTCATAATCCAACACTTCTTTTGATCTTGAGCTCAATGCTACATTCAAAACACTTGGCCTAAGAAGTTGATAATATGGACAACCATCAAGAAGTATTCA
The DNA here is from genome assembly GCF_043228905.1 of Azolla caroliniana. Lineage (NCBI taxonomy): Eukaryota > Viridiplantae > Streptophyta > Polypodiopsida > Salviniales > Salviniaceae > Azolla > Azolla caroliniana. Next base: position 21,307,695 of record NW_028230446.1, on the reverse strand, counting down.
ACCTAAAACTTGCAATTTTGATCTTGCATTGTTTGATTCATTCACTCAACAACACCATTCTACGTTGAAGTGTACAAGGCCGCCCATTCTCATTGGATTCTTCCTTCTTCATAAAAATCTAGAGTTCATTATAATTGTACTCCATCCCATTGTTTCACCAAAGAACGGTCTCAATATTCATGACTACCAACCACACCTTGAACTTCGTAAAGGTCTCATATTTCAACTTCAAGTGGTATACTCAATCATTCATAGTTACACGTTCACCACTAACACCGAGTGTTACATGCCCAAGGCCTTATCCACCACTCCAACCTCCACCTCATCTCACCTGTCACTTTCGTATAATCTTCATCCCTTGAAGTATACCACACCACCCAAGTCCGACCTTCCCTTCTAATATTTAGTTGTCAACCCACTCTAACATTCATATGGTTCAATCCATCTCCATGCCTAAGGACATCACTTCCAATCCGATATCCCCCTCTTCTATGTTGCCCTTTGAATTAGATAAAGTGGACTATGACTTAGCATCCCTATATTACCCTCCCTATGTCGTCCCTTGAACTTGATTTAGTGGATTGCGAGTGACTCTCCCCTAGATGCACATCACACCACAAATGAGTGCACCCAAGAATGGGCAAAAATAAGGTCAAGGGATTCTTCTTAAGCACTTGTATTGCCTTCAATATAGGTTATAGAAAGCTATGTCTTATTCCCTTACCAAGGTTTTCTTAAGATTTGATTAATCAGGTGCATGGTAACGAGCATTCAAAGAGTTTCCTAAATAGTGGTAGAGTGTCTCTATTAGTTAATACATAGTTTGAAGAAAAGGCATAAATGTTGGAGGCATTAAAAGAAAAGCGGAGAAAATGACAAAGAAGGTAAAGGAGAAAGTGGAAAAGGGGAAATAGCGACAAGAACCACATGGATTGATGTTCTTTTTGTTTTCACACGTTTTTCAAAAGTTTTTAGTGTTTGCCTCCAACCACACCATGGAACAAAAAATCTTCCACCCATGCACACTTCAATTTGTTCACGGAGCAGATTTTCTAATCATAATTTCCAAGCATATATGACAATTAGCCTTAAAATGTATGACTTCGGAGATCGGACATGGTCTCGAAGGTATTGTGGAAGCATTCTTTCATGTGTAGGAAGTAGCCTTCAAGAATCGGTAGTGACCCTCGCAAGTGCAAAACAAACACTTCGATCTAAAAGAGTATGTGTTGGTCCCTTTGGGGGAAACATAACTACATGAATTCTTTTTGGTAGGGTTTTTATTTCTGTATAACTGAAGTTGTCTTTCGAGCAATCAAATAATAAACCATGTGTCATGTTCAAATGATTAACAAATAATAATTCTGAATGAGCTTGTTAAATGGGAAGAAAAGAATTATAATGGATAGGTAAAGAATCAGAATCCGATCTCCTCGTGTGAGCTTTTGCATCACCCAGAGGTTGTGGAGGTAGTAGTGTTGAAGACATATGCCCCTATCGACAAGCAAAAGAAAAAAAAGCATAAGTCAATAAAGACGCCGCGAATTAACATGATTTCCCGAGAGAGAAACTAAATGAGAGGGAAGGGCAGAGAAAACACAAACCGAGGGTGGGCATAAGAATGGAGAGCAGAATGATGGCACTGAGCTTGAGAAAGATCCCGGGTTTAACCATGTGTTTGACCTCTAGAGATTCGATGGTGAATGCCATGGCATTTGTGGCGGTGCCAGTGGGCAATATATAGGAGAATTGAGAGCTTATCGTGGTTGCGACCATGAGGAAAAGAGGGTCCATGTCAATGGATGATGCGAGCTCTGCCATGAGAGGCAGGAACACAGATGCCGTTGCCGCATTTGTTGTGAACTCAGTCATAATGCCTACGATAACTGCAAGTGCCGGCGTGATTGCCCAGTAGGGTGTCGAGGCCAGAAATGAAAGTCTCGTGGATAACACATCTGCGAGACCACTTTCATTGATGCCATCCGCCAGTGCGAAACCTATGCCCGATGTTTTTTTTTTGTGTGGCCCCATTATGAACAAAAATGTAAGTAGATAATGTGAGCTTTACACAAAAGAGTAGAGAAATGTTAAGGAACATAACAGCTCACACACATTTTCGTTGGTTACACAATGGATCTGCCATGAACCGAGGACCAATTAATGAACATGTTTGTTCTACATTGTACATAATGCTAATTCTCCATATGCCCACACACAAACACATCCATAGACATATATATACATATAACATGAGCCATTATGAATTTGTGAAGAGACTAACAACAAACCTCCTCCCACAAGAAGAATAACATTCCAATGGATGTCCTTGCATTGAGACCAGCTCATGAGCTTCTCTTTCGGTTTCCTTGGATTTGGAATCACAAATAGTAAGATTGCCATAAGGATCTGTACAGAAACACACACATTAACGGTTGTCATGGTCCATTGTAGGCATTAATAACATTAGTATCTAGTTCCATAACATTTTGGTTTAGCATTCATTCATGGGTGCTTTATCCTCGAGATCCACAACATTTTGGTAATCAAATAACCATATCATCATCCTTGAATATCCATAACATCGGATAGCTTTCTACTCTGTCGATTTATTCAATGAGGATTAATGTTTCTTTCACAACCACAGATGTGAATTGGGCGTCTTTTGCATCCTCCCAAAAAAACTAACAGATTAAAATTTCAATCCTAATCAGAACTTACTGTAATAGATCCATTTCCGGGATAACTATTAAAGAGACTTGACCATCCGAGGCTTTCTCCACCAATTGATTTTGTCATCCATAACACTATTAAGATCTGCAACAACACAAGCCCTAGCATGTTATATAATAGGCGAGTGAACCCACATGAAGCGTCCATTACAGTTGGTATACATACATACATGATGTATGTATGTATGTATGTATGTATGTATGTATGTATGTATGCACACACGCATACAAATAGGTTTATGTACCTACAGGCTACATATACGCACATTTCCCACGTACATATACACATATAAGTGCGTTAAATATATTATATATATATGCAACTTGAGAAAGGTCCCTTACAGAGAAGAGGACCAGTACAGTCACTTGATCAGATGTAATAGGCCCTGCATGAAATTAATTGTTTATTTCTTCTCTTTCCCCTTAACTCATAGTTCTCTGTGCAGTTAAATATACTAAAGCAACTTTAGACAAAGTGTTGAAAATGATCATAAGACCAAAGACCATGTTGCAACTGGACCATATCGAGAATTGAACATTTATGAATACATGCAGCATGCCTACATTCATACATCTGTATTGATGTGCATACATGTATGTATGTATTCATGAATGTATGCATATATGAACATATTAAATACATATTGCACACATATGTGCATCATACATACATACATACATACATACATACATACATACATACATACATGTATGCACATAATTCAGTATTAGGCAATAAATACTAGATATGTAAGGATACATCCGCATATACATTCATACATATGTACATAAGGTACACACAGGCAGACATTTACATTTTATGCATACATAAATAAGATCATACAGAGACGTATGAACCATGATGATGTATGCATCTTTACCCATCTTGGCAAGCTCATCTTCCATCTGGAGAGATTGGAGAGAAGCGGAGACAGGTTTGATGGCAGATGGAGGGCAATACAAGAGAACGACAATGAACCACATGATGACGGTGAGGACGATCGCGAATGGAGTGGCAAAGAGCATCCATTGCAAGAAAGAGATGTCATTCTCGTTAGGGTAGGTGACCTCCCACAAGCCAACAAAGACCATATTAGCTCCATTTCCAGTGATTGTGGCCATGCCGCCAATGACGACCCCGTAGGCCACACAAAGGGCCGCACCACGGCAGAAATTGAGCTCCATTTCGAGAGCATGCCGGAAGTCCATGTGTGTGCTGAGGACAGTGGAGAGATGTTTGTCGAGGTGTAATGACATCTTCCTGTCGAGGGGGGTCGAAAGGTGCGGTTCTACATGGATCGATGCTTCTGCTTGTTGTTGTTGATGTTGTTCGGGTTGCGAATTTGCAGTGGCATTCCATATGGTCTCCTCCGAACCATTCGGGTCCGGGGTGGACAACACAGTATCATCCAATGGGGCATCATCTACAGCCCCATTGGATGATGGGGCAGTGTCATTATTCACATCATGCCTATCCTCATTATTGTTGAACTGGTGGAAGCCCGTGTGCACCTTCTGCTGCACTACCAGGACCATGGGCATGAGCATGGCACACGCAGCCGCGTTGTCCACCCACATACTTATGAATGAGGATCCAGCAGCAAATCCGAATAGGAGCAACCTCGGATCCTTCTTACACCAGAGCAGCATCCGAAGGGCAAACATCTTGTGAATGCTATGAACCCTAACTGCACTGGCAAGAATGAAGGATCCCAGTATGAGGAATGTGGTGTCTGTGGCATATGATTTAGAGACTTCCAAGGCTGTCTCCAGTTGAAGGAGAGGGAAGAGAAATAGCGGTATCAGGGCAGTGATGGGTAAAGGTACAGCTTCTGTGACCCACCACAGGAACATCCATGCCATTGAACCTACCATAGCAGCACATTGCCCTCTTGCTCCTTCCTCCCCAATGTCTAGGCAGAGGTAGAGGATGAGGAAAAGCAGAGGGCCTAGAGCTATGGAGATGTTCTCACGATGTGAGGCAATGCAAAAAGCAGCGGTCTTCAATTTTGAAGAAACGGAGCTAATTCTGGATGTTCTGCTGCTGCTTCTTCCATTGTAGCTCTGTTTCTGCTTCTGGTGATTTGAGGGTAAAAGGGGCTCAAAAGTAGAGGAGGAAGAAGAAGAAGCAGCAGCCATGGTTTCTTGCTTGATTTGATGCGTCACCAACTTTAGCTAATTGTGAGAGGTCGCGATGAATTGGATTTAGAATTGGACTCGAGTTTTTGTGTATGAAGCTCAACATGAGTTAGAATTGTGCTCAAGTTTTGTGTAGTTTCTTTCATACATACCCACACACACACACTCTCTCTCTCTACATTTTATAACTTTGGAAAATAATACCCAAAACACCTCTCTAAGGTGGGCCTGCATGAATGGGTGGATAAACCAGAGAGAGAGAGAGAGAGAGAGCTTGCAACCATGGCCACCATTTAATGTATGCAAAGGTTATATGGGGCCTAGGACTATACACGTTCATGGGGTATGATCCATGTGTGTATGCAATCAGGAGTGCACGTTCTCATGATCCATTTGTATGAAATTAGGAGTGCGCGCTCTCATGATCCATGTGTATCTAAGATGGAGTCGGCCATTTTGGTACATGCTCTCATGATAATGAAGGAAGGATATGGTGTTGTGAAGTCTACTTTGTGAGTGGTGAGTCATGTGTGTGTTGTGGGGTTAAATTCCCAGTTTTAGACCTCTTGTAGTTCTAACTTCCCGGTATTTAGATCCATCGAGTTTAGAGCACTTGTAGTTCCCTGTATTTAGATCCTTGTATTTAATTCACGAGAGATAGATAGATATTTTTAGCGTCCATAGAGAGATCAATAATGACCCATGGGACCCAAGCACAAAAGTATTCTTGATGTGTGTCTCCTTCCTAAGAAGTGATCTTCATTCTTCAATGGACCAAGTTTCGATGTGTGATTAAGGCATAAACATAGGAGCTCAACCTTCTAGGTGTTCTCTTTATTGGGACACTCAAGTCATTACCCCCTCTTAATATATCATCATAGCTTTCGCGAATTGCAATACATATAGGCAAAGAATGTAAAAAGCAAGTGATATTCATCCTCTACTAGCCCTTCCTTGCATACCTTACATGTCTTTATATTTGGTTGATTTTTTATTCTATAATGCAACTTCAATACCTAGGTTGTGTGATCAAGTGCGACGGACTATTAGGGCTCTACGGGAGTTAATACTCATGTTAGTAATGAGGTAAGGTTGAATTTGATTAATGGGCTTTCTTATCTTATATAGAACCTAACATTCAGGTTTGATGTTTGCAACGTAATATTCTAATTTTGTCATTTTAGCATCTTTCCACTTATCTTTCCTCAATAACTACGTATTTCATGGAATCACTTCAAAGCTCTAGGAGATCATCCCCATCCCATCATTTAAACCATTTTTTGATGTCAATTACCCAATAGGATGAGAGAATTTTGCTTTTGTGGTTCTTTTGTGCTTTACATATTATATTCTAAGCGAGGTGTGGTAATCTATGATTTGGCATATTCTCGACTTTTTAAATGTATCTATATACTCTCTATAGCGCCAATATCTCTATAGATCGAACACTTGTTTCCAAGAACATAACTTAATAGGAGTTGGTGGATTTAACTCCTAATGGTCTCCTTAAAGACATCTTTTGATGTGTACCCAATCATTGAAAGTAACATAAATAAAAGAGTTATAGCGTGGTACAAAAGTGTAACGGGGTGTAGTATGTTCTATAAAGGAAAATGATTGTGTTGAGACTAGTTTCATTTCCATCCAAGTCTCTAAAAAGGAGGAGGTTGTTGAAGGGTTTCAATGTGGGTGTTCCCCGTGGTCTCGATGTAAATTGTATCCCCATCATGGCTCCTAGGCGGAGTAGGGCACATTCTTCACAAACCACATTGAATGTTCGTTGCACATTAGATTCTTGGCATCGTTGAGTGGGCAACACATAAATTCATTTATTGTGCTCTTCTTTGGGACTACATTATGTAATTGCACTTTTAGCGTAGTGTGGTCATTTACAACCCATGGCATGACAAGGTCAACACATTGTAGGAGGTCCTCACCTCTGCTCTCCACACTTACACAAGAGGTCTTCTACATGATTTGTTACATTTCATCTACCTAGCTTAGAGTTTTTGGTGTTTCTCTTCACACGTTTCACATCTTTTTTTCTTTTTTCTTTTTCTTTTTCCAAAAAAAACTCCTTCCATTAGTTATAAAATTTTACAAATGAGACAATTATAAACAAATCCCTGTAGGGACGGGATAGTTCCATCTTATGTGGATGCCCACTGACTCAAGAAAGGGACAAGACACCCATTGTTGGATGAAGGCTATTCGTTGTCTTTCAACTCCATCGGAGCCGCCCTTGAGGCCATCATATTGGCTCTTTAGAGTGGTTACAATTTCAGTCTATATCTCTTGCAGTAGCCTTATTGGATGCGCGGTTTGGTTGGAGAAGACCCATCTACACCGTTGTTTCCATAGAATCCAAAGAGTTATTGGGCTGACCAATTCCAACACAACTTGAGATTTGTTATTAAGAGGAGTTGAGTGGACATTGCTGTTGGTGGAGAAAAAAAACCTCTTGTGCTTTTATCACTAAAGTCATCCCCTCCTCCTAATGCTCACCACACGCTTCACATCTTGTTATGTTTAGTTCATCACATAGAATGATTTCTGCCTTGAATGCTTCTTTACTGATTTAATTTAGTTGGCTCCTTTGGAGATGTTGCACATCTTGTCTCCCCAAACACACACAATAGGCTCTTTCATCACACCCGATTCATACAAATGTTTCAAATGTCACATAATGTGACGTGGCCCTCAATGCCTCTTTTACTCCTTCACCTATGCAACACAATCATATTACCAATTAATAACATTTCCCATAAATGATAAGAATTGGAACGTGTCTTTGGATTCCTAAGATCATAATACTTTAATCTTATTCACAAATTTTGTGCTCATGCATAAACATTTCTCGAAAGTCATTATCAACCTTGATTTTTTTATGTTATTATTGTTTTTTGAAATACATAATATAGCCAATGGTCAATAATCTACACAAATTTGATTGGATATCAAATAGAGATATTTGAGGTCAAAACCACAACTCCTCGTTTTGGCATCCATACCAATAATAGGTCCATAGTTCAACATATACATGTGTCTTGTCCTTATCTATTTCTATCCCACTCTTGTAAATACAGATTGTTTATTTTTGTAAATGTCATTGGAAGGCGCAGATTTGTGATTGCCATAGGAGGCTTAGATTTGGTTAGTCATGACATACTAGGTCATAAGCATAGTGTTTTTGTTGATTGGTTAGATTGTCCATGTGATAAGGATTGCCAACCATGACTATTGAAATTTCTCATGGTTGAACGTTGGGTCTTGAAGCATCCATGTTTTGTTTCCCCAAAATCATAGTATTAACTTGAAGAAGGTTAGGGGAGACATTTATTGGGCATCCCTACTATGCTTGCCACAAAACAGAGATGCTTACATTCCATATGCTCCTCCTCTTTTATGAAAATAAGACATAACAAAGGCAAAGGTTAATTAATTGAATTGGCTTAATTTAGTCCCTTCAAGCCCCAACTATATATATGAGGAACTTCTACATAATGAGGAAGATTTCATATATTTGCTTCACTTACAAATGATGCTTAGATCTTCCTACTTGGCTTTTGAAATTGTGTATCACAAAGAATTCTTGTTTTTTGTAGATTTGCCTTTCTCATTTCAATTCTTCATGTTAAAGCTAACTTACATCCTTGGATACATAATCATGAACTTTACTCGGCTTCATCCATTCGTGGTTCCTATAAATTACTTTTCGCTCATATGTTGGACATTGTGGAAACTATTGCCATTAGTTAAAAGTATCATTAACTACTTCAAAGTAGTTTGAAATTGCTCGAACTTTTTATAAATCAAGATTAGATGATAGTGTTGAATAGTGTTGAGTTTGTAAACATCAACATACATGCACATTGGGAACCTATTATATAGAATGAGAATTGGTTGTTGAGTCCTTTCGGCTAGAATACAACAATCAACCCATTGATTGTGAACCCTAGATACTTTAGACATGGGTCAATGATTACTAGCTTGGTTCTACTCAAAATGAAGAAGCTCACATTAGGCCGTCTCATAATCATATGACCTCATATTAAGGCCATCCCATGTCAAAATTGGAACCCTATCTCAACCCAACACCTATCTTTGCTTGTCTTCACTTGGGGGCCTTAAAAAGTTTTGAAGCATGGAGTATCAATATATTACATCAATGGGAGATATATATTTGAGCTAAATCTAACTTGTCATTCATTAAGCAAGTAAGGTGTGGTGTATACAAAAATAGGATAGAAGCACAAGAATTATGGTAGGTGATAGGTGAGAGCAAGACATAAGCAATACATAATAATAATATACATACTATTGTAGGAATAAGGGAAAAGCGATATTTTCTTGTGCAACAAACTTTGTATGGACAATAATAGCTTTAGTGAAACTAGGGCAAGACATTCCATGTGTACACTTTACACTACGATAATTCTAAAAGGTGTTGAACAAAATCATGTGCTCATAAATGTGAGGCATTAATGGCATGTTCTTATAATAACTAGGAATCTTTATTGGTTATAGATTAATTAGTCAAATTATTGCGATTATAAAAGATAGTGTACATAGTGTTAATGTTGTTAGGCTTGAAACTAGGTACAATGATGGGTTTGGAAATACATTCTAGTTTAAAATCTTTAGAATTTTAGGTTAGTAAAATGCGCAAGCTCCTTAACAAATGGTTTTACAATTTTGTTTTAAAAAAAAAACTCCTTCCATTAGTTATAAAATTTTACATATGAGATTAATATATACAAATCCTTGTAGTGACGCGATAGGACCATCTTATGTGGATGCCCACCGACTCAATAAAGGGGGAGGATGACCATTGTTGGATAAAGGCTAGTCGTTGTCTTTCAACTCCACCGGAGTCGCCCTTGAGGCCATCATATTGGCTCTTTAGAGTGGCTACAACTTCACTCCATATCTCTTGCATTAACATTATTGGTTGTGTGGTTTGGTTGGAGAAGACTTGTCTACACCGTTGTTTCCATAAAATCCAAAGAGTTATTAGGCTGACCAATTCCAACACAACTTGAGATTTGGCATTGATAGGAGTTGTGTGGACATTGTCGATGGTGGAGAAAAAAACCACTTGGGGTGAAAGCATGCGAGTGGAAACAATTAGGTATGTCCTTGACATAGCTAATTAGCTATGCAAAAGGCTACCATTGATAAATATTCATTTTTGCAAAAAGTTACCATTAATAAATTAGCTATACAAAAAGCTACCATTGAAAATAGTAGAGAGTTTTAATTATATAAATGAGCACCTTAAATATGCAACATAAATTGATATGTGCACAATAAATGTGCACCATAAATTATATACCGAATTCCTAGGTCCATTATGCATGATCGTTTGCCACATCATGTGGGTCATCTCTGGTTTAGTATTCTGGCTTAGATTACTATCACTGTTGCTAAACCCTATTGAGTCCACTCCTCCATTGTCGCCATTCTACACTCAATTACCAACACTATGCGATTCAAGTATCATCTGTCATTGTTCGATCCGATGGAGTTCACTCCTCCATTGCCGCCATTCTTCACTCTGTCAGGAATAGTACTAAAGTAGAGAGAGAATTAGTACTAAAGAAGAGAAGTACTATTAGTACTAAGAGGACGGGACTGCGTAAGATTCCCGAGAGAGAGAGAGAGAGAAGAGGAGAGAGAAATAGCGAGGACGAGAGAGAGAGAGATGATGATAACAACTATATATTATGTGAAAGATAGGTACAAAGTGGCTAAGAGGTTTAAGACTGGCGTTGAACCAATTTGGTTCAACATAATGCCTAGTGCCTTCTTTTATAGTGTTCTTAGGAGTAATCCTGAAGCTTCTAGAATGTTCCAGAGAAATATGGAATATACATTAATTTCTTATAATAAAGCATAAATGAAAATAATATCCTACGAATTACAATAGATGGTGTGATGGTTAAGAGCTCGACCCATATACCATAAGGTCATGGGTTCGAGTCTTGCCATATCATGACACTATCCCCCCCTTAAGATGACGAGTGGAACGAGTCGACGTTGATTGAGGACCGGGTTTGTCGAGATACTGTCAGTGAAAATCACCAAGAAGATCCTGAGCATTGGCGACATACTCGACGGGCTCCCAAGTACGTTCGCTCGGACTATAGCCGAGCCAATCGACCAAATAATAAAGTTTGTTGCGAACAAATTTGGAGTCGAGGATGGCAACAACTTCATACTCCGAGCCGACGTCAAACTCAAGGGGGGGCGGCGGTGGTGTAACACGATTGGGAATAATGTTTGCTTTATAAGGTTCAAGAAGAGAACTATGGAAGATTGGATGTATCCGAAGATGCGGAGGAAGATCAAGGCGGAACGTTGTCGAGTTGTTACTCTCTTCGTGTGCGGAAAGAGGCGGGACCGCAGGGGCCTTGAACCAATGAGTGTGAGAAAGAAGAGAGAGAGACAGCTTGAGAAACACAAAGGGAGAACAAAGTCTTAATTACAAAATCAGTAACGATTACAACCAGCAAGCCGACAACGAACCCAACTCAGGCGAATACACACACGCACGAGGCTCACGCACGCACACAGCCCTGACTGCACTATGGAGCCTCTGCTGGAAGCACACGAGTTGTCCACGAAATAGAGGCAACTTAGTCCAAAATCCTGCAGAGAACGACGAACGATGGAGGAGAGAGCTCGGTCCCAGTCTGACAACACTTCGTCCTCTCTCCCCAAAAACGTGATCCCTTCATCCGTCGGCTTCCTTCCCTTTTATAGGCCGTCGGGCCCTACACAGTGACGAGCGCGAACGACAACAACACGTACCATCTCCTTGCGAATTTGCAGGTCGCCTTGTGTTGGTTGTCGAGGCTGCTGTCGTAAACCAGCACCCTGTCGCCTTCCTCGATCTTCTTTGGTCGTAGCCGGTGCATTCGGTCGAAACGGGTTTTGTTCCGTTCTCTTGTAGCGCGCAACTTCTCCTTTGCCCGTTCCACGTCCTCCGGCCTCCGCTCAAGTTGCCGGATTTGTGCCGCCAACAACTCTTCCCGGCTCATTTCGTCCTTCCAACCCACCGCGACCCACGAAGAAATTGTCTGTTCCACCGGCATGATCGGTTTTTGCCCGTACATTAGTTTCGCCGGCATGAACCCCGTTATCGAATTGTGCGTAGTCCGGTTCGCCCACAACGCATAGGGTAAGAGCCGTGGCCAGTTCCCGACTTGGCCTCCACACGCCTATACTAACGCTTTGACGATCGACCCGTTGTCGCGTTGTTATGCGCGTACATGTAGAAAGGGGCGGGACCACGGGGGTCTTGGACCGAGGAGCGAGAGAGAGAGAGACAGAGAGAGAGATTCACAGACACGTAGAAGCGAGAAGGAGAGATATAGAACATAACACTTAATTACAATGACAAGAGATTACAAACTCCGACGGTTACAACCGACAAGGCGGCAACGGACCCGACACGGGGACCCTACTCACGCACACCGACGACAGTCACACGACTCCTAGAAACAAAAGGGGGAAAAGGAGAGACTCTACTGGAAGCACATGGGCTGTCCCCGAAGCAGAGGTAGCGAACTCCCGACACCCGCAGAGAACGACGGTCGGCCGAGAAGAGAAAGGCTTCCCACCCAGATCTACAGCAACACCCCTCCTCCCTCGCGCGCGATACCCCTTTTTCTCTTGTCGTATTCCCTTTATTCCCTGTCCCTCTAGCAGCGATACGCACAATCCCCCCCCTAATAAATGCGTGCGGCTTAGTATTTATCTCCACCGATTTGTGTAAATACCAAGTCACGCGTCCATCCGTGTAAGGGCCGGTTTATGCACTTTCTCTCCGTTTCCGCCTATGGCCGGTTTTCTTCACGACATCCACGCCGATTTTCTTCACGACATCCACCCCCACCAAACCGCGCATCCACCGGTATGCGCCAGAGACGGGTAGATATCAAAGAAACCCGGCCTCACTCGTTGCTCTCTGATTCTCCGCCGGACCCGAACTGATCGTCGTTGTCGCTCCCGCTTGCAGGCTTCGGCTCGTCTTCGAACCGCTTTTTGAACGCTTTGATCCGCTTTCCGGCCACCGGCACCGCTAACCATGTCCCGTCGAGTTCCGCGAGGTGGTACGTGCCGTTGTCGTTCGCGCTCATCACCGTGTAGGGCCCGAACCATCTCCTAGCAAACTTTCGCACCGCCTTGTGTTGATTGTCGAGGCTGTTGTCGTATACCAAGAACCAGTCGCCTTCCTCGATCTTCTTTGGTCACAATCGGTGCGTCCGGTTGAACCGGATCTTGTTCCGCTCCCTTGCCACTCGCATCCTTTCCTTCGCCTGTATCACGTCCTCTAGCCTCCGCTCGAGTTGCCGAATCCGCGCTGCCAGCAACTCCTCCCGGCTCATTTTGTCCTTCCAATCTACCGCCGCCCACGAAAAAACCGTCCGCTCCACCGACATGATCGGCTTTTGTCCGTACATCAGCTCTGCCAGCATAAACCTTGTCACCGAACTGTGCGTAGTTCGGTCCGCCCATAGTGCGTAAGGAAGGAGTCGCGGCCAATTCCCGACCTGCCCACCACATGCACGCACCAACGCCTTTACAATTGATCCGTGCCCATGTTCCACCTTTCCATTCGCCTCCGGATTGTACGTCGTGGTGAGGGAGAGTTTGACGCCTAGCCGGTCGAACATCTCCTCGGCCTCCCGCGCATCCAGCTCTCCCCGGTCCGCCACGATCCTCCCGACGCACCCGTACCGACACACTACTTCTTCGATCAGGAACCGGCATACCGCCGCGGTTGTCTTGCGTTGCAGTGCACGACCTTCCACCTGGTTCGTTAAGTCTTCCCGTGCAAGCACCAGGTATCACATCTGTCCTACCCCCATCGGCATCGTCACCAAGTCCACCATCCACTTGAAATGGACCGTAGGCGGGTAGGTCGGGTGTAGCTCGTCCCGGTGTTGGACTATGGAGTGCATCTGACAGCTTTCGCAAGTCGTTACGAACCGATGCACGTCCCAGCCACCAGTACTTCTCCTTCAGCTTCTCGAAAGTGGCCCACGTTCCGCGGTGTCCGGCCCAGGGGCTCTCGTGAAATGCCGCCAGTAGTTTCCCATGTTCTTCTTTCTTTGCCACTACTCGGAGTGGAATGCTGCTTCTCTTCTTTGGGTGCCTCCATATGCACCCGTCCCGCAGGAAGAATCGGTATGCCTTCCTCCGTATCTGGCTCGCCTCCTCCCGTAGGAACCTCCCGATTTGGAGCCACTCCCCATCGTACCTGCTTTCGTCAAATTCGTTAAGCGCCGGAGTGTTCCCTTTCCTCGTCGTTACGTTAGCCGACCCGAAGAAGTCCTTGTCGACTTCTTCGTCATCCGAAACCATGCCGTCTTCGTCGTTGAACCTTGCCCTCGAAAGTATGTCGGCCATGGTGTTGTCCTTTCCGGAGATGTGCCGTATCTCCGGGTTCAGGGACTTAATGTACGCTATCCACCGGAGCATTGCTAGGTCCGGCGTCACGCTGTCGCGTTGCTACGCGCGTGCGTGGAGAACAAGGCGGGACCACTAGGGTCTTGGATCGAGGAATAGGTGAGGAAGCGAAAGGATAGAGGAAGAGACACGCCCACACACGTATAGACAAAGAAGCGCGCGGGAACGCAACCCAACAACACAAGAGACACAAGTTGGGCAGGAGATAGAGTATAAGAACGCGTATATAAATATATGTATACAGATGACCCGAACGGTTACAGCCGATCAGGTCGGCGAGACGGGTGCCGACGCCTGATCACACAGGGGAGGCAAGATGGAGATTTTGTCAGAAGCACACAGGCGTTCCACGGAGCAGAATCAACCTCTTGAGAACCTGCGTAAAGAAAGCTATGGAGAACGACAGAGGAGAAGAGCTTGGTCCCAGTCCGACAGCACTTCGTCCCCTCTAGCGCGCGATATCCTCTCTCCCCACCGTCTCCCTCTCTTTTATAGCTCAAGGAGGGAGGCCGTTTTACCCGTTTACATCACATTAATTCTCTGTCCTTTCGGACAGAGATACTCCTCGATTTCCCATATAGAATATTGCTACCTAGGATTTGACTTTTGTGCCTACCTATCTACTATACAACAAGGGGTGTGCCCACGTGTAAGGGCCGGTTCACACACATTATACATAGTTTGCGCCTGGGGACGGTTTTCTTCACGACATCCGCCCCCACCTAACCGCGCATCCACCGGTATGCGCCAAAATTGGGTTCCTATTGGAAAAAACCGGTCCTTGCTTTTATTCCTCGTTTACCGGTTCGCTCTCCGCCTCGCGTTGCTCGTCGTTGCTGTCCATGCCCCCTTGCTCCGGCTCACCGTTGTGCCGTTTCTTGAACGCTTTGATCCTCTTCCCTGCTACCGGTATCGCCATTCTCGTACCGTCGAGCTCCGCGAGATGGTACGTCCCATTGTCGTTGGCGCTTGTTACTACGTAAGGCCCGAACCACCTCCTCACAAATTTCCGCGTGGCCCTATGCTGATTGTCGAGGCTGCTGTCGTAGACTAGCACCCAGTCGCCTTCCTCGATCTTCCTTGGCTGGAGCCGGTGTGTTTGGTTGAACCGGGCTTTGTTCCTTATCCTCGCTTCCCGAAGTTTCTCCGGGGTTCTCTCTACGTCCTCCGGCCTCCGCTCGAGCTGTCGAATCCGAGTCGCCAAAAGTTCCTCCTGGCTCATCTCATCCCTCCAGTCCACAATGGCCCACGAGGAGACTGTTTGCTCTGTTGGCATGATCGGCTTCTGTCCGAACATAAGCTCAGCCGGCATGAACCCGGTTACCGAACTGTGCGTAGTCCGGTCCGCCCACAAGGCATAAGGTAGCAGCCGTGGCCAGTTCCCGACTTGGCCTCCGCACGCCCGTACTAGCACTTTGACAATTGGCCCGTGTCCGCGCTCCACCTTCCCGTTCGCCTCCGGATTGTACGTTGTGGTGAGTGAAAGTTTGACTCCTAGCCGGTCGAACAACTCTTCAGCCTCTTCTGCGTCCAACTCACCACGGTCAGCCACGATCTTCCCTACGCACCCGTATCGACATACCACGTCCTCAACCAAAAACCGTCATACGACTGCAGTCGTCTTGTTCTGCAGGGCTCGGCCTTCAACCTGGTTTGTTAGATCCTCCCGAGCCAGCACCAGATACCGCATCTGTCCTACCCCCATTGGCATCGTCACCAAATCCACCATCCACTTGAAGTGGACGGTCGGAGGGTAGGTCGGGTGAAGCTCGTTCCGGTGTCGGATCATGGAGTGCACCTGGCAGCTTTCACAAGTCGTCACGAATCAATGCACGTCCCGATATAGTCCCGGCCACCAATACTTCCCTTTTAGCTT
Organism: Azolla caroliniana; assembly: GCF_043228905.1. Classification (NCBI taxonomy): domain Eukaryota; kingdom Viridiplantae; phylum Streptophyta; class Polypodiopsida; order Salviniales; family Salviniaceae; genus Azolla; species Azolla caroliniana. Next base: position 21,291,474 of record NW_028230446.1, on the reverse strand, counting down.
TTCGAACGTGGCCCACGTTCCACGGTGTCCAGCCCAAGGACTATCGTGGTACGCCGCCAGCAAATCCTCCTGTTCCTCCTTCTTCGCCACCACTCGGAGCGGGATGCCATTCCTCTTCTTCGGGTGCTTCCGTATGTACCCGTCCCGGAGAAAGAATCGGTACGCTTTCTTCCGGATCCGATTGGCCTCCTCCTTTGTCCATGCCGCGTCCGGTGTCATTGTTTTCAGGAACCCGCCGATCTATAGCCACTCCCCGCTGTACTTGCTCTCGTCGAAATCGTTAAGCGTTGGAGTGCATTCCTTGCCGGTTGTTACATAAGCCGCCTCGAAGAAGTCCACGCCGACTTCCTCATCCTCCGAAACCATGCCGCCCTCGTTTTTGAACCTCGCCCTTGAAAGCATGTCAGCCATGGCATTGTCTTTCCCGGAAATGTGTCGTACTTCCGGATTCAGGGACTTGATTTACGCTATCCACCTGAGCATTGCCAGGTCCGGCGTCGCGCATCCGGAAACCATGCCAAGAATTGGCAGGTAGTCCGTCTCGATAATTACCTCTGTCCCGATTAGGTAGTCTTTATCGGCCTTTACCGCCGAAACGATACCCCATAGTTCGCGTTTAACCTGGGCGTATCCCCGCTGTCGCTCGCTGAGGACCTTCGCGTTGAACCGGATCGGGAAACGCATGCCGTCCTCGTCCTCTTGGTTGACGACCCATCCGATCCCGGTCGGACTCGTGTCTACCGTTACGTCCTCTTGGAGTGTCCTTTCTGTAGACAGCCTTCCGGAGCACCGGAGCTGCGGCAAGTGCTTCCTTCATCTTTCGGACAGACTCCGTATGCTCATCTCTCCACTCGAATTTTCGCCCCTTTTTCAGCAACTCGTATAACGGCTCCGCGATGTGGGCGTAATGCGGGATCCATATGTGGTAGAACGCCCATGCTCCCAAGAACCTCCGAACCTCCGTGATCGAGCTACCGTCGTGTTTCATCGCGGAGATGGCTTCTACCTTAGCCGGAGACGGTTTCCGGCCATACGACCTGCATAGGTGAGCCTCGCGCCCTCTAACCTCTGCAGCACCTTCTCGCAGTCATCGATGTGCGTCGCCACGAATTTCCGGCACCCGTTCGGTCCGATCATTTCGTCCTTTTCCTCTACCGGGCATCCCTTGATCGGGACGTCGTCCAAAAATGGCATGGTGATGTCCGGGATACAATCCCTCAGCACCTTGTTCATTGCGTTCACCATGTGAGCCACTGAGTTCGTCCCTCCTTGCGGTAGGGTACACATCCGCACTAGGCCGAGAGGAGTTCGCATTGTCGTGATGTCTCTGCTCTCTATGGCTAGCTGGAACTGATCGTACCCCGAGTAGAGATCACCGACCGAGTAAATCGACCTTCCGGCGAAGGCCTCCGCGAACTCGTCTATTGTCGGTCCGATTCCTGCGTTTCGAATGGTCACCTTGTTGACCGGCTGCAAGTCTTGAATAAAGCGTAGCGTGCCGTCCTTCTTCGGCATGGTAAACCACCGATTCGAGTATGGGGCACTCGATGGGTTGAGGATGCCCATCTCGACCTTCTGCTTTAACAGCTCCATCAGCTTCGGGATGTGAGCTCTGGGCACTGGAATCGGTTTGAGACTCCATGGCGCATGCGGTACCGTGAATATTACCATCGGTTCTACAACTGTCGGGTCCACGCACCCGATCTCCTCCGGTGAGAATGCGAAAGCCTTCCCGTGCCTTCTGAGCATTCCCCGAAACCGGTCCTCTTCCGCCAACAGTAGGAAGCCACCCCCACCGATTTTGAGCTCACGTAGCGTTATGTCGGTGAACGTGTGTCCTATGCGGGCCGGATTTCGTAAACTCGGGTCCGATGCAACCCCCTTTATTCGCAACTCGCTTCCCTCTGGCAAGGGAGCCGCGATTGGCCTCACCTTTCGGTCCACAGTCTTGTACCTCGTGTCCACCCAGGCCGTCCGATCCGACTCAAGCCCTCTACTGAAGTTCGCGATGACTTCGTACATCCTTTCCGAACATACCGAAACCGTCTGGTCCTCTTTAAGGACTCCTCTGACTACCTCTCGCAGCTCCCCCAAGGTATCATCGAAAGAGACCGCTTCCACGGCTCCGTTGATTTCCTCCCCAGGGCCAAGGATACCACATGCCTGAAGTCGCTCCTCCGCCCTTTTCTTCTCCCGGCCAATGACGTCGACTATCGTACACCCTCCGTTGTCGGAGAACCAAAATTTCCTACTTATAGTACAGGTCTTCTTCGCTATCGTACACTTGTGGGGTTTTCCTGGAGTGTCCGGACTATCGCGGCCCCACGCCTTGATAGCCCTTTCTAAAAATCCTCTCGGCTTTCGCCCCCGAGGGTCTCGCGGTTCCTCTCATGGTCTGGTCTCACCGTCAGGAACTGGACTGAGTGACGCCCATCCTGGCTCTTGAACCTTGCATAGGCCGAGCCATTGTCCAACACCTTGGTCTCCATCCGTGCTGCCGTGATGTACGGTTCTCCTAGTATAACCGGATGTGAGGACGTCTCCTGCACGAAGAAGTGCTGGTCAATCTCGAAATCGCCGATCTTTACTCGTACATTCGGGCAGGCTCCATGCAGTTCTTCGGTGGCACGCATTGCTGCCCGTATTTTCCACCCGTGCTTGGTGTTGATCGGCCATTTCCCTTTCTTATAGAAGTCCATGGACATCAAATTGATTTCTGAACCGTGGTCCACCAACGCCACCACCGGTTCATGCATATCTCCGATCTTCACGGGGGTCTCCGTGGTCGCTTTGGCCCAGTGTGGCCTCGAATAGTGGCTCTCCGCCAACTCGTCTTCCAGCGCCATGTCCTCTATGTGCGTCGTCCGCACCTCCACCGACTTCTCCGGTTCTGTCTCCGTCGACAGCCTCTTCCTCTTCACCAAGTCTACGATGCAGTCGTGGAACTCCTTCTTGGCGATCCTGAGCACTTCCCTCAGCGACAGTTCCACCGTGCTATCGAGGATTCGTTCTTCTAGGACCTTTCGTAGGTCCGTGGATCTTTCGATTTCTGTGCCCAGCTGGTACCCGCCCCTCTTGGGATTATCCTGGGCGCCGGTTACACCGGCCTCATTCCGTCTTTGCCCGAATCGAGTTTCATATCATTGCGAGGGCCCGGCCCCTCCGGTTTTCCCTACCCGCTTGTCCTCCACCAGAGCCTCGTAGTTTTGACAAGCGGTTACCTCCCGGACCCGTTTTTCCGCGCGGTCCGCCTCTTCTTTCCTTAGTCGTGCGCCGGCGAGGCCTTCTAGCATCGTCGGCCAGAACCCGGCTTTGTTCATCTTCGGGGCCTCGCCACCTCCGACCCGAATACCAGCTGACGCCGAGTAGTGGACGGTCTCCGCGTGACGAGCCGCCGCCTCCTCCATTAGCCTTTTCATACCCCCTCGCTCGACGTTCAGGTCTAGGGGCCTTCGGGTTTCGCTGGCGTGCACCCGACCATTCCGTAGGTACACCACGTTGCTTCTCATCGCCTCGGCGAAGTCCCCGCAGTCCTTCCGGGTGTGGCCAACCATGTCACACCACATGCACCTGTTTCCAGCTAGAGGTCGTCGGTCACAGCCTTGTTCACTACCGTCCCTCCGTGCCTGGGCGATCTGGAGATCCTTTACCATCCGCGTCAGTTCCTCCAGAGGTTCTCCCTCGGACGAGCCCTTGACCATGTCGGTCGAAGCCGATCCGGTCTCGAGCCAATCTCGGGTCTCTTCCCTTCGCGTTGGTGGTGTTGGCTCGAGCTTCCTTGCTGTGACAGAGCCCGCCCCTGTCGATCCTTTGTAAACCCATTCCCGCCGTTTGTAGAAATGGCCACAGACCCTTTTCACCACGGCCCACTCGGCCGTCAGCCCGTCATCAGTCTCCAATAGGAGGCCTACCTGCTCCCGATCCCGCTCATCAACTGACTTAACAAACAATAGGACACGGCTTGTGTCCAGAACGGTCCGGTCAAGCACCGAGAGGCGCACGAAGCGTTCCTCAAATTCCCAGAGGAGCACCGATGCGTTCCTTCCTTTGTCGGGGGTCTCCACCCACTCCATGAAGTCCCGCTTCGAAAGTCGAAGCGCATCTTCAAGCCCGTATTTTTCGAGGAGCCGACCTCGAACTCCTCCCAGGTCCGGCTCTCGGCCCATACCTCGAGCACCTCCATATGGATGCCCGACATTGCCACTCGAGGGAACCCGGTTAGACGCCTCTCTTCCGGAATGTCCCTCATTACCATCTCAGCCCGGTAGGACGCCAAGTAGCTCGTGGCATCCTTCCCACTAAACCGGCCGATCGTACGGACAACCGCGTCGATAGCCCTATCAAGGGCGGCGGTGCCTTCGCGCGCACTCACTATACGGTCCACAGCCGAAGTCATGGCTTCTGCGAGGTCCGACCCCCTCATCTTCTACTCCTCTGCTGCCTGTTCACGTCGGGTTCACCAAATATGCCGCGTTGCTACGCGCGTGCGTGGAGAACAAGGCGGGACCACTAGGGTCTTGGACCGAGGAATAGGTGAGGAAGCGAAAGGAGAGAGGAAGAGACACGCCCACACACGTATAGACAAAGAAGCGCGCGGGAACGCAACCCAACAACACAAGAGACACAAGTTGGGCAGGAGATAGAGTATAAGAACGTGTATATAAATATATATATACAGATGACCCGAACGGTTATAGCCGATCAGGTCGGCGAGACGGGTGCCGACGCCTGATCACCCACGCACACATGGGGGGCAAGATGGAGATTCTGTCAGAAGCACACGAGCGTTCCACGGAGCAGAATCAGCCTCTTGAGAACCTGCGTAAAGAAAGCTATGGAGAACGACAGAGGAGAAGAGCTCGGTCCCAGTCCGACAACACTTCGTCCCCTCTAGCGCGCGATATCCTCTCTCCCCCCCGTCTCCCTCTCTTTTATAGCTCAAGGAGGGAGGCCGTTTTACCCGTTTACATCACATTAATTCTCTCTCCTTTCGGACAGAGATACTCCTCGACTTTTGTGCCTACCTATCTACTATACAACAAGGGGCGTGCCCACGTGTAAGGGATGGTTCACACACATTATACACAGTTTGCGCCTGGGGACGGTTTTCTTCACGACAGCGCATCTGGAAACCATGCCGAGTATTGACAAGCAGTCCGTCTCGATGATCACCTCCATCCCGATCAGATAATCCTTGTTGGCCTTGACTGTTGAAACGACACCCAAAGTTTGCGCTTAACTTGGGCGTACCCTCGCTGTCGCTCGCTCAATACCTTCGCCCCAAACCGGATCGGGAATCGTACGCCGCCCTTGTCCTCCTGACTGATTACCCACCCGATCCAGGTTGGGCTGGTGTCCACCGTTACGCAGATGGGAACATCCTTGTCGTAAACCACTTTACGGAGAGCCGGCGCTGCCGTAAGCGCCACCTTTAGTCCCCAAACCGACTCTGTGTGCTCTGTCCTCCACTCAAAGCTACGCTCCTTTTTCAATAGTCCGTAGAGGGGTTCCGCGACATGTGCGTAGTGCGGGATCCAGATGTGGTAGAACGCACATGCCCCCAAGAATCTGCGGACCTCCGTGACCGACCCGCAATCGTTCCTCATCGCGGAGATGGCCTCCACCTTTGCCGGAGACGGTTTCCTACCGTAAGGACCGCATAGGTGTCTGACCACCAAGATCTCCGACTGTCCGAAGGCCGACTTTTCCCCGGAGAAGGTGAGCCTCGCGTGTTCTAGTCTCTGCAGCACCTTCTCGCAGTCATCGATGTGGGACGCCACGAAGTTCTGACATCCGTCCGGCCCGATTGCCTCGTCCCTTTTCTCCACCGGGCATCCCCTAATCAGGATGTCGTCCAAGAATGGCATGGTGATGTCCAGGATACAATCCCTAAGCACTTTGTTCATCGCGTTCACCATGTGAGCCACTGAGTTCGTCCCTCCTTGTGGCAGGGTACACATTTGCATTAGGCCGAGAGGAGTCTGAATCGTCGTAATGTCTCTGCTCTCCACGACTAGTTGGAACTGATCGTACCCCGAGTACAGATCACCGACATAATAGATCGACCTTCCAGGGAAGGCCTCCGCGAACTCGTCTATGGTCGGTCCGATCCCTGCATTACGGATGGTCACCTTGTTGACCGGTTGTAGGTCCTGAATGAAGCGCAACGTGCCGTTCTTCTTCGGCACCGTAAACCACCGATTCGAATACGGGGCACTCGATGGTTCGAGGATGCCCATCTCCACCTTTTGCTTCAAGAGCTCCATCAACTTCGGGATGTGAGCTCTCGGTACCGGAATCAGCTTGAGATTCCACGGTACATGCGGTGCCGTGAAGATCACCATTGGTTCGACAACTGTCGGGTCTACGCACCCGATCTCCTCCGGTGAGAATGCGAAAGCCTTCCCATGCCTCCCGAGCATCCTCCGAAACCGGTCCTCCTCCGCTGGCAGTAGAAAGTCGCCCCCACTGACCTTGAGCTCCCGTAGCGTTATGTCGGTGAACCGGTGCCCTATGCCAGCCGGATTTCGTAAACTTGGGTCAAACGCGGCCCCTTTTATCCGCTCCTCGCTGGCTTCCAGCAAGGGTGCCGCGACTGGCCTCACCTTCCGGTCCACAGTCTTGTATTTCGTATCTACGCGGGCCATCCGATCCGACCCGATCCTTTCCCCGAAGTCTGCGATGACTTCGTTACGTTCCCATTGACCCTACCGGAACGGTCCAGTCTTCCCTAAGGTCTTCACTGATCACCTTTCGTAGTTCGCCCAAGGTGTCGTCAAAAGAGACCGCCTCCACGGCGCCACTGATGTCCTCGTCGGGGAAGAGGACTCCGCATCCCTTGAGCCGCTCCTCTGCTCGTTTCCTCTCCCTACCGCTGACGCTGGTTATAGTACAACCTCCGCTGTCGGAGAACCAAAATTTCCTACCTATGGTACAGGTCTTCTTTCGTACTGTACATTTGTGGGGTTCTTCTCGGGTGTCCGGACTATCGCGGCCCCACGCCTTGATAGCCCTTTCAAAAAATCCCCTCGGGTTTCGCTGTCGAGGGCCTCGTGGTTACGCTCGTGGTTTGGTCGCACCGTTAGGAATTGGACCGAGTGATACCCGTCCTGGCTCTTGACTCTTGCATAGGTTGAACCGTTGTCCAAAACCTTGGTCTCCATCCGTGCCGCCGTGATATATGGCTCTCCTAGTATAACCGGATGTGAGGACGTCTCCTGCACGAAGAAGTGCTGGTCGATCTCGACATCGCCGATTTTCACCCGTACGTTCGGACAGGCCCCATGTAGTTCTTTCGTGGCGCGCGTCGCTGCCCGTATCTTCCAGCCATGCTTGGTGTTGATCGGCCATTTACCCTTCTTGTAGAAATCCATGGACATCAGGTTGATTTCGGATCCATGGTCTACCAACGCTACCACCGGTTCCAGAACGTTGCCGATCCGTACAGGGGTTTCCGTAGTTGCCCTGGCCCAATGCGGCTTTGTGTAGTGGCTTCCCACCAGCTCATCTTCCAGGGCTCCGTCTTCCAGGTGCCTGGTCCGCACTTCCATCGGCTTCTCCGGTTCCGGCTCCGTCGAGAGCCTCTTCTGCTTCACCAAGTCTACGATAGAGTCGTGGAACTCCCTCTTGGTGATTCCCAGCACCTCCCGCAACGACAACTCCACTTTACTGTTGAGGATTCGCTCTTCAAGGACCTTCCGTAGGTCCGTTGCTCTCTCGATTTCGGTGTTCAACCGAAACCCCGCCTGTTTCTTTCCCATCTGGCACGCCTGGGTTGCCGGCACCGGTTGGTTTCGGTCCGAACCGGGTCTCATACCTCGGGGGGCCAATCCCTCCGGCCTTTCCTGCCCGTTTGTCCTCCACCAGAACCTCGTTGTTCTGGCAAGCGGCTTCTACGAAGGCCGTTTTCTCTTCGACCGGATCGTCCCAACCGGTGACCTCCTAGACCCGTTGTTCCGCGCGGTCCGCCTCTTCCTTCCTTAGCCGAACTCCGGAGAGGCCTTCTAGCACTAGCGGCCAGAATCCAGAGTCCTTCGCCTTCTGGGTCTCATCACCCCAGATCCGAATTCCCGCTGACACTGAGTAGTTAACGGCTTAGACGTGCCGTGCCGCGGCCTCTTCCATCAACCTCTTCATTCCGCCGTGTCGGGAACTCAACGCACCTATGCGCAACGCTCGGCCGCAACCGAGCTTAGAATGATACACAAAAAACGGGAGATAAAACACGACACAAAGAAGAGGAAGATACATAAGAGGTTTACGTGGAAAACCCCAAACTAGGGGGGAAAAACCACGGCAACCCACAGGCTGCAAACTGTCACTATGTAAGAATGTACAATAGTGAGTTCACTGAGGCACCGACCTCGTGCTCACGGATCTTCGCCACAGGCGGCGGTTACAATAGAGGCAACGACCTCTATCTCTCTCTCTCGCTCTCTCTCTCTCTCTCTGTACAGTTACGCACTCTCTCTTTTCTTGCACCAACAAGAAATGACAACCACAACTTTACGTTTGCCCTAAGTCATATTTATACTAATATGACTTTTCGGCTATTTACAAATATAGCCTCGATGGACTCTCATAAACATATTTACGAATATGTCTCTTCATTCGGTTCATACCGGGTCTGCACCATCCGGCTCTCCGTAGCCGAGTACTCCTCATCCGGTTCATACCGGGTCTGCACCATCCGGCTCTCCGTAGCCGGGTACTCCTCATCCGGTTCATACCAGGTCTGCACCATCCGGCTCTCCGTAGCCGGGTCCACCTTATACGGTTTCGGCCTCACCCGAGTTTGTTCATCGGCACTGTTCTTCTCGCTTCCCATCCGGAGGGACCTGTCTCCCAACACGCCGCGCCCCGTATTCAGGGCCAGAATCCGGAGTCCTTCGCCTCCCGGGTCTCATCACCCCCGACCCGAATTCCCGCCGACACTGAGTAGTTAATGGCTTCGACGTGCCGTGCCGCGGCCTCTTCCATCAACCTCTTCATTCCGCTGCGCCCCGTATTCAGTTCCAGGGCTCTCTGGGTCTTGCTCGCGTGCACCCGCCCGTTCCAGAGGTACACCACGTTGGTCCTGAGCGCGTCGGCGAAATCCACGCAATCCTTCCGAATGTGACCGATCGCGTCACACCACATGCACCACTGCCCAACCGGCGGCCTCCGGTCGCGAGGTTGTTCACTATTGTCTCTTCGGGCCTATGCGATCTGCAGGTCGCGCACCATCTGTGTTAGCTCCTCCAGAGCCACTCCTCCGGATGGGCCTCTGACCACGTCGTTCGATGCCGACCCCGACTCCGGCCAGATTCGGGTCTCTTCCTTCCTCCCAGTTGGCACCGAAAATCAATAGATCATCCAGATAGATGATCAAACAGATATCCAAGAGGTCTCTGAATATATCATTTGCCATGTGTTGGAAGACTGCGGGTGCATTGGTTAGACCGAACGACATAACCGTATATTCGAAATGCCCATAACCGAACGAAGTGAGCCATCTTTCTTCTTGACAAAGAAGATGGGTGCTTCAGCCGGAGATTTCGAATGACGAATAAACCGGCTTGCCAAGTTCTCCTCTATGTAGGCTCGAAGGACTTCTAACTCGGTGGGTGACAAGTTGTAGATTGGTCCCCATGGTGGCTCTGCTCCTGGTTGTAAATCGATGGGACAATCGTAGGGACGATGATGAGGAAGAGTACCGGCTTTTACCTTGTCAAATACGTCGGCGTAAGGATGATATTTGCCATATCAGTACATCCTTGCAAGGATATTAAAGAAGAGAAGTACTATTAGTACTAAGAGGACGGGATTGCATAAGATTCCCGAGAGAGAGAGAGAGAGAGAGAGAGAGAGAGAGAGAGAAGAGGAGAAAGAAATAGTGAGGATGAGAGAGAGAGAGATGATGATAACAACTATATATATTATGTGAAGGATAGGTACAAAGTGGCTAAGAGGCTTAAGATTGGCGTTGAACCAATTTGGTTCAACATAATGCCTAGTGCCTTCTTTTATAGTGTTCTCAGGAGTAATCCTAAAGCTTCTAGAATGTTCCAGAGAAATCTGGAATATACATTAATTTCTTATAATAAAGCATAAATGAAAATAATATCTTACGAATTACAATAGATGGTGTGATGGTTAAGAGCTCGACCCATATATCATAAGGTCATGGGTTCGAGTCTTGCCATATCATGATACACTCAGTTGCCACCACTGTTCAGTCTAGGCATCATCTACCAAGTTCACTCCTCCATTGCCGCCACTCTACACTCAGTTGCCACTACTATGAAGGTTGTATATTGTTGCCACTTTTCGATCCGACGGAGTTAACTCCTTCTCCATTGTAGCCATTCTACTCTTAGTTGTTGTGATTGTGCGTTCCAAGCATCATTTGCCACTGTTCGATCTGATGGAGTTCACTCCTCCATTGCCATCATTCTACACTCAATTGCCGCTATTGTTCAGTCTTGAATTGTTGCCACTTTTCGATTTGACGGAGTTCACTCATCCATTGTCATCATTCTACACTTAGTTGGCGCTATTGTTCGGTTGTGTATTGCTACCACTTTTCGATCTGAGGGAGTTCACTCCTTCTCCACTACTGCCATTGTACTCTCAATTGTCGTCACTATGCCTTCCAATCATCATCTGCAATAGTTCGATCTGATGGAGTTCACTCCTCCATTGCCATCATTCTACACTCAGTTGCCGCTACTGTTTGGTCCTAGATTGCTACCACTTTTCGATTTGACGGGATTCACTCATCCATTACCATCATTCTACACTCAGTTGTCACTACTATTTGGTCGTGTATTGTTGTGACTTTTCGATCCGCTGCCATCATTCTACTCTCAGTTGTTTCGATCCGCTGCCATCATCCATTGCCATCATTCTACACTCCTTCTCCACTGCTGCCATTCTACTCTCAGTTGTTGTCACTGTGCGTTCCAAGCATCATTTGCCACTGTTCGATCCGACGGGATTCACTCCTCCATTGCCATCATTCTACACTCAATTGCCACCATTGTTCGGTCATGGATTGCCAAAACTGTTTGATCAAACAGAGTTCACTCCTCCACTGCCGCCATTCTACACTCAGTTGTTGCCACTATTCAACCCTTGATTACCGCCATTGTTGGATCTTGGATTTCAATAATTATTCTGTCTATTAATTATCTTGTGTATTGTTGTGTATAATCTTGTGTATTGCAGAATATTTTTGTGTATTGTTGTTGCCCATAGCCATCTTTAATACGTGTCTTTTTTTCAGGAAAATTAGGGTTTAAACCCGTCAAGGCAAATGGAAGGGGAAGGAGGGTGTTTAGAATTACCTCTCAATGATCATCAGGATAGGGATGACGCTATCAGGACACAATAAGCGATACGAAAGTATTGGGCAGAAAAAAAAAAGAAAACATCGTCAATTGTTGAAGGATACGAAAGCCACACTCACTAAAGGTAAAGATAGTATTGGTTGCGATATAGGTCCAAATATCATTGAGAATGGAAGTAATGAGACTACTATCATAGAGAGAAAGGTTGTAGACTATTTCAATGTTCAAACCAAGCACATCAGCAATGAAGACAACAAGGAGTTAGTTGATCCATCGATAAAGGAGTTAGTAGAAAAAGTGTGTACAATGCATTGAACCAGATAGTTTCCTCGGGTGAAGGAACTAGTGTGCTAAAGCTAACAACAAGATGTGAGCCAATGACACCCATAACATCAGAAATCAAGGATATAATCACATATTTTGGACTAATGAGAGTATGGTTTCACCCAATAAGAAGGATTTATGCAGGAAACGTGTTGGAAGGAGTCAATACGAGGAGCATCCCATTCATCTTCTTGATATACCTTAGGTATTTGCATTTATCTCAACATTTATTAGCTACCTCCGAATATGACCATACCAGAATAGCTAATTACCTACCTCAGAATATGACCATAACTAACTAGCTACCAGCAATAGCTAATTAGCTACCATAATAGCTAATTAGCTCCCTCAGAATATGACCATAGCTAACTAGCTACCAGTAATAGCTAATTAACTACCAGAATAGCTAATTAGCTACCTCAGAATATGAACATATCTAACTAGCTACTAGTAATAGCTTAATCGCGATTGCCAATAGCTAATTTAGCTATTACCAACTAATTCTCTACCAATATAGTTAATTAGCTACCTAAGAATATCGAACATACATATTTAGCTACCAAAATAGCTAATTAGCTACCAATCATAGCTATTTAGCTACCACAACGGCTAATTAGCTACCTATGACAATAGCTAATTAGCTACTTATGAGTATAGCTAATTAGCTGCTTATGACTATAGCTAATTAGCTACCATAATAGCTAATCCCCTACTAGAATAGCTCATTAGCTACCTAAGAATATGAGCATAACTATTTAGCTACCAGAATAGCTAATAAATTGTGTATGACTATAGCTAATTTGCCACCAGAATAGGTAACTAACTATTCCTAATAGCTAATTTTGTTATTACCAGCTAATTAGCTACTAGGATATCTAATTAGCTACCAAAATAGCAAATTAGTTGCCTCTGACTATAGCTATTTAGCTACTAGAATAGCAAATTAGATGCCTCTGACTATAGCTATTTAGCTATTGGAATAGCTAATTAGTTGCCTAAGAATATGAGCATAGCTAATTAGCTACCAGAATAGCTAATTAGCTGACTATGACTATAGGTAATTAGCTTTCAAATTAGCTAACTAGCTATTCCCAATAGTTATTACCAACTAATAAGCTAATTAGCTACCGGAATAACTAATTAGCTACCAAAATAGCTTATTAGCTCATATAACAGGTTTGGAGCATAGCTAATCAGTATGTCCATTTTATTATGCGTGTCGATTTATTTATTAGGTTCAGGCGAATGCATCCAAATATCAAAGTTTTGGGAGACGCTTGAAGGATCGATACACATGTTGTTGCATTTACCATGTACAAATGGGTTTTCTCAAGGACTTTGTTAATCTACTATGTCACCATAGCGCCTCCCTAACTAATGCAGTTATCTCTTCCATGAGTTGTCTTTTAGATTCAATATTGTGTCCAAGAGAAACTGAGGCTATCTTCTACAGTCATAAATGTGTCATGGGTTTATGTCAAGATTGTGGCCCTAGTAGATTTAGGTGATGTCCAAATGAATTGAGTAGTGAAATATTAATCTCTGTCAAGTTATTTGAGTTAGTTGACACCAATTTCGAAGGAAAGGTGTGTAAAAGAAAGGATCTAGTTAGGAAGTCGCTTAAACCAAGGGATTTGGCATCTCTATTTGTAGTATCTCTAACAAAGTTCATTAAACACAACTTCATTTATTCATGGCAAGCCCATCAATTTAAGACTTGCATATTTGATTTTC